>NW_011889036.1:260903-268592 GCF_000151845.1 Pteropus vampyrus | reverse complement strand
GGGTTATCTACGAATGGTTTAGCCTTAGGTTCCCCACAAACTTGTTTTGTTTGATGGTCAAGTGGTCTACCCCCTTTTTTGGCTGTGTCCCAGTTTTCCAGATAAGGCACTCTCTGCACTGGACCCTGGTCTTGATGTGTGCGGAGAACTTCATTGTTAGTCCAGGTCTAAGGATGGGAAGAGTAAATTACATTAGGCTGACTATTCCTGTCACTGTGTAGTTAGCATTAGAGAGCGGCCTATAGGATAGGTCAGGACAGAGTAGGTAGCTCCGGTATCTAGTAAAAATTCAGTTTTTCCTTCCTGCCACGTAGGAAGGAAAAATTCGTTTTTCCTTCCTCCTCTACTGTTGTGAAAAACTCAGTTTTTCCTCCCTGCTCTACTGTTGTGATCATGGTGGATTTCTCTAGGACTGGAGCTTGCAAGTATTTAGGCTTCCGTTGTAGGAGGAGAGAGCAGCCCCTTCATGAGTGGCTTGGTATGTCGGGCGAAGGCTTATGAGCCCCAGCTTCCCAGGGCTAGATCGACACTCGCCCTTCCAGTGCCCTTCCTTCTGTAGTTTGTGCATCGAGTATGCCCCAATACTGATGATGCTAACCAAGATGGAGGCCCTCCAGTCCTGAAAGTTTTTTATCGCCTAGGGTCACCTCAGGATAGTCCCTATATTATGGCAGCTAAAATTTGCACCATTTTTACTCTGCTTCCTTCTCTGCCCTGTCCGTTATTGGACACCTTAAAGACCACTGGCACTAAGGCAGCCTGCTGTATTTGGGGGTCTAGGCCCCAACTTTTGGAGCTTCCTTTGAATATCTGGCACAGCCTGAGTTATGAAATGTATGGCAAGAGTGTTTGGCCCTCAGACTTTGGGCTAATGTTAGCATATTCTCTAAGGCTCCAAAAACTAGTTAAGGCAGCATAAAACACAGAAACTTATTTTGATGAAGCACCGAATCCTTGTTTTCTACTCAGAATACTTTTCCATAACATCAGTAGCAGACTAATAGTCTAAGATACATTAAAGCACAACTCTAATTTTGCATTAGCTTACTTTTGACATTTAAATTTCCAATCTCTTTTAGCTTAATCACATAAAACTTCCTCTGAGGGTTTCTCTTCACAAACCTTCTACAATTTTCCTCATTCCCTCACTTTGCCTCTTCTCACTCATTCAGAAATCACTAACTTTAAGACAAACACCTTTCCTTTAATTTCCTTCAAAATATATCTCTATACTTTATACCTTCTGTTACCAAAAACATACATTTTCCTTTCCATCATAATTAGAATTCTTAACTCAACCACCATATTACATATAACACTGACAGATACAGATCAGAGGTCATACACACACTCATATTTCCCCATCATGAGTATTTGTTAACTTCCCTGAGGGTATATATCTAGTTTCCTCAGGGATTGATGAAATAGATGGGGTCCCTAGAGAACTCTGTCCCTCCTCAGAGTCTGAGGGTGAAAGGGGAGGAGAAAATTCCTTTTTATTTTGAGATCTCCAAGAAGGCGCCCTTATAATTGGGCCATCTAATAAGTATGAGTGTTGGTGAAGTAGCATAGAAGCTTGTGTATAGGGGACTTCTTCCCACTTTTCCTGTTTCTTGTAAAGATTTAGTTGTATGGTAATATTGTATTTTAGAGAACTGTTTACAAGCCAAACTTCTTGCTCCCCTCCTACCACTAGTTTGGAAGGAAGGACACATGTGGGTCTTTGCTGGGAGGAATTGCTGCTACAAGTTCCTCTGACAGCAAGGTTGTGTGGCTGCAGTTCCTGCCTTCCTCATGTAGGGCAACCTGGGAAGTGCCTGTGCTGCTGGGGAGGAAGGAGGAAAAATATTCTTCCCTTACCGAGAATTGAACCTGAGCACCCTGGATAAAAGCACTGGACTTTAATCCGTAAAATACTAGGGAACACAATCCTAGCTGTTTCTGAATCTGAAAGTGTATTACTCACCGGGAGACGACTGCAGGTGCGCCCTGTGGCTGGGTGCCACCTTTCAAGTAGAAGGAGAACTGGGGCCGGGGGACAGCAGCTCGTGTCTGGGCCTGCAGCTGCTAGAAGGGCGAATGAGGTAGTGGTGTGGTCTGTCAAGTTGGGTTAGCTGGAAACACTTCATCTATGACTTCCGTGTAATCATGGTCTGGCTTTCTGGGACTAACAGGTAGCCAGTTTGTTGGTCTCTGACACAAGGAAGGCCATGGCTGCAAGTGCTCGCAAGCAGGGTGGCCAGCTCTGGGTGACAGAGGCAAGCTATTTGGAGAGTTTATAAGCCACGGGATGGTGCCAAGATCTTAGTAGTTAAGTCCCCTACTGCAATACCCATGCACACGTGTATGTACAGAAAGAAAGATTTGGTTAAGTTTGGGAGTCCTAGTATGGAGGCACTAGTGAGTGCCTGTTTGATTTCTTCACAGGCTTTCTGTTGCGTAGATTCTTAGAATAAGGACTCCTGTTCTCCCCGCCTTTGTGTCACAGGGCAGTCGAGAAGATATAGGAATTTGTAGACAATTTCTCATCCTCTTAGGTTGCACTGGTGGGGCTCCAGAAAGGAGCGACAGACTCATCCCCCAGTTGCTCCTATAATGGTAGCCTGTCTTTGAGAAAGGGGGCCCACTGGCCGAGTTACAACTGAATCTTCAACTCCGGTATCAACCATAAAGTCAATAGAAAGGCCCCCAGACTATCATTTGGACTATAGGCTCCTGGGGGACCAGCAGAATGGAGCCTGTTCTGGCCTAGTGCTGGTAATACAGTATTCTTTTTTTTTTTTTTTTTTTTTTGCCAACTGACCTTGGTAGAGAACCGATGCTAGGTAGGGCTAGGAGGACCCTACAGTTTTTTATAGGCAGACTCTCAAACAAAGGGGTAGGGGGCAAACTATTGCCCCCCAAGAATCAATATAAGGAAATTGGTCTGTGTGGCCAGGTTGACCTGTAATGACTTGAGAGAACTTTCAATGATTTCTTTATCAAGAGCTTCCTTTGCTGGCCTTCCAATGCCCAAAGGGGGTCAGTTCATCTCACAGAGGGTGTGAAGTTCCTGTGAGGTGTTTAACTCCATAATGTCCTCAATAACTCTTTTTGAAATTCTTAAGCATACAGCCTAAAGGTGTCTATTTACTCTGTTGTCCACTCATTTTTCCACCCGTGATTGGTGTTGCACAGTCACTCAGAAATTTGCTTGGCCCATCTCCAGCCGCTCTCATAGTGGGGTTCTTTCAGGCGCCTCTTAGCAATTGGTGGGTCGGTATAAATCACCGACTTGGATCACTGGAGTAGACACTTCACAGAGATCCAGTGACACCACCCTAAGCCATATGGAGTTCACTATGGAACCGCAGAGAGAGGCTCAACTCCCGCTTCATAGTAAGGCCACATCTCAGTCACACGCAATCATACACCGAACACACTTCACCCTCTGCTCTATGTACCTGAGAGGTCACGATTTCCTCTAACCAATGTAGAGTACTCAGGCGACTTTGGGAGTTGATCTGGCTCCCCTTCTGCCCTTTAGTAGAGAAGCTGTCCCTGGGACCTGGGTCCTCAACATACCATTCAGTTGGGCGGTGCTCCTGGGCTGGTTCCTGTGCCTCTCCAGGTTCCATTGTGCTTCTGGCACAGCAGCACAAGGTTACTGGAAGAGTCATCCTCCCCTACAGACAATAGGTATGCTGACACCAGGTGAAGTCTGCTTCTCTCAGCGTCCTGGGGGTCAGACCCCAAAGACAAGGGATGAGAAAAACTGCCATCTCTGCAACCCAGACGAGCCACCAGAAATGTTGTAGGATTCTTGAACGGAGGACACTGAGGCTATACTCAGGAAGTAGCATTTATTGACGCCAGCAGCGGCTCAGCGAATTCTTATCCAAGGGCTAAGCCCCGATTGTAACATAATAGGCAGTTTTATACAGTCTTGTTATTCTTACACAGCTACAGAGATAAGGAAGAACATTAATTGGTTGGCAAGCCATGAAAGAACACATGTGACCTTGAGGTGGGGGAGAAGGCCGTCAGGAATGAATTCGTTCGAGCAGGAAATGGTCAGGCAAGGTTAGGCTGCCACAGGGGATGCTATATGAAATCTATTTGCCAAACCTCAGATGGTCCCTTAGGCAATTTAAACTATGGAGGGACAGCACAAAGAGGCTTCCCTGGGCTGTACTTTGGACAGACGGGTCACTAAAGGTGGGCACCTTTACAGCCTGGTTAATATCCCCTCACCAATACTGATTCATGAATGCTGTCATTTTGTCAGTGGACCAATAGTTTAATGCATGTACAGTAGTCAGGAGTGGAAATTTTAGAGTTTCTGGTAGGACTAGGTTATTATTTGGTTCGAACCAGAACTTTCTCTTATCAAACCAGCAATTGTTGGATTTCCAATCTTGCCTACCCGCCTCTTTCAAGCTAGTTGTTGACCTTCTCTGAGCAGTTTTTCTCAATTATCATCTTGGGAAATATCCCTTCAGACCATGACAGGTTTGACAGCTGCTGATGCCTTGAAGGGCAGCATCCTTAGCAGAAATGCCAGCAAGGTGATTTCCTTTGGCTTCCAGGGAGTCAGGTTTAGAATGTCTTGTGATCTTAATACTAGCTAAAGTATCATGTAAAGCATAGCATCCAATCATTCTTGAGCATTCAGGCCATTTCTAATTTTATGTCCACTAGAACTAAGGAAACCATGTTGTTTCCGTAACATCCCAAAGTCATGAGCTACTTCAAAGGCCTATCTACTGTCAGTATAAATGTTGACAGTTTTACCTTTTGCTAAGACACAAGCCCGAGTGAGGGCATAAAATTCAGCCTGCTGTGCCACAGGAGCCAAAGGGTAAAATGCTGCCTCAACAACTTCAAAAGGGAAATAAAATCATATAACCAGCAAAATACTTAAGCATTTTCATTTTAAAAATATGAACCATCTATAAATAATGAGAAGTCAATTTTACTCAAAGGAGACTCCTGCAAATCTTCATGGGGAGTCTTGTGGTGATGTCAGTGTCAAGCAGACAAGAGGTGCTTTGTCAGTCTCAGAAGGGAGAAGAGTAGCTGGATTAAGGTTATTACAACGTGAAAGAGTTATATGGGAAGCAGTTAACAAGAATATCATAGGAAATAAGACAACTAATGGAAAGATACTGGGTGTGTGAGAATTCTGGAGCGCTTCCACTGCATGAGGTCCAATGATGGTTACAGGGGACACAGACCATTTCCTCTGTAGCCTTAACCAAGAAGGCAGTAGCAGCGATGGCTCTAGGACAAAGGGGGTCATCCCTGAGCCACAGGGTCCAGTTGCTAGCTATAATATCCTAGGGGTCTACGGTGAACCCCATGTTTTCAGGTGAGTACCCCAAGGGCATCTCCTTCCTTTTCATGTACAAGGAGAAGGGGGGCCTGTCAATCAGGAGGTCCAAGAAGAGGTGGGGTTATCAGACTCTCTTTTAAGGCTTTAACGGCTCTGTCGTCCTGTTCTTCCTGTAAAATTGGGTCAGTACTGTGATTCTTTAGTAAAACAGAGAGGTTTCGCCATAAGAGATTTGGGATCCAATTTCAGCAGTAGACAACTAGCCCAAGAAAAATTTCACAACTGTCCCTTAATTTGTGGCCTTAGGAAACTTAGGACACTGTGAAGCCTACCTGGATCCAGGTGTGGTCCGTATTCTGATATCAGAGGTCCCAAATAGTGAACCTGAGTTTGGACAAAATAATGTTTCTTTAGAGGCTGTATGTCCCTTTAAAGACAAAGGTTCTAACAGGTGCATGGTATCTTCATGTGAGGAGACCTGAGAAGAAGAGCAATGAGTAAATCATCCATGCAATAAGGTGGAATCTTTGAGAAAAAAAATCGGATCGTTACAATGAGTCCTCAGAATTTGTGAAAAATAAAAAGGGCTTTCAGTAAAATCCTAATGCATTTCTGTCCAGGTAAATTGTTTTCTTTCCCAAGTGAAGGCAAAATGGTATTGGCTAGCTTCATCACCTGGAACACCTAAGAATGCACTACATAAATCAATTACCGGGAGAATTTACTTCCAGTTGGGGTGGAGGCCAGCAGCATAGGAGGCTCAGGGACAGCAGGGTGTCAAGAGGTAACAATATGGTTTATTGCTTGGAGGTCCTGGAAAAGCCTCCACTCTTGTCCCTTTAGCTCTCTCACAGGTAAAATGTGAGTGTTACAGGGACTAATTTAAATGATAATGTGGCCACGAGTTACATCATCTTCTATTATGGGCTTGGTACCTTAAATAGCCTATTTGCTTATGGGATATTAATTAATTCTAGGAAGAGGTTCTGAAAGAACCATTTGAACCTGAATAGGTGCACTGTGGATTCTGCCAATATCAGTTGACGAGTTTGCCCATAAAAATGTCAGTTGATCCAACAGAGACGATTGATCAGTGCTTAGACTCAGCTACCATACTGTCAAACACAGAACAAATAAAATATGTTGAAAGGCCACTTAATTCACCTAATCGACCATTCTGACACTTACCATCAACCTCTAACTATTTCTCCCTTTCAGGTCAAGGATATTCCAGCATGATGTGTCTCTACCAAGTCTCGACCTAATGAGTGGGTAGGGGCAGAAGACCAAGGAGAAAAAAATGTGTATCTCAAGGGACCTGAGCAAAATGATCAGGTTCAAAGCAAGTTCTTTTGAATATCTTTTTCAAAAGCCCCATATACAAATGTATTGTCAGAAAAGAGTTGATGATATAATTTCTAGTGTCTTAGTGAGTCACTGCTTTGTAACTTCAGGAATGTCCTATGTGATAGAATAATTTGTTTATGTGAGTTTCTCTCATAATGTGATCATAGCAAAGAGCCCAGCAGAGGAAGAGGGTTGGCCTACAAAGTTCACTGTGTTCATACATTATCGGTGGCAGATTCTTTTCACATGAGGACATTGCTCAGTCACTAAGTTACCCATGCCAGAGTATGAAATTCCTTTGAATCATGGCTAAACCTTTAGGTTCTAAATAATTTTGTGTTACATGAGAACATAAGGGTAAGGTTAGTAACATCAGGTCTGAAGTGTCAGCATATTTGAGTCAATTTATTGCTCTGAGCAATGAAAAGAGTTCCCCAGATTGAGATTTAATGTCTGCAGTTAAGAGCGAATTGATTTGTCCTTGGCTGTTGTGAGGAATAAATATACCCAAATGTCTTTATTCCAACAGGCATGACCTTAGACAAAGAGTTGTTGCTGTTAGTGTGAGACATCTAGATCATTTTCTAGCCAAGGAATGGTAAAAAATGTATGGATGAGTTTGATTCTTGGCCAGGAAATTCTCTAGTGCTAGCATGATCACCTGGAGTTTGACTAATTGATCTGATATTTGGATCCAATGCTTGATCAGCGATGGCATGTTCAATTTAGGGACAAAACGCAGCATCTAAGCAGCGGCCTCCATCAGGTGTAGGTGTGGCACACTCGTCCATAAAAGTATAAATCCCCTGGTCATTTGCATGCTCCCAAGTGACTCCCAAAGTGGAATAGTGTGTCTAGAAAGGTGACCTCTTTCAAAATGGATCGAATCACAAAACAGAACACACTCCCTGCTGTATATGGAATATGCCAGAGGCACCGCTTTGGGCTCTTTGCTTGTTCCAGGGTAAGACTCTAGGGGAAAGCCTGTGGGGTCCTGCATGCATGACCCAAGATCAAATTGGGAAGCT
>NW_011889036.1:255108-260853 GCF_000151845.1 Pteropus vampyrus | reverse complement strand
ATAGAATAATTTGTTTATGTGAGTTTCTCTCATAATGTGATCATAGCAAAGAGCCCAGCAGAGGAAGAGGGTTGGCCTACAAAGTTCACTGTGTTCATACATTATCGGTGGCAGATTCTTTTCACATGAGGACATTGCTCAGTCACTAAGTTACCCATGCCAGAGTATGAAATTCCTTTGAATCATGGCTAAACCTTTAGGTTCTAAATAATTTTGTGTTACATGAGAACATAAGGGTAAGGTTAGTAACATCAGGTCTGAAGTGTCAGCATATTTGAGTCAATTTATTGCTCTGAGCAATGAAAAGAGTTCCCCAGATTGAGATTTAATGTCTGCAGTTAAGAGCGAATTGATTTGTCCTTGGCTGTTGTGAGGAATAAATATACCCAAATGTCTTTATTCCAACAGGCATGACCTTAGACAAAGAGTTGTTGCTGTTAGTGTGAGACATCTAGATCATTTTCTAGCCAAGGAATGGTAAAAAATGTATGGATGAGTTTGATTCTTGGCCAGGAAATTCTCTAGTGCTAGCATGATCACCTGGAGTTTGACTAATTGATCTGATATTTGGATCCAATGCTTGATCAGCGATGGCATGTTCAATTTAGGGACAAAACGCAGCATCTAAGCAGCGGCCTCCATCAGGTGTAGGTGTGGCACACTCGTCCATAAAAGTATAAATCCCCTGGTCATTTGCATGCTCCCAAGTGACTCCCAAAGTGGAATAGTGTGTCTAGAAAGGTGACCTCTTTCAAAATGGATCGAATCACAAAACAGAACACACTCCCTGCTGTATATGGAATATGCCAGAGGCACCGCTTTGGGCTCTTTGCTTGTTCCAGGGTAAGACTCTAGGGGAAAGCCTGTGGGGTCCTGCATGCATGACCCAAGATCAAATTGGGAAGCTTATTTTGGAAGATCAACCACAGAGTCTCTGTCAGTTGCCAGAAGTAGAAGCTCTAATTGTGTGCATATCCAGCTAAATAGTTTCTAATAGAAAAATGCTGTGGACAATTATGTCCACCATGGGTGGTTTAGAAACTTTTGGATGAAAAGAAGGGATGTGGGGTAAACAACAATAAAGTGACTGTTATTTTGACAAATCCTTGAGCTATTCGTGTTCTCCATTCAAAGTCAATCATTAAGTGTCGTTGTGAGTAAGTAAACAAGCAGAGCTGATAAATATGCTACAGCTGAAATTGCTGTGGTGGGAGGAAATGGCCCATGACATAGTTTCTACATCTGCTTCTGTCACCTTCTCCAGACAAAGGCCTCCGGTGTTGCTTTAGAGACATTTTCTAGAGCAGAACACACATAAATTTCTAAAGTTGTTTCCAAGTAAGCAGGCACAGAGTAGGCTTGAGTTGGAAACCAAAGACCTGGAAATGATTCTATAGACGGCAATGGAAAAAAATAACACTGACACACATAAATAAAGAAGTCCCTGTCAGAACACACTCCAAATATACGTGATATGTTTCAGAGCCACAGTACATTTGGAGATCTGTACAACGGATGTGTTTAAAACTCAAAAACTTTGGGAGCCCACTCATTTCACTCCTAGTTATATGTATAAGATGAGGGCAGGTGCAACCTCAGAGGCTATTATCTCAATTAAGACAGTGGCAGGAAAGACCAGCTGTGGTCTGTTTCACGCTTCTCCAGCCCTTGAATACTTCCCAAGGATGGTCCCACTGTGGTACAAAAGAAATAGTTGAACACTAAAAATCAAGGTTCAAGAGTTTGACATTTTCCTGGCATAGGAAAGCAATTCTGTTGTTTCTTAGACACACACATTTACTTATACATATATTGTAAATTATAAATATATATATATATACATATATATCTTAGGTGTACCTGTGTTTCCACAGATGTATTTTACTGCCATCAAACGATAAAGAACATGCCATCACACCAAAAGAACACTATTGTGGTTCCCAACTGAAAGAAACCCCTCCAAGACAAAAAAGTTAACATTATAAAAAAGACTGAATTCCTTTGCTTTGCAAAAACTCAAAACTATTATTTTTCTTACTCTGCTTCATGTGCCATAAGGCAAAGCATATGGAAATGAAACCTTTGAAAAGCAAAATGGGCTGTGGGGCTTTGTGGATTAACACAGACTTCCAGCTACTTCTGCCACAAAAAGACTGAAAATTTCTCATATCTCCACTTACAGTTGAGGATGTTTCTCAAAATGATATTCTCTACAGCTCATCTCAATCATTCCTTCGATGATGCTCTAAGCGACGATGGCTTTGTGATGTGTCCACTACACAATCACAGTAAACTTGCATGGATAACGCCCTAGTCAGAGAATAAACTGAGAAAGCTCTAGAACAGTGCAGACCAAAATAATGCATAGATTGCGGCCACTTTTTAAAATGAAGAGGTAGAAAACTGCACAATATTGAATCTTTTTTCCACTCAAGTAGTGGGCAGGTCTAGCTTGCATTCCTGTTAATTTCAAACATGTAATACAAATGTGTAAAAAAAAAAAAAGGAAGTGTAGAGGCTAGAAGGACTTTGTGATCTTCAGCTTGTGAACAATTGATTTAGGTGTTTTTTAAAAAGTTAGATTTTTATTTATTTATTTTTTATTTCTTAATTAAGTTTACTGGGGTAACATTGGTTAATACAATTATATAATTTTCAGGCATACATTATAATTTAACACCTGTATATTGTTTACCACCCAAATCCCAGTTTCCTTCAGCTGCCACTTATTTGATCACCTTTACCCACTTCACCCTCCCGCTATCCCCCTATATTTGACCCCTTCTATCCTGTGTACTACCCCTCTCCTCCTGCACCCACTACCGTCTGATAACCACTAGTCTATAGTCCATGTCCATGAGTCTTTGTTTGTTTGTTGCTTTTTGGTTTATATCCCACATATAAGTGATTTTCAACTTTTTCTGTCTGGCTTATTTCGCTTAGCATGATTACCTCAAGGTCCATCCATGTTGTCGCAAATGGCAGTATTTCATCTCTTCTTATGGCTGAGTAATAGTCCATTGTGTATATGTACTATTGCTTCTTTAGCCATCATGTATCGTAGGACACTTCGGTTGCTTCCATGTCCTGGCAACCATGAATAATGCTGCTATGAACATCGGTGTGCAAATATTTGTTCGTATATGGGTTTTCAAGTTTTGGGGGTAAATACCCAGTAGAGGGATTGCCGGATCATATGGTAGATCAATTCTTAGTTTTTGGAGGAACCTCCATACAGTTTTCCATAGTGGCTGTACCAATTTGTAGTCCCACCAGCAGGGTATGAGGTTTCTTTTTCTCCGCATCCTCTCCAGCATTTGTTATTACTTGTCCTGTTGATTATAGCCATTCTAACAGGTGTGAGATGGTGTCTCATTGTGGTTTTTATTTGCATTTCCCTAATAGCTAGTGATGTTGAGCATCTTTTCATATATTTTGTTGGCCATTTGTATGTCCTCTGGGGAGAAGTGTCTGTTCAGGTCCACTTCCCATTTTTGGATAGGATCCTTTGTTTTTTTGTTGTTATTGAGTCGTATGAGTTCTTTGTATATTTTGGATATTAGGCCCTAATAGGAGCGTTGCTTGCAAATATATTTTCCCATTCCGATAGTTGTCTTTTTACCTTGTTGATGGTTTCTTTTGCTGAGCAGATTTTTAGTTTGATGTAGTCCCATTCATTTATTTTAACTTTTACCTCCCTTGCTTTTGAGGTCAAAACTTTTGCCCATATAAATATGGGTTTACCTCTGGACTCTCGATCTGTTCCACTGGTCCATGTGTCTGTTTTGCTACCAATACCATGGTGTTTTGCTTACTGTCACTCTGTAGTATAATTTGAAGTCAAGCAGAGTACTGCCTCCAGCCTCGTTCTTTTTTGCTCAGCATGGCTTTGGCAATTCTAGGTCTTTTCTGCATCCATACAAATCTGATGATATTTTGTTCTATTTCTTTAAAAAGCGCCAATGGGATTTTCATGGAGATTGCATTAAATCTGTATAATACTTTAGGTAATATGGCCATTTTAACTATGTTGATTCTTCCAATCCAAGAACATGAAACATCTTTCCATTTCTTTGCATTTGCTTCAATTTCTTTTAATAGAGTCTTGCAGTTTTAATTATATAGGTCCTTCATGTTTTGTTAGATTTTTTCCTATTTTTTCTGTTGTTGTAATTGCGAAAGGAATTATTTTTTCCATTTCTTTTATTGACACTTCATTGTTAAAATAGAGGAATGCTATGGATTTTTGATCGTTGATTTTGTATCCAGAGACTTTATTGTATTTGTTTGTTTCTAGTAGTGTTCTTGTGGAGTCTTTAGGGTTTTCTATATAGAGAATCATGTTATCTGCAAATAGTGACAGTTTGACTTCTTCATTTCCTATTTGGATGCCTTTTACATCTTTCTCTTGCCTGATTGCACTCGCTAGGACCTCCAATATTATTTGAATAACACTGGCAATAGTGGACAGCTTTGCCTTGTTCCTGATCTTAGAGGGAAGGTTTTTAGTTTATCACCATTAAGTATAATGTTGTCTGAGGGTTTCTCATAGATTGCCTTTGTTATGTTAAGGTACTTTTATTCTTTACCGATTTTGTTAAGTGGTTTGATCATAAATGAGTGCTGTATCTTGTCAAAAGCTTTTTCTGCATCTATTAATATGATCATATGATTATTTTTTATTTTGTTTATGTGGTGTATCACATTAATTGATTTGTGTATGTTGAACCAACCCTGTGCCTCTGGGATGAAGCCCACTTGACTATGGTATATAATCTTTTTAATGTGTTGCTGTATTCGGTTAACTAGAATCTTATTGAGGATTTTTGCATCAGTACTTATGAGAGATATTGGTCTGTAGTTTTCTTTTTGTGTGTTGTCTTTATCAGGTTTCGGTATCACAGTAATATTGGCATCATAAAATGAGTTGAGAAGTATGGCCTCCTCTTCAATTTTTTGGAAGAGTTTGAGAATAGGTATTAAATCTTCTTTGAATGTTTGGTAGAATGCACTGGTGAAGCCATCTGGTACTGGACTTTTACTTTTTGGTAGGTTTTTGGTGACTGTTTCAATTTCCATAGTGCTGATCTGTCTATTTAGATTTTCCAGTTCTTCTTGATTCAATCTAGGAAGGTTATATTTTTCCAAATACTAGTCCATTTTTTCTAGGTTATTATATTTGGTGTTTTATACTTTTTCATAGTATTCTTATATGATCCTTTGTATTTCTACGGTGTGTTATAATTTCTCTTGTTTCATCCCTGATTTTGTGTCCTTTCTCTTTTTTCTTTAGTGAGTCTAACCAGGAGTTTGTCAATTTTATTAACCTTCTCAAAGAACCAGTTCTTTGTTGAATTTATTTTTTCTATTGTGGTTTTTTTTTTTTTTCAATTTCATTTATTTCTGCCCTAATTTTGATGATTTCTTTCCTTCTGTTGACTTTAGGCTTCATTCGTTCTTCTTTTTCTAGTTTTTTAAGATGAAGCATTAGGTTATTTGGCCTCATTCTTGTTTGTTGAGGTAGGCCTGTAATGATATGAACTTCCCTCTTATGACCGCTTTTGCCATGTCCCAAAAGTCTTGATATGTTTTACTATTATCATTCGTTTCTATGTATCTCTGGATCTCTCTTTTTACTTCATCTCTTACCCAGTTATTCTTCAGTAGCATGTTGTTTAATCTCCATTTATTTGTGGTTCTTTCCGCTTTCTTTTGGCAGTTGATCTCTAGTTTCAAAGCATTATG
>NW_011889036.1:253556-255058 GCF_000151845.1 Pteropus vampyrus | reverse complement strand
CTTTTGCCATGTCCCAAAAGTCTTGATATGTTTTACTATTATCATTCGTTTCTATGTATCTCTGGATCTCTCTTTTTACTTCATCTCTTACCCAGTTATTCTTCAGTAGCATGTTGTTTAATCTCCATTTATTTGTGGTTCTTTCCGCTTTCTTTTGGCAGTTGATCTCTAGTTTCAAAGCATTATGATCAGAGAAGATAGTTGGTATGATTTCAATGCTCTAATATTTGTTGAGGCTATGTCTGTGTCCCAGTATGTGGTCAATCCTTGAGAATGTTCCATGTGCACTAGAGAAAAATGTATAAGCAGCTGTTTGGGAATGAAAGGCTCTGTAAATGTCAATTATGTACAGTTGGTCTAATGTGTCATTTAAAGATGTCATTTCCTTATTGATTTTCTATTTGGATGAGCTGTCCATATCCGATAGTGGGGTATTTAGGTCCCCTGCTACGATAGTGTTTTGGTCTGTTTCTCCCTTTAGTTCTATTAGTAATTGCTTTACATATTTCGGGGCTTCCTGATTGGGAGCATAGATATTAATAAGTGTTATTTCTTCTTGGTGCATGATTCCCTTTATCATTATGAAATGTCCCTCAGTATCTTTTTTTCCTTTTTATTTTGAAGTCTACTTTGTCCGATATTAGTACTGCTACTCCCACTTTTCTCTGAATGCCATTTGCTTGAAATATAATTTTCCACCCTTTCACTTTGAGTCTATATTTTCTTTGGAGCTAAGATGTGTCTCCTGGAGGCAGCATATGCTTGGGTTTTGTTTTTTTGATCCAATGTGCAACTCTGTGCCTTTGTATTGGTGAGTTCAGTGCATTAACATTTAGGGTGATTATTGAAATATTAGATCTTCTTATAGCCATTTATGTTTTGCTTTCTGGTAGCTCAATGTTTCCATTGATTCCTTGTCCTTGTGTTTGTTTTCTTTATTTTGATTGGCTTTGTGGGTTTTCTTATTTTCTGTTATATTCAGTTCTGTATCTTTGGTGTGTGGTTATCATTACGAATATGAAAAGGATAGTTATGTGTATACAGTAGTGCATTTTCTTCTGCGTGTGCCTTATCTCCATTTCCCTTTGTGAATTTGGATCTTTGAATCCTCCCCTTCTTAGTCATTGTTGTCTCAATTTGTCCGTATGTATGCTGAACATTCATTAGTATCTTGTTATAATAATTCACTTCTTATTATTTAAGCTATAATGCCGTGTTCTTAGTAAGGGTTGCACTCCTCTGCTTTTATTTGCCTGATAGTCACTTTGTTCATTTATTTTTGTTGTTATTATTTTCTTTTAGGTGAGCTGACCCTTTTCAGTATATCCTGTAGTGCAGGTCTTGTAGTGGAGAATTCCCTCAATTTTTGTATGTCTGAAAGTCTTTATTTCTACTTCATATCTAAAGGAGAGCTTAGCTGGATACATTATTCTATGCTGGTAGTTCCTTTCACTTAATAGTTTAAATATTTGATTCCATTCCTTTCTGGCTTGTAAGGTTTG
>NW_011889036.1:240446-253506 GCF_000151845.1 Pteropus vampyrus | reverse complement strand
AGTTATGTGTATACAGTAGTGCATTTTCTTCTGCGTGTGCCTTATCTCCATTTCCCTTTGTGAATTTGGATCTTTGAATCCTCCCCTTCTTAGTCATTGTTGTCTCAATTTGTCCGTATGTATGCTGAACATTCATTAGTATCTTGTTATAATAATTCACTTATTATTTAAGCTATAATGCCGTGTTCTTAGTAAGGGTTGCACTCCTCTGCTTTTATTTGCCTGATAGTCACTTTACTCATTTATTTTTGTTGTTATTATTTTCTTTTAGGTGAGCTGACCCTTTTCAGTATATCCTGTAGTGCAGGTCTTGTAGTGGAGAATTCCCTCAATTTTTGTACGTCTGAAAGTCTTTATTTCTACTTCATATCTAAAGGAGAGCTTAGCTGGATACATTATTCTAGGCTGGTAGTTCCTTTCACTTAATAGTTTAAATATTTGATTCCATTCCTTTCTGGCTTGTAAGGTTTGCGCTGAGAAGTCCGATGATAATCTAATGGGTTTACCTTTATATGTTACCATTTTCATCTCTCTGGCTGCCTTAAGAATTCCATCTTTGTTGTTGATTTTTGGTAACTTTAAAATAATGTGTCTTGGTGAAGGCTATTTTAGGTTGAGATAATTGAGTGTTCTTTTGACATCTTGAATTCCAAGCTCCAGTTCATTCCTTAGATTTGGGAAATTCTTGTCAACTATTTGTCTGAAAATGCTTTCTAGTCCCTGCTCCTTTTCCTCGCCTTCTATAATGCCCATTATTATGTTTCTTCTCCTGATGGTATCAGCTACTTCTTGAATTTCTCTTTCATTACTTTTCATTCTTCAGTTTCTTTCTTCTTCCTTCTGACGCTTTTCTAGACTTTTGTCTTCGATATCGCTGATCCTTTCCTCCATTTGGTGGACAATTTCCCAGGCTTGCTATTTCATTTTCAAACTCTTGCAGTGTGTTCTTCATCTCCAGAAGTTCTATTTGGTTGTTTTTGAGGGTTTCGATCTCCTTGCTCTGCTCATCTAGTTGTTTTTTCAATTCCTGAAATTGTTGATTTGAGTTGTTTTGGATCTCATTGAGTTTTCGGAAGTACCATCCTGAATTCTGTCATTTAAGTTGCATATTTCTATGTCTGCGAGCTTATTTTCTGGAGATTTTTCTTTCTTTCTGAGATGCCTTGTCACTTTGGTTGTTCATGGTGTTTAATGGACTAATTCTCCACCTGGGCATTAATGGAAGTATGTTATGCTGTTTTCCAGAAAGGTTTATTATATAAAGGTCTGTCTGTAGTGTTGCAAAGGAGGCACTTTTCTTTTGGTTTTCAGTAGGTGGTGTCTAAGCCTCTTGGATCCTTGCTTTACATAATGCCTTATAGTACGTGTGGTAGCTCTTATGTCCAGATCCCAAGCTCAGACATGCTGGTGTACAGTTTAGGTGCTTTTTGTTGAGTTTTAGATGTACAGCTTATTTCTGTTTCAAGGGGAGATACCTAAGGACGTCTCTCTTTCTGCCATGTTTTCCGTTGAAATGTGGCTCATAGCACTGGTCACCTGCTAGGAAGTGAAATGTAGCTTACAGGGTTGGCTGCTTTTGCTGCGACTGGAAAGGCCACTCACAATTATGGCTGCTCAGCTGTGAATACTTGGTTCTGAATCACTAGGAGCTGAGCTTGGCAGCAAGCCAAAAATACCTGCCCCAAGCAGTCTGCAGGGTGGTTGGGCGGGGTCTCAGAAAGACTGTGGCTGTCAGATCAAAACAGCCTCAGTCTTGCTGGAAATTTGGTAACTGTTTTAAGTTCCCGTAGATGACCCAGATCACAGCAAGACCAACTGCTGTCTGGGACTGGCCCCCTAGTCCCCGATATCTGCCTAAGTTCGTGTTGGCAGCAGCGATCTGTCTGACCTTATCTCTGAAATGGGGTTCACAGCGATGGCCTCTGTTGCTGAGACTAGAAACGTTGCTCACAATGGCTGTCCCGCTGTGAATATTTCACTCAGAATCACTCAGCTCAGGGCTTGGCAGCCAACCATAAACAACTGCCTCTGGCAGTCTGAAGGTTAGGCGGGGCAGGCTGATCCCCTCAGACCAGCATTTCCTAACGGCTCTGTATAAAGGATCTTCACAATCAAGCTGGTGTGGTCTGTAGGGGGGCTGGCACTAAGGCACAATGGTGGCTGCCTTTCTAGCACTCTTTCTGACTCCAGGTAATGGAGACTATTTCGAAATGAATCCCATTCGAGCATCAGACCCACCACCAATGTCCCGGTTGAGTGTCCGCAGGTCAGAAAACCTTTGCACAGGTCTTTCGACGTCTAGGGGCTCAGTTGCCTTCTGTCTCACCCAGGCAGCCAGAATCCCCTCTAGTTTCTACAGTCAGAGTTATAGGAATCTCCTCTTCCCTGGGCTGGAGAGCCCACGGACTAGACCAGGAACCCCTCTCCTTCAGGAGAGCCTCTGCAGCCTCGCTCTCCCTCCTGGTGATCCTCCACCACCAACGGGTGCAGGTCCAGCCTGATTCGGGACTTTGCCCCTCCTACCACCTTCAATGTGGCTCCTTTATATTATCAGATGTAAGTGTTATGATCAGCTGGACTTCAGGTGATTCTCCACATTATTTTATAATTTGGTTGTAATTTCAATGCGGTCCTGGGAGGAGATGAACCCTGTTTTCACTTAGTCCGCCATCTTCTCTCTCTCAAAAAAAGTTATTGTCCGAACTATCCCATCTCCACTGTTTCACTTCAGGGTTTTAAAATATAAATTATTAGTTTCTATCATTTTTGTATCTACATTTTTTCATGAATTTATCTTGCCTTTTAAAATTCTGTAAAATATTCTTCAATGGAAAAAAATGATGTTCACTTAGATTGAAAACTTTTCTCAAGGAGTGATAATCACATTCGTCATCTTGTGTTTTATGAGAAGGTAGCTCGATAATTCCCTGTTGACTTTGTTTAAATGGATTTTTGTCTTCTGTGATAAATTTTGTTGTTTACCAGTAAATAGAAAAACAAAGCTTGTTACCCATGCTAACTTCATGTGTCAACTTCTATATTTACACGTATTATCTCATTACTAAAACGTTTTGGCAATTTTATATTTTGCACAGTTAGCTAACTTTGTATGTCATTTCCTTCTTAAAGGTATCATGCAGAGCTGTCATAAGATTTAGGTTTTAAGTCATTTGCATGTGACTATCAAATCACATTTTGGTAGTCTCTGAATAATAATAATAATAATAATAATAATAATAATAATAATAAACCCACCAAAACAATGCCCAAACTCATGATCATATATCCTTTATACTAAATGTTTAACAATTGCAAAAATGAAGATGAACCATAAGTATATCTTTATCTTTATAGGGAATCTTTCCTGTTAATCACAAGAATGCAGGACTTTCTTGCTGTGCTCTATTTACTTCTATACTCAAGCAGTTCCTGAAACAGTGTTTAAATACATTGCATGGTAAAAATTCAAATTACCAACATTGACACCGTCA
Source organism: Pteropus vampyrus (assembly GCF_000151845.1). Classification (NCBI taxonomy): domain Eukaryota; kingdom Metazoa; phylum Chordata; class Mammalia; order Chiroptera; family Pteropodidae; genus Pteropus; species Pteropus vampyrus. Next base: position 250,015 of record NW_011889036.1, on the reverse strand, counting down.
CTCACTGAGGCTCCTACCCTGACAGCAAAGATATAAACACATTCCAGCCTCTCTACTATCTCGCATGTCATCGTTTACTTTCCTTCAAAGCCTTTGTTTCCATCTTATAAACCAACGTTTACCATTTGTAATTATCTCTTTTCCCATAAAAATATAAGCATCAGGATTGCAAAAACTTGTTTCCTGCCTCTATATCCAAATCCGCCAGCGCCTTGATAATTTGTGCTGCATCGAGTGTTTTGACTCGAAAGTGCATGGCAACGAGAGATGTTGAAACATTAACATCCGTAGTCTCTGAGCAAGAAAGCCTTGATTGGGATAGTGGTCCTTTTTCTCCCAGGCTAGGTTTCTGTTCTCTCAAATTTACCTAAACATATAAACCTCAGTTGAGTCAAAGAGGAAATATTTAAAATATTATGTAGTATACTCAGAAGCACATTTATATATTTTAACCGAAGTACTTTATGGTAAACTGTGTTGCCAAGGGAAATGCAAAAGCTGTTGTGAAGGACCAGGTGCTGGTGACTTCGCCTTCACTGCAAAGTCACCTTTTTTCATCACGGTCATTTTGACCATGATGAACTAAGACATTTATAAGTGTATTTTGTAACCATATACCTAACAATGTTAAAAAATAAAGTTCTAAATCTCAAAATGACTAATATCTCCAACCCTCTTCTTACTAACATGACTAACTGGGGCTTCTTACTAATTTAGTTACACTACATTGTTTTTGCCTTGTAGAAAACGATTATGATCACCAGTGATAATAAGGTCTACCTTCCCTGAGCATTAAATACACAAAAATGTCTTTTGTCCTTTAATAGCAATTGAACTCTCAAACACAAGCCAAAAATCATATAAGAAGTCATTTGCAGCACCACATTACTCTAATACTCAGAGTTTGTGGTCATTCTCATTAGAATTCATTACATCCCTCTTTTTGACTACAGGTGTGATCCCGTGGGTGACTGGCAAGAGGGCACTGATAAAAATCATGATTTGAGCCTTTATATTAAGAAAGAATAAAAAATAAATTTCATGATAAAATTTGCAACTATAAAAGAATACAAAATTTGTCTGAATAAAACACCTGAAACTGTATGCACATATTATTGACACATCCATGTTATATATATATGTGTGTGTACATATGTATATATATGAGTGTATATATATGCATGTATATAAGATTATATCAAGAAGACTGCAAAGTTTCTGGAAATCCAGTTATAATGGAACATTTTCACATATCCTCTCAACATGTGAAAAACACATTAGTTAACATTTGATGACTTAAAAAAGTTTAAAATATTTCTAAGAAATAAATGAAGAAGTGTTCCTTTGATAGAAAATAGCACGTACATTTAATCACATACAAGCAAACATAATTTAAAACATCCCAAAGGATCACAATGAGCTAAAAGTGACAGGAAACAGCAAGTCTTCCTGACAGGAGGAAGGTGCTTATTCTCAAATGGAAGGACCAGACAAAGGCAGCTACTGTCCAGTGCAGCAAAGAAACAACCTCCCATGTTGTTCTTTTTGAATGAACCATTGTAGATGTCATGAGAAAAACATAGGAATACTTTTAACAGCATAAGGTGTTTCCTATACAAATTAGGTCTTATATGTATGTAATCTAGAGAAGACGGGATTCAGACAATATTCGCAAAAAAGGAAACTGAGTTAGTTTCATGGTGGACTACTCAAGAAGTCTTACAGAAAAATCCAGACTTTGATGGATCTTTGATGTGGATTTTGTGAAAACAACAGTGAAAACACACACCTCTAAGAAAATGGAATCAAAAAGTTGAGGACACTTTTAATAGGAAAAGCAAAGAATATGAAAGATTAGCTGAAAGATGATTTCTTCAAAGCTCCTAAATATCTGCCCTTCTTCTGATATGATGGCTTCAAAATATAATTAATTCTTTCTTAACTTCTGGCTTCCAAATGTATGCAAGGCTCTTGGTGAATTCTATCATGAAACCATAAAGGGAATAAATTCTGAAAAATCTAATTTGTAATATTACCCTTGAAGGGGGATGCCTACAATTCTAGATTTATTCTATGACAGGTCTCTATTGTTAAAGTCTATCCACCACATACAGTCAAAAGGAAGGACAAAAAAGAAAGGCTGAAACAAGAAAAAAATTATATTCTTTCATAAACTTATTATACATAACTTATTCCAAATGAATTGATATGGAAAATAAAAAATGCTCTTATAACTGCCACCCCCTCCCCACGAAATCTTTGGCAGTAACAAAGTTAGTTAGGATGTATACAGGGAACTAGGCATATGCAGGAACTGTCACTAGGCCAGTAAAAAAACCCAAATACTAAACTGTCATTTTTAAATGGAGCCTTAAAATGTAACCAATACAGTATTATAAAAATTGAACTTAATTGCATATTACAAATATACTTCAGTTCATTCATGGATCCAACAGATTTCAAAGGAGAAAGAAAAAATAATAACCGATTTAAGGAAAATGCAATTCCTATTAATCTTATGTATTACAGTTGAAAGACAACTCAGAATTACCTCAATAATCAGTTCATAAATTAGTAAAAATCCACATCCCAACGATGCCCTTTGCAAAGAAGCTGGATAAAACATATTTAGACATTTAATAACAACTCTCATGTGAAAAGTTTTCTGGAACATTAAACGTGGCTTAATTTCCATCAAGTTTTTTCATGATACTTATATTTTATTCGGTGAATTTTCTCTTATAAGGATGTGAATCGATTGAAGTCTTTCCCACACTGTTTACATTCGGGTTTTATCCAGTGACCACTTTCATACCTTCAGAAAAAATTGGGATGATCAAGCTTTCCCTACATTGCGAACATTCAAATGGCGTGTCTACAGTGTGCACTCTTCTGTCTTCAAATGGTTTGTAACAAATAATGGCTTTACCAATGTTGACATTCATCTGGTTCTCTCCAGTGTTGAGTTCTCTCATGCAGACCAAGATAACTGGAATAACCATGCATTACTGCATTTTGTACACTCGACAGTTTTTCTCCACTGAGATTTCTTTCATGTATTTGGAAACATAGATGAGAACTGAAAGCTTTACCACATTGCTCAATTCACAGGGTCTCTCCTGTCTTTATGCGTGTTGGCAAGAAACTGTAAAATCCATAGGCTTTTCATTTCGTGTTTCTGTTCAATATGAGTTCTTTAGAGTGTTTCTAAGGAAATATAATCCCTGCAGGCTTTACTGCCATTTTTACATTCACAGAACGTCTCTGCAGTCTGATTTTTCATGTTTTTGATGATAGCTAAAACACCTGAAAGTTTGAGTCTATTTTTCACATTCTTAGGGTTTCTCTCTAGTGTGATTTATTTTTATGTTTGCGAAGAGAACTGTGATAACGAAATGCTTTAGTACACTGCTTACATTCGTAGGGTTTCTCTCCAGTGTGAATTCTCTCGTGTGTTTTTAAGAAATGGGACTCTCTGAAGGCTTTACCACACTGTTTACATTCATAAGGTTTCTCTAAAGTGTGTATTCTTTCATGCGTTTGAAGATAACTGACACAACTGAATGCTTTACTACACTGCTTACATTTATAAGGTTTCTCTCCAGTGTGAGTTCTCTCATGTGTTTGTAATTTACAGTAATCTATGTAGGCTTTTCCACATTCCTTACATTTATAAAGTTTCTGCTCAGTGTGCATTATTTTATGTTTACTAAGAGAACTGGGACAACTGAATGCTTTAGTACACAGCTTACATTTGTAGGGTTTCTCTCCAGTGTGAGTTCTCTCGTGTGTGTTTAAGGAATGGGACTCTCTGAAGGGTTTACCACACTGCTTACATGCATAAGGTTTCACTCCTGTGTGCACTCTTTTATGTTTGAGAAGAGAACTGGGACAACTGAACGCTTTACTACATTGCATACATTTATAGGGTTTCTCTTCATTATGGATTCTTTTGTGTTTTTGTAAGTAAGAGTGATCTCTGTAGAATTTACCACACTGTTTACATTCATAGGGTTTCTCTCCGGTGTGAGTTCTTTTGTGTGTTTGCAATTTACTGTAATCTCTGTAGGCTTTTCCACATTCCTTACACTTACAAAGTGTCTCTACAGTGTGAGTTCTTTCATGTCTTTGAAGATGACTGAGACGACTGAATGCTTTAGTACACTGCTTACATGCGTAGGGTTTCTCTCCAGTGTGAGTTCGCTCATGTGTTTGTAATTTACGGTAATCTCTGTAGGCTTTTCCACATTCCTTACATTTATAGAGTTTCTGTTCAGTGTGAATTTTTTTATGTTTGCGAAGAGAACCTGGACAACTAAATGCTTTACTACACTGCTTACATTCGTAGGGTTTCTCTCCAGTGTGAGTTCTCTCGTGTGTTTTTAAGAAATGGGACTCTCTGAAGGCTTTACCACACTGTTTACATTCATAAGGTTTCCCACCAGTGTGTAATTTTTCATGACTTCGAAGGTTACTGAGATACCTGAATGCTTTAGTACATTGCTTGCATTTATAGGGTTTCTCTTCAGTATGGATTCTTTTGTGTATTTGTAAGTAAAAGTGATCTCTGTAGAATTTACCACATTGTTTACATTCATAGGGTTTCTCTCCAGTGTGAGTTCTTTGATGTCTTCGAAGACTACTGAGACAACTGAATGCTTTAGTACACTGTTTACATTCATAGGGTTTCTCTCCAGTGTGAGTTCTTTCATGTCTTTGAAGATAACTGAGATGACTGAACGCTTTAGTACACTGCTTACATTCAAAGGGTTTCTCTCCTCCATTGTGATTTCGTTCATGTTTTTCAGAACTTTGGAGATAACTGAGAGCTCTCACACTCGCCTTACATTTATATGGCTTCTCTCCATGTTTCTGATACTCATAGGGATGGTATCCAGTGTGATATCTGATGTGCCTATTACAAGATGAATGCTGTATGAAGACTTCCCTACGCACACTGTGTTCCCATGGTTTTACTCTAGGAAAAGTTCTCTTCTTGTTCAGACTGAGATTTGAAATAAGGCTGAGGTTTTCCTCACACTGACCACTCGCTTCACTTTCACAGATTCTCTCTTCTATATGACTTCTGTAAAAATCCAGATGAACATTGTTCATGAATTCTCTATTAATATTTTAGCATTTTGTAGCATATTTGAACTACATTTTTATGATTTATAGCAAAAGCGCAGGTTTTCGGCTGCCTAAGTTGGCTGAATTAAAGATACTAAATTCTCCACAAGAGGACTTCACCCTTGCAATTATCAAAACAGTAATATTCACATATAGAGTTTATTAGTATTTTTTCCTAGTGAACTATTTTGCAAACACGAACTATCTATATCATATATAAGAAAGTAATTTGGTCAAAAAATTTTCAGAAATATAATAAATTTGAAGGGGTTCTTTTGTTTGCTTCTTTTTAAAATTTTGTAGCATACCAGGTTGCCCTCATATAACACTGGCTTAATATTGTGCATGTGACTCACCTCAGTTTTCTCTCCTGGTTTTTGTACTGATCTTCAATGTCATAATCTTCCATTCTTTTTCCTAAAAGCAGACCACAAAAAATAATTCCAAAGTATTAAAAATTATAGGAAAATTATTAGATTTTAGTTCTGTGGTGAGCTGTGACCATCCCGTTTATTTATGTGTCCTGCGTTTCCACATTCCTTGTCTTAGAACAATGTTGATAAGCAACAAACACCTCACCTCTAATTAACAAGGTGAAGATGAAGTCACGCATACCTACTGAGGCCAGGTTCTCGAAGGTTTCCCGCATCACATCTCTGTAGAGTTTCTTCTGCGAAGGGTCCAGTAAAGCCCACTCCTCCGGGGTGAAGTTCACAGCCACATCCTCAAAGGCCACTGAGTTCTATAACATCCCAAATATGTGTATAGTAAAAGTTTTAAGACTGATAGCACTTGACACCTATACTCCATGTATAGACAAGTTACCTATGATTCCGTCATCACCAAACATTTATTTTACAATTTGATCATCAAAAACTTGCTCTCGGTCCACACTTACTTCCTCATTATTTTAACAGCATCACGAATTATAATACATTTTCACTGTGATCACATTACATTTTATTTTTCTCTAATGGCAGGGTCCACAGCATGTTGGGAAACAACAGAAATGCTATACAAATGAAACAAATATTATTTTAAAATCACAAATTTATGAGAAAAATTCTTTCTTCTCTTTCCTTATTCCCCACCATTTACAGCACTCCATGAAGCAGTGGGTCATTTCTGCATGTGGTTTTAATAAAAACGTAGTGAAGAACTGGAAGCTTTTTCTTCTATCCCTATTTCCAAACATGCGAGTCCAGGAGGCCAGTGGAAATTCAACTTTTAATAAACCCTTTTTAATAAAATAAGCTGGCCATATCGTCTTACAGTTGTCTAGACCATTAGGAGTATTGGCATACTTTGTACTATTTTCCTTAACTTTATTGCATTTTCATCAACATCAGGACAAGAACTTCCACCAGAATAAAACCTTAAGACTTACTAAGAGGCTCGGGTGATGGTTAGCATTTTGTAGCATTAAAGTATTTTAATTAAAGTATGTACATTGGTTGTTTAGACATAGTGCTAGTTCACACTTAGACTACAGTAAAGTATAAACATAACTTTGATATATACTGGACATCCACAACATTCATGTGACTTATTTTATTAATATTCACTTTATTGCCGTGGTATGAAATCACACCTGCAATATCTCCGAGCTATGTCTATAATGAGATACAACTGGCTAAATGGAAATATTCTTGTTGGGATGCATTGCTTTTACCTTGTGTAATATTTATCACAGACTCAGTTCTTCCTTTCTCTCTCTGTAGGATTTTATGGTGTAGACGGTTATTTGGAACTTAGAGCACAGATATTAGGAAGAAGGCATGACAACTTAGACCACAAAATCCCTATACTCAGGTGCCTCAGGGCTACTTCCAGCCTATTTTTGGCACGCATAGGCACACATGGAGATAATAATATGGTTTTGCAAGAAAAAGCACTTCGGGATAACAGTCGATCCTAAGCCTTGCTGACACTGAGGCACAAGTTAATAGCTACAGATCGCAAAAGAGTTCATTCACGTCCACAATGGTTTTATGGTTAATTTGTCTTTGATTATAACCTATGTAAACGTGTGCTCACTTCAGCAGCACGTATATTAAAGTAGGAACAATACAGAGAAGATTAGCATGGTCCCTGCTCAAGGATAACATGCAAATTCATCCCATATTTTAAGAATAGAATAGAATAGAATAGAAAAGTAAAAATAGGTAAAGATGTCAGCAGTGCTTTCTTCCAAAAGAACATTTCAATGTCTACTCTCTAATCAGGAAGAAGCATTTCCAGCCACTCTAGAAGCTGTCCGTCCTTCGTCGGTCATTGCCAAGCTTCTCCATGGAGTAAAGAGCATGATCGCTCAACCCTAGAGCATAAGAATACCTCAGCAGATGACACCACACATGGCCAACGGGGTATGAAAGGGTTTATTGATTCCATAATTGAGTCTCTAGGGAGAGTAAGGTAGAACTTTCAAACAGGCATGAAATAGAGAACGAGGAAAGGTACACAGACTTGTTTTGCGGTTAGGGGGTGGACTAAGGTGAGCGTTCGCACACAAAGGTGAGAGTTTGCATGGATTTTAATCTCTGCTACCCCAAATGAGGGAATATTAAGGCTTTCTTATCACCTTGTACAGATGTGGGGCACAAGGCAAAGAAGGAGGGATGAGGCTCTAAAGCTGTCAGCAGTAAATGATAAAAAAAATGGAGTCCGAGACTTCTGGTTTCTGGTCTGGCATTTAAATAACTTAGAAGCTGCCATTCCCTACCTCTCCATAAAAAAAAAAGCAAAGGAATAAACTTATTTTCACAGATCCATCACAGAATTGAGATAACAGGATAACCCAATGTCTCCATAACTAAGAAAGAAAAAATAAACAAGTCTTTCTGAAACATACCCCAGATATTCAGTTCTTAATATAGCCTGTACTCAACAAAAAAATCGACTTCAGCAGTCTCATGCAAAGGCAAAAAAAAAGAACAAAAAGAGAGAACACAATATCCATGAGCCCTAGGATAACATGCTTTACACGAAAAAAAGTTTAAAAACACGTTATGGGAATATATGAAAGAAAACACAATAAAGAACAGAAGAAAGCAGTGAAGTAACAATACTGAGATTTTCCTAAATTTTACAACAGACAGCACACTATAGATCCAGGAAGCTCAGAGAACACTCAATATTATAAACTAAAGTGCAGAACCAAGTACATCACATACAAACTAGATAAAAAAAATCAAGACAAAGAATATATTGAAATAAATGAGAAGAAAAAAGCACCTCAGTCATTAAAAAACAAAGATTAGAACTAAATCAGGCTTCTTTTCAAAAGAAGTGTGAAGAGAAATATTTCAAGGTCTGAAAGAAAAGACCAGTCTCCTACAATTGTGTCAAGCAAAATTATCCTTCAAAAGTGAAGAAATAAAAACTATCTGAGACAAGGATTGCAGGAATTGTTCATTAGTACATCCACTTAGAAATACATTCAAAAATTCATCAGAAAGAAAGTAAATGATAAAGGTGGGGAGTTACAAAAACATGAAAGTTAAAAAGTATTTTGTAATTTTTTAAATTAATGTAACAGATGACACTTTGCTGAAAGTAATATTATCAACAATTTATTTGGCGATTATAAGCTTATGGACAATTGAGATAAATGATAACAAGGTTACAGGGACAAAGAGGAGAAAACTAGGAGACAGTATAAGGTACTTGCACAACCAGTGAAGTGGTATATTATGACTTAACATAGGAGATGATTTAGATGTAAATGTATAATGAAAATTCAAGAGCAATCACCAAAATAGTTTTTTAAAGTATGTGAAATTGATATCCTAAGACAGTAGAAAAAGATAATCAGGTAAAATACTCAATTAAAGCCAAAGAATGCAGAAAAAGTTAGAAAACAAAATAAAACAGAGAACAAGGCCAACATAGACAGGAAGTAAGGATGTCAGAAGCATGGCCCCTTGAACTCTCCCCTTGAGACTACAAGTTGAACAGCTATAATCCAATGGAAGATTTCCAGCCTAACACATTAACACTTCTGAGATCTGCTCATCAAAGCATCTGAAGGCAAATTGGGCAAGCAAGGGAGGAGGAAACAGATTGCAGCATGCATTCTATGTAGCCCTGAGCATTTCTGCCTGAGTGATCAGCATATATTACTGGGGAACCCAGTGATCAGGGAAGAGACAGAATACAGAGGTATGGCAGCTGTGCTCTAGCACCTGCTACTGCCAGGCAGAAAACGGAGACAAAGAGCCTGGCTGCCTCTCCCCACCCTCCCAGAGGATGCCTCCCTGCACTCTCCCAGAACTAGGAGCAGGCCCCAGAGGAAGCTGCAGGAGCAAGTGTCAGACTACAGACCAGGAAGTCTGGAGCCCCAAGAACTAACAGACAGGTTCTGAGTAGCAGATACACACTGAGGCTGGTCCCATTGGCAAGAGTGGAGATACAGAGGGGAGGCAGCTGAGGCCTGGCGG
>NW_011889036.1:238010-239188 GCF_000151845.1 Pteropus vampyrus | reverse complement strand
GGAAGTCTGGAGCCCCAAGAACTAACAGACAGGTTCTGAGTAGCAGATACACACTGAGGCTGGTCCCATTGGCAAGAGTGGAGATACAGAGGGGAAGCAGCTGAGGCCTGGCAGTCACCATTACAGGGAAGAAACAGAGCCACAGGCACATTGGCGGCTTCTCCCAACCCAACCCCACAACCACTCATCCAGTCTGACCCCGGCACAGGTACCTGGGACACCTGAGGTAGCACTTCACTGCATCTAGCCACCTGGGCAGCACCAGGACTTCAGGGGCTCTTCACAGGCTTGAAACTCCAACATCTTCCCATGGGGTGGAGCCCTGGGACTCCAGCAACCAGTTTGCAGAGGAGACATACATCTCCCCGGAAATAAGGGACTTTTTTTCTTTTGCTCCCCAGCAGCGCTCAGGAGGTCTGGGCAGTACAGGTGGCTTGTGTGCCAATGAATGGAATAAACCTCTTCTTATCAATGGGCTCTAGAGTCATTATTATTATTAATAATATTTTTAAAAGCAGAGTTCATTCCCATAAATGCATAGGCGGAGAAATAGTCAATCACATAACATGTATACAAAGGTAACAACGCAGCTCAAAAAGAATCTTTAAAAGCTCCAGAAAATAAACTTAAAGATATAGAAATAGGTGATTTACATCATGTAGAATTCGAGATTGCAGTTTTGAAAAAACTCAATGAGATGCAAGAAAATTCAAATAAGGCAGATTAATGAACTCAGAAATAAAGATCAAGGAACAAAAGGAATGCTTTAACCAAAGAGCTTGAAACTTTTAAAAGAACCAAATAAAAATTCTAGAGCTGAAGAACTCAATAAAAACTGATTGGTTAGAAGGTGCAGCTTCTCTGTAAATAGATCATATTTTAAGAGCTAATATAAGCACATCTAAGTGAATCAATAATTTTGGGTTGTAATGGTTTTAGAATCATTTGTGTTTGAGGTTCTTTATCATTTTGAGTCATGAATGTACAGAGCAGTTTAAATACCTAGAAAACCTTTCTCATAGGTGGGATTTTTCTACCATAACTAGGCTTATCACCAAATAAAGTTTTTTGAAGGCTAAAAAAAAAAAAAAATGAACTGGCAAGCTAAGGAAATATAGCTAAAGAGATAGAGAAAAGAATTAGTGATATTGAAGACAGAAATCTAGAAATGACGCAGA
>NW_011889036.1:237338-237960 GCF_000151845.1 Pteropus vampyrus | reverse complement strand
GGAAGAGAGAGACTTGAGAGTTAAAAAAAAAAAAAAAAAGGAAGAACTCTACAAGAACTATCTGACTCCATCAGAAAGAGCAATATAAGAATAATGGGTATACCAGAAAGAGAAGATGGGAGAACAAAACAGAGAGCCTATTCAACCAAGAGCCAATGAGAACTTCCCAAGCCTATGAAAAGAAGTGGATCCTCAAATCTAAGAAGCAAAATAAATATCTCATTATCTCAATCCAAAAAGACCTTCTCCATGGCACATTGTTATTAAAACTGTCAAAAATTAATCAGAAAGAAAGAATTCTCAAGGCAGCCAGGGAAAAGAAGATGGTAACCTATAAAGGAAAACGCCTTAGATTATCATCAGATTTTTCAGCAGAAGCTCCAAAAGCTAGGAGGGAATGGAATCAAATATTCACACTATTGAAAGAGAAAAACTACCAGCCAAGAATAATGTATCCAGCAAAGTTCTCCTTTAGATATGAAAGGGAAATAAAGACCTTTCCAAACAAACAGAAGCTGAGGGAATTCTCCAACACAAGACCTGTATTACAGGAAATACTGAAGGGGGTCATTCTACCTGAAACAAAAAGGCAAAAAAATGCAGAACTATGAGTGAGTAAAAT
>NW_011889036.1:235673-237288 GCF_000151845.1 Pteropus vampyrus | reverse complement strand
TCCAACACAAGACCTGTATTACAGGAAATACTGAAGGGGGTCATTCTACCTGAAACAAAAAGGCAAAAAAATGCAGAACTATGAGTGAGTAAAATGACTAAAAGACAGACAGAAGCAGGAAATGGCAACCTTTATTCAAAATAGGATATTATATACTTAAATATTACATGATGGTTAAAGAAGGTAAAATCACTTTTAAAAGGAGAAGACGATAGTATTGTAACTCAGAAATAAATTCAGGGGATAAATAGGGATAATTTGAGAAAACAAAAACAGAAGAGGGGAAGGGGTAAAGGTATAAATTTTCAAAGGGGAATGGAGATAAGAAACACGCAGAAGAACTACTGTATATATGAGATTTTCTTTTACATGAAATTTAATACTAACCATACACAAAAGTCCAGAAGTATGACACATAACATAAAAAAAGAGGGGAACATATGGAAAAATCACAGAATACCACCAAACTAAAATAACAAGACAGAAATTCAAGGGCAAAGAAACAATGGAGACACAGAGCTACCAGAAAACAAGATAAAATGACTATAGAAAAACTTATATATCAATCATTACCCTAAATGTAAAAGGACTGAATTAACCAAGAAAAAGGCAGAGTAGCAGAATGGATCAAAAAACTAAGGACAAAGGGACTGACCATACCAATAAAAAACCAGAGTAGCAGATTGGATGGAAAAACAAAACCCAACCAAGTGCTGCCTTCGAGACACATCTCAGAAGCAAAGACAAATGTAGACTCAAAGGGTAGAAAATGATGCTCCAGGTAAATGGCACCCAGAAAAAAGCAAGTGTGGCCATACTTTTATCGGATGAAGTAGACTTCAAGAAAAAAGAGGTATCAAGACAAAAAAGGACACTTCATAAGAATAAATGAAACTATACATCAAGAAGACATAATACTTATCAATATATATGCTCCCAATCAGAGAGCCCCAAAATAAGTGAGACAACAACTAATAGAACTAAAGAGAGAAACGACAAAAACACAATTATAGTAGGGAATCCAAATACCCAACTAACAACTATGGATAGATCACCCAAACAGAAAATGAATAAGGACATGTTGGCCTTAAATGACAGGTTAGAACAATGGGACATAATAGACATTTACACAGACTTTCATCTTAAAACATCGGATTATACATTCTTCTCTAGTGCACGTAAAACATTCTCGAGGATGGACCATATGTTACAACACAAAACTGGCCTCAATGAACATAAGAACCATATATACCATACCAAGTATATTCTCCAGCCACAACACTTTGAAACTGTAAAAAGAAAGTGGAGAAAACCAAAAATATGTGGAGATTAAACAACATGCTACTAAAGAATGATTGGGTCTAAGAAGAAAAAGAGAGAGCAAGAGGTACATAGACACAAATGAGAATTAAAATACAACGTATCAAAACTTCAGGAATACAACCAAAGCAGGTATAAGAGGAAAGTTCAGATATCATTATAAGCGATCTCCAGAAATAAGAAAAATCTCAAATAAACAACCTGACATTACATCTTAAAGAAGGAGGAAAAAAAGAACAAATCAAGCCCAAAGTCAGCAGAAGGAAGGAAATGATAAAATTACAGCAGAATTAAG
>NW_011889036.1:213660-234498 GCF_000151845.1 Pteropus vampyrus | reverse complement strand
TATATTCACAAACCTTGGATTTAGAGAGAATTTTAAGAACTTACCTCAAAGGCAAGGGAAGGAAAAGCAAAAAATAAATGAATGGGACTATATCAAACTGAAAAGCTTTTGCACAGCAAATGAAACTATCGCAAGACAAAAAGGCAACCATCTGAATGGGACAAGATATTTGCAAACAACTCCTCTGATGAGGGGTTAATATCCAAAATATGTAAAGAACGCATACAACTCAACAACAAAAAGACAATCAAGTTAAAAAAAAATAGAGAAACTGAACAGACACTTCACCCAAGAAGACATACAAATGGCCAAGAGACACATGAAAAGGTGCTCAACTTCACTAGCTATTAGGGAAATGCAAATCAAAAGCACAATGAGATACCACCTCACTCACATCTATTAGAATGGCTATTATCAACAACAAAAGTCCTAACAAGTGTCAGACAGTCTGTGGGAGAAGAGAAACCCTCAGTCACTGCTGGTGGGAATGTAAATTGGTACAGCCACTAAGGAAAACAATATGGAGCTTCCTCAAAAAATTAAATTAAGAGAGAACTATCATATGACCCAGCAATCCCTCTTCTGGGTATCTGCCCCAAATTATTGAAAACATTTATCCATAAAGACACATGTATCCCAATGTTTATTCAGCATTATTCACAGTGGCCAACATGAAAGGAACTGAAGTGCCCTTCAATAGATGACTGAGTCAAAAGGATGTAGTACATATATACAATGGAATATACCCAGCGGTAAGAAAAGATGAAATACTGCCATTTGCAACAAAATGGATGGATCTTGAGATTATGCTAAGCAAAATAAGTCAGACAGGAAAAGTTGAGGACCATACAATTTCACTTATATGTGGGATATAAAATTGAAAGCAACAATCAAACAAGACAAACAAAAAACTCATAGACACAGACAATAGTTTAGTGGTTACCAGAAGGAAAGAGGGAGCAGGTGGATAAGGGTAAAGGAGGTCAAATATATGGCGACGGAAGGAAATTTGACTTCGGGTGGTGAACACACAATGCAACATACATATGATATTATTAAATTTACATTTGAAACCCCAATAAATTTTTAAAAAATTAAAAGATGTGATAGATATTAATCCAAGTGTATCAAATACCACTTTAATCATCAATAGTCTCAATACAATTGAGAGATAAGTAACATCGGATTTCAAAAAACAATTCCATGTTGTCTACAAGGCACTTTAAATATAAACAGAGATAGATGAAAGATGAAGATAAGGAGAAAAATACATCATGCCAACATGAATGAAATAATAAGAGGCCATAGGTATATGAATTTCAGATGCAGATTTCAGACCAAGGAAAACTCAGAGACAAAAAAGGGACATTACATAGTGATAAAAGGGACCATTCTTCAAAAAGACATAGCATCTTTTATGTACATGTGCATAGCAACAGAGAGGCAAAACACATGGGGTAAAACTGACAGAATGCAAAAGAAATAGATGGATCCACTACTATTATTGTAGACTTCAACATCACCTCATGAATTATATATAAATCCCAGCAGGCAGAAAATCACCAAAGACAGAGACGAAATCAACAATGCCATAGAAAAACTGGATTTAATTGTAATCTATGAAATACTTTACGCAACACGAACAGAATACACATTCTTCACAAATTCACATAGAACACTCACCAAAGCAGAACACATAATAGGATATAAAACACACCATAACAAATTTGAAAGGACAGAAATCACATAAAAGATGGTTTCACACCACTAAGGCATTAGTCCAGAAATCAATAACAGGAAGATAATTGAAAAAAAAGAAACTCTGAAAATTCAACAACACACCTCTAAATAATATATGGGCTCAAAGAAGTCCAAGAGAAAGGAAAATCATTTGAACTACATGAAATAAAAATTCAACTTATCAAGGTTGTGGGAGGCAGCAAAAGCAATGCCTAAGGATAATTTATGCCATCGAACGTATTACACTAGAAAAAAAAGAAACGTCTATAATCAATAATGCAGGCATCCATTTTAGGAAACCTTAAAAAGGAGAGCAGCACTTCCTGAAGATGGCACTGAAAGCAAAGAAGGAAACTCCTGTCTCTCCCCAAAAACCAAAGCCAAAGCAAAGGCTTCGAAGGCAAAGAAAGCAGTGCTGAAAGGTGTCCATGGCCACAAAATACAAGATACACAGGTCACCAACCTCCCGAAGGCCCAATACGCTGTGACCATGAAGGCAGCCCAAATACCCTAGGAAGGGCGCCCCCAGGAGAAACAAGTGACCACTATGCCACCACCAAGTTCCCCCTGACTACTGAGTCAGCCATGAAGCAGCTAGAAGACAACAGTGCACTTGTGTTCTTTGTACATGTCAAGGCCAACGAGCACTCGATCAAACAGGCTGTGAGGAAGCTCTATGACGTTGACCATGGACACTGTCAACACACTGATCGGGCCTGATGGAGAGAAGAAGGCACATGTTCGACTGGCTCTCGACTACGATGCTTTGAATGTTGCCAACAAAACTGGGATCATCTAAACTGAGTCTACCTGGTTCATTCTAAATATAAATTTTTTTTACTGTAAAAAAAAAAGAGAGCAAATTTAACCCAAAACAGAGTAAAAGAAGTCATAAGAGTTTGAAAAGAAATCAATGTAATTACAAGAAGTCAATGGATAAAATTAAAATAAAAGTTGGTTGTTGATAAGATTAATAAAATTGATAAACATCTAGTCAACATAACTGAGAGAGAGACAGAAATTATAACCAAAGACCATCATGGGTCACTCCAGGAGGTATGACAGTGTTAGCTGACACCATTACAGTGAAGGTGCCTCTGAGGACACTGCCAGGTGTGCCCGCTGTATGGCAATTTAAACAGCCTAGAGCCTTCAATGGTAGGGAGGCCCACCCTGAATGGGCTCAAGTAAAATTTGTAAACAGGAACTGAGTTGCCTCCCAAATACCAAACAAATACAGACAATGTGGTGGGTGCTGAGAAGGACTACCAATTCTTCATGGTGTCAAAAAGGAAGTGATCTTCTGTTTATTAAACAATGTTTTAAAATGCAACCAAAGCAACAGGCCCTCATACTATGTCTTAGCAATGGCTCGTCCACTTTTTGCAAGACCTAGTTTCCAATATATGTATGTCCTAAATGTCAAATGAATGTCCACAAAGGAGAATGTCATGTCACACCTGTGCTCCTGGAGCAAGGTAAACGCACTCAGATCTTTCCTGCAGAGACTGTGTGCGGTAGCAGTGGTGCTGGGGTTCCCTGAGGGGAGCCAGGTAAAGGTGTGTCATGTCCCTTCAGCGACGAAGGCCAAGTGCAGAGCTGGGAGACTGCTGACACAGGCACTGAACAGACCAGACTTAGCCAAACCTGTGATAGCAGAATGTGTACCAGTTGCTGAGTAGATGGGGTCAGTATTTCTCATAATGGTAGGGACTGGGACTAGGGGCTGATTGGGTGGGACCACAGCTTCCAAGTTGCTGTCATCCACTGTGAGGTGTCATTCATTCTTTCCACAGTTAAGAACATTCCAAATTTGGAAAGAACAAGCACTGGGGATAATCACTTCTTCTTCAAAGGATTCTGATAACATTTTTCAATCCTGGAGGGCCCTGTTCAATGGACACTGGGCAATGCTAACTAATTTAATAAGGGATAGGGACCATGCAGCTGCATTTTTGTGAAGCCAGTGGGGAAGTGCCGGTGAAGACTTAATTTAAATTCATGATCTGTTGGTTCAGAGCTGTTCTACTCACTATGGGTTTTTTAAGGATAATCGGTGCTAGGAGTGTGAGAAAAGGCAAAGATTTCTGATGCTTCAGGCCAAGTACTCCACTTTGTCCTCTATATTGTTTCGGTAACTCCCCTGAGATCACATGCGACCTCATTTCAATGACTGAGAGCCCAGGTATAACTGTAATGTAATGTAGCATTGAGTTATTGTGGGAGGGTTCATCAATTACTGCATGTCAAGATATGGCTACGTTTATTCAAACCCTATATTTTAGAGGCTCGAAAGACAAGGAGTCTCCACTTATCTTTTTGTTTTGAAATTCTTTTAGTATATTTTGGATTTCCAACTGGATCAAATTGTGGACTTGTTAAAATATATTTCTCCTTTGTTTCCTTCCATGGTTTGTATTTTAGGCCACTGGATAAACATGGGGAGACTGGGTGTCCTCTCTACCCTGGTATCTATCTTTTGTTTCCCCCGCCAGAGGGCCTCAAATCAGTGCCATCAGGGTTAGAGGCTTCCTCCACAGAAATGGTCACTGTGTAGAATTTAAGGACCTAGGGCTGAAATGCTGTTTGAACTAGTCCCTTTGCTGTGCCACAGTGAGGCTGTGGATTGTCCACAATAGCCGCAGGGCTGGGATCTGCACTGAGGCAGAGGCAGGGGCAGCAGCAGCAGAGGCACATAAGGAACGTGAGGAGTCCTCTGCTATCAGGAGAGAGGACCCAGCCCACCAGCTATGGGCTGCCTAACCTGTCTCCTCTCTCTCTCCGTTTGGAATACCTGCTCTTTAAGGTGTGACTGTCTGATGGGCTCACCTCACTCACTAATCATCCTTCTTCTTCCTTAGACTTATCCTACTGTGAGGAAGAAATCGGCCTAGTCACACCTTCACTCTAAACACACAAGAGAGTATCCACCGAAGACATCGACCCAGGAGCACTGGAAGGAGGGCCCCACTCCCATACCCCGCTCTCTAAAGACAACAAATTACCAAACTGTCAACCTAGGGTCCTCGGTCTACAGACTCCAGGCTTGGTGGGTTCACAACACAGCACAGGAAAGCACAGCACAGGGCAGCACAGCCCACAGGAGGGCTCCCCGGCAAGCAGCAGCTCAGTGCGGGGGGTGCGGGGGGGAACCTCAAGGTCCTCATCAGCCTGACAGATAAGAAGCACTAGGGGGAAAGGGAGAGGCAGGGGTGACCTTGTCAGAGGTCAAACATCAAGTAGGTGAACCTGCACTACTGACTCAAAGAACAAACACGAGTACGAAAAATGTTCTTGGCACTGGCTAGTTTTTATATTAAGAAACGAACAGGATGATCAGGAAGTGATCAAAACTGGTGGCTGGAGAGTGGATGGAGTCAGAGCACAGGAGTGGAACACGAAATAACCTTCCAACGCATTGTTTTTTCAAAATAAAAACAAAAGTTTATATATACCATATTTTCCTATGGTGAATCGTGATTTTAATCAACTTTTGCTTTTAAAAATTCCCTTGTTTTAACTATTCTACTTCCAAGATGTATTCCTTTAATCACTGACAGATATAAAACTGCAGACCATGAAAATTAAAAAGTCTCTATCTGAAAGGACAAAGGGTTTACAATAGTCATTCCCTCTCCTGTAGTTCAAACTGGGGATATTTTCAGAATTAAGTAGCATATTATAATGCATTGGGGTTTTTAATTAAGCTCCTAAATAGACTACAAATTTCAAAGATTTCTATAGTTTTTGAGGTATTTTTTCTCTTACCAATGAAAACAGAATTTCAACTGCTTTTTCCTTACGGCCATCAAATATGAATTCATTTGCCTTAAAAACAGTATAGCCTTTTTTTATTTTTTTGAGCTTCTGTCACTTCATCGTTAAGCAACAAATGTTATCCAAAATAACTTATGTAATTGTAACTTCATTGTCACAACACAAAATTATGCTAATAGTAAAACCCTGTTGGAATTTATCACTCATTAATATATTTTTACATGGCCACATGACCATGTACTCTCAACTGTTAGTAATAAAAGTTATCATTGGTTTAATCATTATGAAAACCCACATTGCAAATAGTTGTTCCTGTTTAGAAAAATTTGCAGCTTTAAAAATGGACTAAATCCATTTTAATCCTAACCTACAGATAGAATGATTAACAGCAAGTATAACTGGTAATTTTTCAACACTGATATCAAACTGATGCAGCAATCGTAGTGTACACAATTCAAAATGAAGAAAATTAATACAAACCCAACGGTAGTGCGAGTTTTCACCTGTTATGGAGAGTGCTTTAATGTTTTGGAAAAGTGAACACTTAAGCTTTAACACATGAACAATAAGGTTTGCCATCTTCTCTGTGCTGCTGCAGGTAGAAACACTTTCATCCAGTGTTTTGAAGCACGTGCACAACCACCACTCAACAGCTACTTCGAGGTTATTAACCAGTTATCTTTTTCTCCTACAAAGTCCAAAAAATACACTAAATGCAACCTTTCCTTTTCATAATGTCTGCCCGGATTCATTCCTTTCAAGTCAGCAAAACCAAGAGAAACAAACCCATAGACACAGAGAACATTTTAGAGTTGCTAGATGGGAGAGGGTTTGTAGGGTGAAAAATGGGAAGGGATTAAGAAGTACAAATTGGTAGTTACAAAATAGTCATGGGAATGTTAAGCATAACATAAAGAATAGTTAATATACTGTACTAACCATGTATGGTGACAGACAAGTACTAGATTTATTGAGGTGATCATTTCTTAAGTTATGTAAATGTCTAACACTATGGTGTACACTTGAAACTACTGTAATATTGTATCCCAACTAGTATTGAAAAATAAAAAATATTTTTTTAAATACCAATGGCATTTTTCACAGAATTACAACAAATAATCCAAAAATTTATGTAGAACAATAAAAGACCCTGAATCGCCACAGTAATCTTGAGAAAAAAGAACAAAGTTGGAGGTATCACACTATCTGATATGAAACTATACTAAAAGAACATAGCAATCAAAACAGCATGGTACTGGCATAAAAACAGACACATAGATCAATGGAACAGAATATGGAGCCCAGAAATAAATTGTACCTATACAGTCATTTAATCTATGACAAAGGAGGCAAGAATAGACAATAGCGTAAAGACAGACTATTCAATAAATTGTATAAGGAGTAGAAAACTGGACAGATACATGCAAAACAATGAAACTGGACCACCATCTTACTCCGTATACAAGAATAGACTCAAAATGGTTTGAAGACTTAAATGTAAGACCCCAAACCATAAAACTCCTAGAAGAAAGCATAGGCAGTAAACTCTGACATTGGTCTTAGTAATATTTTTTCTGATACATCTCTCCCCTTGGGCAAGGGAAACAAAAGAAAAAATGAACAAACAGGCCTATATTAAACTAAAGCGTTTCTGCACAGTGAAGGAAACCATCAATAAAACAAAGATAATCTACCGAATGGAAGAAGATGTTGGCCAACGATACATCTGATAAAAGGTTAAAATCCAAAATTTATAAAGAACTCATATGACTCAATGCCAAGAAATCCCCCAAAATATTTAATAAATGGGAAGAGGATCTGAATAGACATTTCCCCAAAAAGGACATGTAGATGGCCAATAGACATATGAAAAGTTGCTCAACATGTCTAATAAACTGAGAAATGCAAATTAAAACCACAATGAGACATCCCCTCACACCTATCAGAATGTCTGTAATCAATAAATCAAAAAACAAGTGTTGGCGAGGATGTGGAGATTAGAGAACCCTCGTTCACTGTTGTTGGGACTGTAAATTAGTGCAGCCACTATGTAAAAGAGTACAGAGGTTCCTGTACTCTTAGAACCATCTTACGGCCCAGCAATTCCACTTATAGGTATTTATTCAAAGAAATCTAAAACACAAATTTGAAAAGACATAGTCCCTCTTCCCATAAACGGCCTGATTTGACCTCTGAAAATGGTTCACTATTCACTTGAACCAGAAAATCCCGCAAAATCATGCAAATCAAGAGATTCGAATCTTCGTGTTCACAAGTGTTTAACAACACTTGTCTAGGTCATCAAGGATAGTATATCTGCAAAGCCACCAAATATCTGAAGGATGTCACTTTACAGAAGTAGTGTATGCCATTCTGTCGTTACAATGATGGATTAGATAGGTGTTCCCAGGCTAAGCAATGGGGCTGGACACAGGATCGGTGGCCCCCAAAGTGCTTAATTTTTGTTGCACACACTTAAAAACCCAGAGAATAACGCTGAGCTTAAGGACTTAGATGTAGATTCTCTGATCATTGAGCACATCCAGGTGAACCAACCTGCCGAGATGCAGCGCAGAACTTACAGAGCTCTCCCTGCCACATTGACATGGCCCTTACTGACAAAGAGCGGACTGTTCCTAACCCAGAAGAGGAGGTTGCACAGAAGAAAAAGATATCCCAGAACAAACTGAAGAAACAAAAACTGATGGCCCAGGAGCAAATTCAGCATCAAATAAATGCTAATAAAAGTAAAAAAAGAAAAAGAAAAAGAAAAAAGAGAGAAAGAGAAAAGATATATGCACCCCTATGTTCACTGCTGCACTCTTTATGACAGCCGAGATACGGAAGCAACCTAAGTGTCCATCAGTAGACAAATGGATCAAGATG
Source organism: Pteropus vampyrus (assembly GCF_000151845.1). Lineage (NCBI taxonomy): Eukaryota > Metazoa > Chordata > Mammalia > Chiroptera > Pteropodidae > Pteropus > Pteropus vampyrus. The sequence goes on along the minus strand of NW_011889036.1, from coordinate 226,095 downwards.
TGGTACATATATACAATGGAATTAATAAAAAATGAAATCTCACCATTTGCAACAACATAGGTGGACCCGCAGATGGTATTATGCTAACTGAAATAAGTCAGAGAAAGGCAAATATTTTATGACCTCACTTACATGCGGAACCTAAAGAACAACAACAAAACAGAAACAAAGGCATAGATACAGAGAACAATCTGATGATTATGAGATGGAAGGGGGGGGGGGCTGAGGGATCTTGGTGAAAAAGGCGAATGGATTTAGAAGTCCAAAATGGCAGTTACAAAAATAGTCACAAGGATGTAAAATACAGCATAAGGAATGGTTTATAATATTGTAATAACTGTGTATAGGGCCATGTGGGTACTTGACTAATGGGGGAATCACTTCATAAATTGAATAAATGACTAACCACTATGCTGTACACCGGTAACTAATATAAAATAATATTGAATGTCAACTATAATTGGAAAAAAATAATGTCTAAAAGTGTCTAGGCCTGAGAAACCACAATCCGCTCCCCAGGAAGGGAATCTTCATCACCGCCCTGCAATCCCCAGCAGGGCTCTGTATTTCTTGGTATAAAGTGAGCCCTCTGATGGGTGTGAGTCGCAGGACACCAGCAGGAGGAGGCTCCCCAGGAAGAACTGGGCTTTCAAGAGTTTGCCTCCCTTTGCAGGTAAAAGGGGCCTTAAGCTTAGATCCTGCCCTCAGGCCTCTACCGGCATTGGAGTAGCTTTGGACCACTACAGATATTTTTAAAGACACAATGCCAGTGTTTGAACAATTCCTAAATAAAGTGAACGTATCACGTATCTTTTAAAGGTGACAACCCCAAGGAAGGGCAGTGCTGACAGGACAGAACACCCAGGAAAGTTTCCCAAGGAGCCTCCGCCCAAAGGACTTCCCACAGGACGTCTGTGCCCAGGGAGGGCCTTGGGGAGAGGAACGAGGATTTCATGCAACTCAATGTAAATCTACAAATGTAAATCTTTTAAAAAAAAAAAAAAAAGAAAATAGTGCACCGCTCTGGGGAAAGAAAGGTAATCAAAATATTGGGTCTGTCTGAAATGCACCCCAGAGGATAAAGAGTGAATAACAACTGTGTGAGTTGGAGCGGAAAACTTGGCTTTGGGAACGCAAGCAGTAATCTGGAAATGTCAGGACCTATTGTCAGTCCCTGGAAGAGCTAGGCTGGGAGGTCAGGGTCGTAAATTTGAGACCCTGCTCCCCAAACATTTGGGGGAGGAAAGAGGGGGTGGGGACCACACACTCTATAGCTCCTCCAAGTACGTACCACGGAGGCCGATTCACGCATCTACCCTGACGCCCCTCCCCGTGGTCACCGCACAAACAGGGGAGTCGCGGGGCTGCGGGCGCAGAGCCGCCGGGACAGGTTCCCTGCCGAAGTCGCCGGCGCGCAGTGATGCTTCAGGACGCCGGTCCGGGCTGCGGCCCAGCCCCCACGCCGCGAGCAGAGGAGGCTGACGTCCCATCGGCGCCCCGGAGGGACTCGTGCTCAAAGACTCGGAAGTTGACCAGGGGGAGCCCGCTTGCATTACAGGCGGTTCCAGCCGGTTCTAACCAGCCCCTCGTCGCCGTCTCCGCACCAGCCCCCGCACACTCACCATTTCTGTTTCCTGGGTCTCCCTGAGTCCTTCCCACTCTTACGACCAGTGCAGATCACAGGGCGACAAAAGCTGCGGTACAGCCTCCAGAGACTGTTAACGGATAGTGATCTCAAGGAGCTCTAGAGCGAAAACGAATGTCTTCCCGGTGTGGCAATTCGCCTCGCCCCTACGTGTCTAATTGGCACTGGGGTGGGGAGGCGTGGCTTAGTTAAATCAGCTTCTGTCATTGGGCAGGAATTTCTTCCTGCCTAGAATGTTTGCATTTAAACAGAATTGTTTTGGGCCCTGGGGCAGACTCTTTAGTCTTCTCCCTGTTTCTTTGGAAGACTTGGTCACAGGTGGGCACAGGAAATTCCTGATTCAGTTTCCAGATGGAGGAAGTACTGTTGCAGAAATAGCAGACCTGCGAGAAACCAAGCACCATTCCGAGAGTTGGAGAACTCAGGTTTCTTCTTCTTGGGTGGTCCCAGAAGATGTGGCGCCCTGAAGATCTGGGACTGGAGCTCAGGGGTAAACTTACTTTTATAGGGTTTATCTGCACAGTTGAAGTTTTACAGTTGGCATGGCTGATTGGTTGATTTGTCCTCAGGCAGTTACAGAGCTCTGGAGTTGCTATGGGTTACAGGCAGTCAGAGAGTGCAGATTTTCAGACAGGATCTCTGACAATACATCTATCTTTAGTTAATTTCGAGGTCACCCTGCCCTTCAGCCTATGCAGCTAGCATGTCTACAGAAGCAGAACAAAGAGCTGATTATAAGGTGGAAAAATTTCTCTTCCTTCTCCCCTTTTGATGCCCTTTAAATTCTTATAGGGCATCAACCTTATGATCTTCCTGGGCAGGGGTGGGTACCTCCACAGTATGAGGACCTTTGCTGCAGTTTATCTTTCTACTATAGCCTCTCTGAGGGAGGTAGTTGATGGATAACAAGAGGCAATAGGCATGGGAGGAAGAAGTAGGTCCCGAGGAGGAGGAGTACTATCCCAACTAAGGTCTTAAAGCCACCGAAAGCAGAGAACTAACCTCCAAAGAGGTTTCTAGGATCCCATCCTTTCCAACTTTGGATGGGTACATGAGCTATTTTCCTAATCTTGGTAGCTATATTAGTTACAGCTTTGCCATTGTCATCTATTTGGAGACAACAATTGGATCGGTTAAACTTCCTGCATATTCCCTCTTCCTCTGCTAGCAAGTACTCTAAAGCTAAAAGGTTCTGATATATTGCTGCATGCATCTGGGAATGTTGCGTGACCAGGAGTTCTAGGGCCGAGGCCATCTGGTTAGTTATGATTTCTACTACAGCCTGTAAACCGATGATCCAATTAAGCATGTATATGGGGGTCCGGTAACCCCAGCTTCAATCTTGAGCCCAAGTTGCGGGGCCATAGTATTGAATAATATGGTGGGGAGGCCATTCATCCTCCCCCCATGTTTGTTGTTCCTCTACTTCGAGTGACCTCTTAGTCCTGGCCTTTAAATCTTGATATAAGGAACACCTAGCTCATTTCCTTCTTGGTCTGATAGGAAGAAGAAGCCAGGCTGAATGATCCCGATGGTGCAACTTTCCTTCCAGTTTTTTGGGAGTTGGGTGTAAGCCCTCTTTCCACAAATCCAGAAGAGCCCATCAGGCACTTCCAACTTCCAGGGCTAGTGGAGTCGAGGGTTTCCTAGAATGTGCTAATAGCTGGGATGATATGGAAGGGATTAAGGACCGTGCCCTCCTTTATAAAATACAGTTTGTTACAGTCAAGCTTTGGCGGAGAGAGTGGCACAAGGAGGAGTTAGTTATAATACTGTTAGCCCAATACCGGGAAGGAGCTTTGGGCCACAGGTTAGGTCTGTGTGATTTAAAAATAACATTCTTCTACATGGAGTCTTTCCAACCCACTGAGTGTATCCTGGATCCATCTGGCTAAGACGTTCTTCTCTTACTACTTCTGAGGAGAGGACCCAGGTCCTGGGTTGACTCTCTTCATGTTGAGCCACCGTGTGGTTCCACTGGAGGAGGTAAAAGGCATCCAAGCTAGTTCCCTTCCAAGGCCAATTTTTGCTCATGAGTGCTCCTCCACAAACCCAGCATTTAGTAACACAAGTTCATGGGCTATCCTCTCAAGTAGGTCAACAAAGAGGTTCCTTCCCAGGGTTGGGAGGTCTAGGTTTTGGCCTAAGGCCCTTTTAAGTGGGTCATAAATTGGACTGGTCCCTGGAGGTGGTTTACATTCTGTCTATTCAATTACTTGCTGTACGTCTCTTTGACTAGCTGGGATCGGGCATAGTCATAGACTCCCCTTCCATCTGAGATACCTATTTGCCCAAAGTATGTACAACAGGCTCATTTCCCTGTTGCCCCTGGGCTCAGCCCTTGGCAAATGTATTCTGCTACATATTTGGTTTTTATCCATCCCATCTAGTACCTTCTGCCAGCATAAGTGCAAAGGGTAGCTGAGTTGAAACAAGCGACTAGTTGGGGGGTATATGAGGTAAAGGCCTGTTGGACCCGACCACCTATTTGGATGGCCCCTGCACATTTATTTCATTGAGTCTCAGTGGCCGCCTCCAAGGGCAAGATTATGAGAAGTATTAATAGAGTCCTCATGGGTATGTTGGTCATTTTAGTGAGGCGCCGGCATCCTCAGGCTTCTGCCATGCATAGACAGGCCAGCTTCTGGGGATGGCCAGAGCAGGGCCGAAGATCTCAAGTGGATCTCTGCTGCCCGGAACGTGACTTGGAGGGGCTGATCAGGAAGAGGCTCTGCAGTCCATGTCTCTTGTTTTTCCAGAGGTGTTGTTCTCTTTAACCCGGGTATGGTGGATCCACAGGGTGATACCTGCAACCTTAACAGCAGTGGGAGTTGCTAATATAACAGTGTGAGGGCCCGTCCAGATTGGCTGGAATGGCTCCTTCTTCCAATCTTTAACCCATACTTCATCTCTTGGCTGATAGGGGTGCACAGTTTCCTAAGGGGATAGGGGCTCTTTCTAGGCTTTACTGGGTGTTGTGGCAGAGGATCCTCTCTAGGTCCTGAAGGTGTCGGGACATTTCTAGATCAGCTATCAGTTGAGAGTCTCTTTTTACCTTCCTTATCACTGGGGTAGGTCTCCCGTAAAGGATTTCAAAAGGGGAGTAGCCTGAAGGTCTTGGGGGTGCACCGTGCACAGAGTAGAACCAAAGGCAGGAAGTCAATCCAAGGTAACTGGGTTTCTTGACAAAGCTTAGCTAGAGTGGTCTTGAGGGTCTGGTTCATGCGCTCAACTTTCCCTGAACTTTGTGGTTTGTAGGCTGTGTAGAGCTTCCATTGCATTCACAGAGCTTTGAACAGAGTCTAGATTATCTCAGACACAAAGGCAGGTCCATTGTCAGATCCTATAGAGAGGGGCAGCTCGTATCTTGGAACAATTTCTCTCAATCAGGCTCTAGCTCCTTCTCGTGCCCGTTCAATGAATGTAGGGAAAGCTTCAGCCCATCCGGAGTAGGTGCAAACTAACACAAGCAAGTATCGGGGGCCCTGGCAGGACTTGACCTCAGTAATGTCCACTTCTAAGTCTTCGAAGGGCATAGTCCCAATTGTTTACACCTCTGAATTTGATTTTGGCCTTTGGCCAGTATTGTTTCGTGCGCAAGTTACACACCTAGTACTAACCTGAGCACACAGGGTTGGGAGCTTGGGTATGAAATAGTAGCCCCTAATAACTTTCTAAAGTGGTCTTCCCTAGGTGAGTCAACTCATGGTGTTGTGTTACCATGGCAGAAATAAAAAGTATCTGATCTGGAAGTTCTCACCAGCCCTCCTTTCTCTTGGTTCCCCCTATACTTAAGACTCATTGTTTTTCCTTGGTATATACTGGGGACAGAGGCAATTCTGGAGCTAGGAGAACCTTAAAGACTGGCTCAGGACCCACTGTGGCACTTGGTTGGTTGGCAGTCTCCCTAGCTGCTTGGTCTGCCAGTCAGTTTCCCCTACTGACAAGGTCAGTTCCTCTCTGCTGGCCTTTGCAGTGAATGACTGCCATCTGAGAAGGCTTCCAGACAGCCTGTAACAGTTGAAGGATTTCTTCTTTGTTTTTGATTTCTTTTCTTCCCATTGTCAGTAGTCCCCTCTCTTTATAAATGGCTCCATGTACATGCAAAGTAGCAAAGGCGTAACTTGAGTCAGTGTAAATGCTAGTCCGCTTCCCTTCAGCCTGCAGCAGCACCTGGATGAGTGCCCATGGCTTGGCCCACTGTGCCGACCAGCCCTGTGGCAGAGCCTCACCTCTGAACACCTCATCTGTTGTTGTAATTGTGTAGCTAGCTTTGCACTGTCCTTCATGAATGAAGCTGCTCCTATCAGTGAACAATACCAGTTCTGGGTTCTGAAGACAAACTTCAGTCAGGTCCAGCCTGTTTGAGTAGACATCATCTGTGACCTCTTCAGAATCATGGCCCCTCCTCAGTGCACAGAAAAGTAGCAGGGTTCAATGTCTGCACAGTCTTGAAGAGGACACGTGGATTTTCGCAAAGCACTCCCTGATAATGAGTTATTCTGCCTTGGTCAGCCACTTGTGTCCCTGATTATTCATTAATGCAGTAACAGCATGGGGGACCTTTACATTTATATTTTGTCTCCAGTGTGAGCTTGTCCACTTCTCTGACCAGGACTACCGTGGCAGCTAAGGCCTGGAGGCATGGCAGCTATCCCGCAGCCACTGGATCTAGGTGTTCGGATAGATATGCAACCGGGCGCTGCCATGGCTGGACTGTTTGTGTAAGGACCCCAGTACCTGATTCTTCTCAGGTAGGAAGAGGTTAAATTCTCAAGTGACATCCAGTAGCCCTAATGCTGGGGCAATGGTCAAAATTCTCTTTATTTCTTTAAAGGCCTTTTCTTTTTTGGAGCCCCATTCCCGGGGGTCTTTACCAGACCCAGCTGTGGCCTCGTACAGTGGCTTGACAATTTCAGAAAAACCTGGTATCTGATCCAGCAGAATCCAGAAGCCCTTAGGAATTCACGGATCCCTTTCTTAGTGTTTGGCCGAGGTATTGAGCATATGGCCAGTTTCCTCTCATGTCCAAGTGCCTGAAGTCTTTCTGAGATAATGAACCCAAGGTATCTGAATTCTTGTTTGCAGATTTGAGCCTCCCTCCATGACACCTTGTATCCCATGTTAGAGAGTAGGGCCAACAAAGCTCTAGTATCTTTCCAGCAGTCTTCTTGGGTGGGACTAGCCAGCAATAGGTCATTTACGTACTGGAGTAGAGTGCAGTTCAAAGTCTCTCTGGGGAAGACAGCAAGATCTGTGGCCAGTGCTTTGCCAGACTGGGTGAGTGAGTTCTTGCAGGCCTGTGGCAGTTGAGTCCAGGTCAGTTGTGTCTTTTTCCCGGTGTGTGGGTCTTCCCACTCAAAAGCAAACAAAGGCTGGCTGGCCAGTGATAACCGGAGGCAGAAGGCATCCTTGAGATTGAGGCAGGTAAACCAGCTTGCTTAGGCAGGTAAGAGACGCAGGAGGGTGTACAGGTTTGGGACCACTGGATAGATGGTTACCACTGCGTTGTTACAGTGTGGAGGTCCTGGATGGGGCAGTAGTCATTCCCTCCGGGTGTGTTCCAAGGTGACGGCACTCAACTAGAATTCTGGTATCGCACAAACACTGGAAGTAGTCCCTAATTCTAAAGCGTGCTTCCCATGGCACTGGATATTGCCTTTGTGTGACAGGAGTAGCTCCTGGCTTTAGGTCCACAGGATGGGTATATGATTTTTGTCTAGACCTGGGGGCCCCTTTTCTGCCCAGACAGCAGGGAACTCTTCTAGCAGCCTGTTTGGATATGTTTGTTTTCTTTCCGGAGAATAGAGGCGCCATTCATCTTCCCTGGGCACAGTCACAGGAATCATTTAGCGCAGATTGGCTCCGCAGGGTGAGAGTGGTGGGCTTCCCGGGGGCAAAGGTGATATGTGCTCCAATGTGCTTTCTTAATAAGTCTCTACCCAAAAGGAGGATGGGCACTCTGGTAGATAAAGAAACTCATGAGTCACTAGGTGGCCCCCAACCGATGTGAGTGGGCTTTGCAGAAGGAGTGGGCAACGTGGTCCTCCAGGGCCCCGACAATAGTTGTCATTTGGTCTGTGAGGGGAGCCTCAGGCATGGAATGTGCCGTCTTCACTAATCTCAAAAGGGCCTCGCATCTCTCAGAGAAGCATCTGGAGGGCCGCAGGCTGCTGGGCTGGCTGTGTGGCCGAGCGAAGAAGCCATGGACTTGGGCTCGGCGACTGCTCAGGCTATTGGGGCAGTGAAAACACCAATGGTGGAGGGCTGTTTGGCAATTGGGGGTAGAGTGGTTGTGCAAAACGTATGGCGCTGGGAAGAGAGGTTCTTCCTCAGGGTCCCCTTGGTGGATGACTTTTGCTGGCTCTTCTTTGTTCTTTCTCCGAGTAAGTTGGGCCACAAGTACCTTATTCTGTCCCTGCCTATTTGCATAGAACCAAGCCCCAGGGGGCATTACAGTAGCGATTTGCAACCATGAGTCTATGTATGGAAACTGTTCTGGAGGTCCAGGGATCCCTGTCACTACCCGGTAAACAGCTCTAATAAGGGGGAGATCCAAGGTCCTTTCCGAAGGCCATTCTACGCCGTAGGTGGGCCACTCAAGCTCACAAAGAGTACAAAGTTTTCCTGGGGTCAACATGACCCTGTAATCCTCTGAGAAGCCTTTCTTAAAATTTTTAAACATACAATTTAAGACAGTTTTAGAGGAACCTCCACTCATGTTGCCTTAGGGAGCTTCCTAATGGAGGGGAAAATAGACCTTAAAATTTCAAGAAAATAATTTGATAGCGGGCCCCTATGTCAAAAGGGCCATTTAGAGATAGACAATTCATTAGCTGAATCAGTGGTTAATTGCCTCCCCCACCAGTGCATCCCACCCTGTGTTGATGACACAAAGACAAACAAATGTGGGTGCATCCTCCGAAGAGGAGACCACTCAGGTATTTGACTGGCCATGTCCTGAAGGAGCTTAGGTGATGCTTGGCTGTAGTGGACTTGGTTAGTGGCTTACGATTGGACACTAGTCCAATGTCACCCTGGACTGTATGCTGTGCATCATGGAACTGCAGATGAGCCCAGTCAGATTCCATAGCCTTTAGGGGACTGTAAGGGTGCCCAGCCATGGAGCCACAAATTTGTACCTGAGTGAATCAAGTCGGCTATGCCTCTCAATTACTCACTCATTCACACATCAAGTAAAACATTGCCTCCCCTCTTTTCGGAAGGCCCTGACCTTTGTCTATTCCCCCTGGGAAGACCATGATGTCTTTCTCCAGGTGAGAAGACCCTGACCTGTGTCTTCAAACTGAAGACTTTAGGAGGTAATCAAGCTCCCTTTCCATCCGGAGATGGAACCTAACTAGGGTGCTGAGCCCCAGGGCTTTACCTTATCCTATGGCTGTTCTGGAGATTTGGTCTGTCCCTCCTTTGAGTCTGGTCGGGGGCTCGACCGTCTGGAGAATCGGAGCATGGGTCAGAAAGAGAACCTGGAATACTGTCAGATGGCATGCCTCCTTGTTTGTCTCGGAGCTCCTCCGCCCCAGCCTGGCCAAGCCAGTCTGACGGCTCAAAGGGCCAATGTGGTTGGGAATCTTGCTGGGCCTCCAGAAATGTTGCAGAAATGTTGCAAAATCAGAGCTGTGAGAAATCAAGCACCACTCAGAGAATTGGAAAACTCAGGTTTATTACGCTAGCAGAGGATCTAGCGCTCTGAAGATCTGAGCCCTGAGCTCAGGGGAATTTTGCTTTTATAGGGTTTATCAGCACTTATTCAGTTGGCATGGGCCAATTGGTTGACTTGTCTTCAGGCAGTTACAGACCACAGGAGTTGCTATGGGTTCCAGGAGCCTGGGGGAGTTGCTATGGGCTTTGGGCAGTTACAGAGCATGAGATTTTCAAGCAAAAATTTAGGCAATACATCTGTTAACTAGACAACTATCAAAGGGGAGGGTGAGTCTTCAGTTGATCTGGAGATCAACAGTCCTTCAGCTTATGCAGCAAGCATGTCTACAGAAGCAGAACAAAGAGCTGATTATAAGTTTAGCCTTTTGAGTAAAAATTCCTCTTCAGTATTACAATGCATTTGTGCAAACTCATAAGTACTCCATATGTATACATATGTACACATAAACACACTCCCTTTTATTTGCTAGGAGAATGTTAACATCTCTTGAACATTGATTTTTATGTGTTCAACTCTTTTTCCACAACTATTGAGATCCTTTTAGGAAGAATTCAAAGACTGGTGAAGAAAACGGGCCACAACCGGCCTTTCCTTACAATTTTGTCTTCACTGAGAAAACGCCCTCTGGGGTTGCACTGCCCTCATCTCACCCAGTAACTAGGAGTGAAGTGGGAGGGCTCCCAGAATCTGTCCTGGAGTTTAAATCAAGCTCCTCAAACAGATCTGGACAAGCTGTGGCTCTGAAACATAAAAGTGCGTCCCAAGTAAAATCTGCCTGGGGACGTCCTCAGTCCTGGGCACCAGCATCATTCCTTCCATCACCTCCATGGCCCAATTCTAGCTCTTTGTTTTCAACTCAAGTCTACTTGTGCTTGCTGAGGCCTTCCCAAAGCCACCTTAATTATAAGCTTCCTATTTTACCTTGGATGATGAATGCAGGACACTTCAGACTTTCTAACCAGCTGCTTCCTCAGTGAAGAGATACTGGGACTTACAGACTAGAGCCCAAAATGGCACCTCTGGAGCATCCCTCCTAGGGAGTAAGAGTGTTCCCCTGTTCTCTGATTGATGCAGTCTGTTCTAGCAGAAGTCACCTTTCTAGATAAGTTGGCTACTTTGGGAGTCACTTGGGACTACATGAATGACCAGGATGTTCATATTTTTATGGACAGTGTGCTACAATGACACCTGATGGAGTTTACTGCGCAGATGCCGCATTTTGTTCCTAGATCTAACAGACCATCCCTGACCAAAGACTGGATCCAAGCATCACATCCATTAGTCAAACTGCAGGCAATCATGCTGGCACTTGAGAATTCCCTGGCCAAGAATCAAGTTCAACTGCATGGTGTTACAGTCTCTTTGACCGGGACAATGATCTAGCTGTCTCATTTTACCAATCAATAGCAACAATTCTTTATCCAAGGTGCCCCCTTTGGTGTAAATATCTCTGGGAATATCTTCCTTCACAATTCCCAAGTACAAATTAAGGTCATTCCTTACTCTGCACATTTAAAACTTCAGTTCACAGAGGCTCATTTCTTTGCTCAGGACAATAAATTGCCTCAAATTTCTGAAACACACACCTCCATCTTAGCCCTGATGCTGTTAACCTTGTCCTTGTGTCCCACGTAATATGTAACCATTTTGAAGCCTCTAACCTAAAGGTCTAGGCAAAATTCTAGGGATTCCCATTCTCTGCCATGGCTAACTTAGTGACTGACCAGTGTTCTTAATGTGAAAAAAAAAAAAAAGGAAAAAAAATCACAATTGATAATATAATCAATACACATACTTTTAAGGCCCAAGAGTTGGTCTCTACAGCTAATGGCCAATATCTTTGTAGGGCCCCTGAACCCCTTTGCTGGGCTGCTTGCTGTAATCAGATTATGGTAGAAATATCATATAAACAAACTATTCATCCAATTATCCATGACTCTACTGAAACCAAAATGCAAGGACCCACCAAGACAGTAGACATTATGTTTTCAACTCATTTCTCAAAATAAGAAACACTGTGCTCTTGAAAAATGTATTCCATGGACCTTGTACTTCTCTTATGACCCCAGATTACAACTCTCATAGTATGGCCTAATGGCTTACTTCTAAATCGGTCTTTCTGCTATTTGAGGCATTAGTTAGAGTCAACTCCCAGTTTGGTGACCTTGCAAAAACTTGACTTCTTTAAAATGACTTTTCCTCTTCTCTTTCTCCTTCATTCAAACTGGCCTTGTTTAGTCTAATAGCACCATGACTCACTTGCTTCTTTTCTTTCCTTATCCTTCAACCTTGTACCTACTGCACAACCACTTTCTTAATCATTAAGCCCTTAGGACATCAGATTCTGGTCAGAACCAAACAGTCTTAGGAATGAAGCCTCAGGTCTGTTGATCAGAGAAACAGAGTTTCAGTCAAACTAAAGATAACATCTTAATCTCAATTGTGTTTCAGCTCCAAATTCATGAAGGCCTACCAATCCCACATCCATATATCCTCAAAACCATACAGAACAGCTCCACCACTGACATCAGAATCTGATGCAATGATCAACTGCTTCCTACAAATCAGTAGAACCCAGGACCTCAACTCCTTTAGCTACTATGACTAACAATCTATCTAACCCTATGGAATCTGTAACTTGCACACCATGGGGTAGGGGATGGGGGGGAGGGGGTGGGGCAGGTCTTTGATTTGCTTGCTTGCCTGTGTCTCTGAGCTTGGCGCCATTTCTTTAAATAAACTTTTACTTTCTTAGCTGCAAATCCCTATTCTGTCTCATTTAACTTTAGTGTGCACTGTTACAGGATTCTCAAATGGAGAGATGGGACACTGAGGCTATAAGCAGAAAGCAGCATTTATTGATGCCGGCACCGGCTCAGCAGATTCTTATCCAAAGGCTGAGACCCGACTGTAACATAACTGGCAGCTTTATACAGTCTTGTCATTCCTACACAGCTACAGATATATATAAGAACATTAATTGACTGGCAAACTACGAAACAACTGATGTTAGCTGTGGAGTCCTTGAGGTGGGGGAGGTAGCTATGAGAAAACTGATGTTAGTTGGAGAGTCCTGAAGGTGGGGGAAGGGCAGTCAGGAATGAAC
>NW_011889036.1:210779-212955 GCF_000151845.1 Pteropus vampyrus | reverse complement strand
TGTTACTTTGTTCTGATCACAGGCTTACTGACACCTTGTAAGTAGAGCCTTTCAGTACTAGACATTTTTGTTGGAATGATGACTCTCACAGGTCTTTAGTATATTGGACCCGTTCAGCCTCCCGCCAGTCTTTCTCCTAACATCACCCAGGGTCTGTGTACCCCGTGTCAATATTTCATTTTTGAGCACCCTCCTTCAAAACCCTTCGGCCCCATACAACACAAATGTGCTGTTTTCCTACCAATTGCACTTGTTTTTTGGTTCCAATGCTTTTTTTTTTCTGAAACTGACTAAAGCTCTGGAAGGATGCCCAAATCATCCTTGATATTTATGCCTGTGCACCTTTTTGCCATAACCATGCCAGACTCCAGTGCCAACAAAGATCAAAATCGATACGGAGCCAGATTAATCATTGCACAGGGTGAGGTGACTTCTAAGTTTGGCAAGAAGAATCACAGTTCCCCGTGGACTCGCAGCACTACTTTTCTAAGCAAATGTCCCTGGATTGGATGTGTTCTGTCAGTTGGCTCAGAGGTCTAACATCAATCAGGCTGATGTCACTCAGACACGAGGCCTTGCAAACTGCCCAATCAAGGGCGGGTCCTGGAAGGTGGGTGGGACAAAGCTTGGCAACCACGCCCCACATCGCTTCTTTCTCTGGCGGATCTTGAGATCTAGGTCGCCTGCCTTTGAAGGCCTCTGTTTCCCTGTGACCTATACAGTCCGCGGGAGTCGTAGGAAAGACTCAGGGAGACCCAGGAAACCTAGATGAGTGGTGAGTGTGGGGCCGGATGCAGAGACTGAAACGAGGGGCTGGTTGGAACCGGCTAGAAACGGCTTGAACTGGCAGTGGCGGGATTGAGGTCCACCTGGTCAAGCCCGGTGTCTGGGACCCGAGTCCCCTGGGGGTGCCACTGGGACCTCAGACCCATCCGGCACGCAGTGTTGGGGCTGGGGCAGCAGGCGGATCCGGGGCAGCTGCCTGATCCGGGGCAGCAGCCTGATCCTGGGCATCCTGTCCTGTCACTGGGCTGGGTGACTTACCCCCCGGAGCCTCTGTGGGCAGCTCTGTGCCTTCTGCCCGGCAACATCTCCACAGAGGTTATCGAGCCACAGTTGTGACTCCATATCTGGGGTTCTTACATGGGAGGAGCTGTGGTCTGTGCGGTCAACAGTCCCTCCTTTTCTCCCAGTGGGACCGTTTTCTCCTGAGTTTTGCAAATGTTTGAGAAATAGGATTTGAAATCCAGGAACCTGTCTCACTAGCCAAGCTCTTCCTAGGGTACAATAGACCCCTAAATTTCTAGATTCCTCCCAGCCATCCCGAAGGCCAAATTTCCCCTCGTCCCACCAGTAGAGTGAAAACCTATGCCCACAGCAACAAGACTAGTCCCCAGGTAGACACACGATTCCTGCGGTGTCTTCCTTGACATCCATGTGAATCCCACGCGGTGTTCATATGACTGCCACATGATTCCCTAATGATTGCTATGTGATTTTTCTGGATACTTACACTTTATTATTCTTCCCTTATTCTCAACCAAGTGTTTTCAAAACACATCTCATAAAATGCACATTTTCAATATTTCAGCATTGATGCATTGGCCGTTAAGCAATTCCCTCTCGACCGTAGTGGCTTAAAGCCTCATCCAAGAATAGTGCAGGACTCACATCTGAGCCATTAAGAGTTATGCTCACAATGACTCAGCATTTTGGCTACAATACAGCAAAATGGTGGCCGCTGTTTCCGCTGCTCTAAAGAAGCTTCCTTAAGCAGACTTAGCCTTCAAATTTCAGCACGGTTAATTTGCGAAAGCCACTCTCATTGCCTTCAAGCAGGTTGCCTGACCACAGCTGAAACCTCAAGCCAGTTATCTAAGGATCATTGTCTGATAGCCTACACTGCTGTCCTCAAGCAAATCTTCTTATGCAGACCTGACCTTTCATTTGAAGGGCAGTGAGGTGGCTATTTCAGCCACGCTCTGTTACGCATGGACTCTCCTTTTCTCAGTGTTTATGTGAATTTTACCAAGAAATGTCGAAGGATAACTCAAAAGTGAGCACAATACCATCTCCCAATGTCATGTGATCTCCCTGTGATGCCCTCTTGCCAGTCTCTTGATGGTCACGTGATTCCCACAATGCAGCCATGTGAATGCTGAGTGATTCCCTAGTT
>NW_011889036.1:208884-210729 GCF_000151845.1 Pteropus vampyrus | reverse complement strand
ATGACTGCCACATGATTCCCTAATGATTGCTATGTGATTTTTCTGGATACTTACACTTTATTATTCTTCCCTTATTCTCAACCAAGTGTTTTCAAAACACATCTCATAAAATGCACATTTTCAATATTTCAGCATTGATGCATTGGCCGTTAAGCAATTCCCTCTCGACCGTAGTGGCTTAAAGCCTCATCCAAGAATAGTGCAGGACTCACATCTGAGCCATTAGGAGTTATGCTCACAATGACTCAGCATTTTGGCTACAATACAGCAAAATGGTGGCCGCTGTTTCCGCTGCTCTAAAGAAGCTTCCTTAAGCAGACTTAGCCTCCAAATTTCAGCACGGTTAATTTGCGAAAGCCACTCTCATTGCCTTCAAGCAGGTTGCCTGACCACAGCTGAAACCTCAAGCCAGTTATCTAAGGATCATTGTCTGATAGCCTACACTGCTGTCCTCAAGCAAATCTTCTTATGCAGACCTGACCTTTCATTTGAAGGGCAGTGAGGTGGCTATTTCAGCCACGCTCTGTTACGCATGGACTCTCCTTTTCTCAGTGTTTATGTGAATTTTACCAAGAAATGTCGAAGGATAACTCAAAAGTGAGCACAATACCATCTCCCAATGTCATGTGATCTCCCTGTGATGCCCTCTTGCCAGTCTCTTGATGGTCACGTGATTCCCACAATGCAGCCATGTGAATGCTGAGTGATTCCCTAGTTTTTGCTAGGAGATTCTCAGGTGACTTCCACCTCATTTTCCTCTGTTGGCTTAAATCAAGGGATTCAGAAACACGTTGAAGGAATTGCCTCAATGTCAATATCTCAGCTTTCTTTCCATAGTTGTTAAGCCAGTCCCTCTCAGAATTTTATAGTCTGAGGTTTACTACAAGAATTATGAGGCAGCTGCTCTTTCCACCATTAAGATGTATCCTCGCAATGATTCAGCATTTTTCCTACAATACAGCCAAATGGCAGCTGTTGTTTCCTCCGCTATACAGTCGCTTCCTCACAGCGGACTTAGCCTCCAATTTTCAACGCGGCCAATGTGCAACCGCAGCCTCCACTGCCTTAGAGCAGTTCCTGACAACAGACAAAATCTAAGGCTAATTAACGATCATTGTCTGGCCACATATACCATTGACCTCAAGTAAGTTTTCTAATGAGGACATGACCTTTTCGATTGGAAGTCAGTTATGATCCTGTCTCAGCCACCTTTTATTACACACAGCCTCTCATAGTCTCAGTGCTTATGTGAATTTTACCAAGCAATGTGAAAATGTAATACAAAAGTGAGTGCCACAAAAAACACCCAAAGTCACGTGATCTTCCTATGCCTCCCACTGGCCATTCTCCTGATGTTTACGTGATTCCCTCAGTGTGGTCACATGCCCGTGGTTAGATTCCAACAGGGGTTGTTCCTGACTGCTGCATGATTCCCTAGTTATTGCCATGAGATTTGGGGTTGTTCCTGACTGCTGTATGATTCCCTAGTTATTGCCACGAATGAGAGGGCGGCTCCCTTGTCCAACCTGTTTTACAGCTACGGATGTCACAATGTGTTGCATAGCCGGCCTAGCTGTGCCTGTTGTTAACAAACATCCTTTACCACAGCAGCTGCTGGATTTTTGTGGTTGCGGATGTCAGCACGCATCTGTCATTAGGGTTTTGGCTGCTACGACACTTTTTCAGTCTTGTTGAGCCATCCTTTAGGAAGTGAGCATGCAGCAGCATTTGAAGCCTTTGGCCAGTGTTTGCCTAATACAAAGTCAATTTAAGTTCTGGGCCCACTGAGCCAATCATGTCCCTTCGTAGAAGGAGATAGAGTGGAGGCCTTGGTCAAAGGTTTTA
>NW_011889036.1:196166-208834 GCF_000151845.1 Pteropus vampyrus | reverse complement strand
CTCCCTTGTCCAACCTGTTTTACAGCTACGGATGTCACAATGTGTTGCATAGCCGGCCTAGCTGTGCCTGTTGTTAACAAACATCCTTTACCACAGCAGCTGCTGGATTTTTGTGGTTGCGGATGTCAGCACGCATCTGTCATTAGGGTTTTGGCTGCTACAACACTTTTTCAGTCTTGTTGAGCCATCCTTTAGGAAGTGAGCATGCAGCAGCATTTGAAGCCTTTG
This sequence comes from Pteropus vampyrus, assembly GCF_000151845.1. Taxonomy (NCBI): domain Eukaryota; kingdom Metazoa; phylum Chordata; class Mammalia; order Chiroptera; family Pteropodidae; genus Pteropus; species Pteropus vampyrus. The sequence goes on along the minus strand of NW_011889036.1, from coordinate 208,606 downwards.
GCCAGTGTTTGCCTAATACAAAGTCAATTTAAGTTCTGGGCCCACTGAGCCAATCATGTCCCTTCGTAGAAGGAGATAGAGTGGAGGCCTTGGTCAAAGGTTTTAGCCTTGTTCTCTTTGAGGATGAAGTAGAGTAAAGTCCTTGGTCCAAGGAGTCAAGCATGTTTTTTTCAACAACACTAGAGTGGAGGCAGTGATCCCCCAGCAGCAAGCCTGCCTTCTCGGAAACGATGTAGAGTGGAGACCACGGCCTATGGCTACAGGCTCATTTCATTTTGAAAGGAACTGAAGCGGAGACCTTAACCCACCAAAAAAAGCCTGTGCCATCCCGAGAAACAGTAGAGTTGAGACCAAGAACCCTGGCACCAAGCTTGGCCTGTTCTATTAAGAACCAGAGTAAAGAGCATGGCTTGCATTACCAAGCCTTTTCATTATTTCCAGGAATTACATTGGAGACATTGGCCCACAGCATCTAGCCTGTCTTGTGTTGACAGACCTTAAGCAGAGGCCTTGGCCCACAGTTCAAAGCCTGTCCCGTCTGAACAGGAAATCAAGTCAAAGCTTCCACCCACAGCAATGGGACTGTCCTTATGCCAGAGAAGCTAGAATAGAGACTTAGGCCCATGACACTGAGCCTGGACTCTCCTAATGGGAACTGGAGTGCAGGCCCAGGCTCCCAAGGTCAGAACCATCTAATTTTGAACAGACTAGGCTAAAGACCTATGCACAATAGACCCAGCCCCTGTTAACAGAAACTAATACAGAGTGCATAGCCCACAGAACAAAACTGTCTACTCTTAACAAAAGAAAGAAAGGAGGCCTCAGTTCATGGCACCAATACCGTTCTCCCTTCAGATAATGTAGGTGACATGGGCCCATGGCACAAAGCCTGCCTCTTCCTAATACTGAATACAGTGGAGATCTGGTCCCAAGACACCAAGCTTGACCCCTGTGAAAACTAGTAGATTGGAGACCTTAATTCACAGAGCTAAGCCTGTCCTCTGAGACGCTTTCTTAGAGACCTAGAATCTTGGCTCCAGGCCTGGACTTTTCTATCAGGCCTTAAATGAGACAAGGTGCAAGCCAGGGGCAGAGGGCAGTGCCTCACATTTTGGTACATGAGACCATATATACCCTAATAAAACTTGGTTTCATCAGTGCCACATGCCACTGCCCTCTTGCTGCACTGCAGCCATGAGACTGCATCTGCATCTGCTTGAGGGGAACTGCTTTACAAAGGCAGCAGCAGCTGCTGCCATACAATTGCCAAAGAGCAGCTTTCGGTTTGCATATGTTGGAAGGGAACTCTATCTAAAGCAGCAGTAGCAGCTGTCACAGCATTGGTGCTTTGAGGTTAATTTTCAGGCCAAGTCCATTGTCAGGGAACTTGATTTATGGCAGCAGAAGAGGCTGCCACACTGCTGCTGTTTCAAAAAGTCGTGCTTGTTGGTGCCGAGGTACCTTGCTTTATGGCAGGGGCAACAGGGGCAGTTGCCGCAATGTGACTGTCAGTTGAGACCATCAGGCCGAGTCTGTTCTGAGGAAACTGCTACAGGGGTGTAGCGTATGGGTAACAGCAGAGGGTCCCTGCAGGGAAAGAATGGAATTGAACTGTGGGGGAACATGCAGCCCAGCCACCAAGGGTCAGCTTCAAAGTGCTCTTTGGTAGATGTTTGAATAAAGATGTGGTATATATATACAATGGAATATGACTCAGCCATAAGAAAAGATGAAATACTGCTAGTTGCGACCACTAGGATGGATCTTGAAATAATCATGCTAAGTGAAATAAGTCAGAAAGAAAAAATTGGGATCCATATGATTTCACTTATAGATGGAATATAAAACCGAAAGCAACAAATGAACAAGACAGATGAACAAAAAACATAGACACAGACAACAGTTTAGTGGTTATCAAAGGGAAGGAGAAGGTAAATAAGGGTAAAGGGGGTCAAATATATGGTGATGGAAGAAAGTTTAAATTTGGGTGGTGAACACGGTGTGATAAACATATGATATATTATTGAATTGTACTCTTAAACCTATATAATTTTATTAATCAATATCACCCCAATAAATTTAACAACAAAAAAAAAGATTTGTGATTAGTGTCAGGATTAGGGCCAGAGTTAAAGTTAGATATATAGGTTTAGGGTTATAATTAAAGTTAGTTTTAGGGATGAGTTTTGGTATAAAATTAGAGTTAGATTTATGATAAATTTTAGGGTTATATACAGCTAGGTTAAGGATTAGAGTTAAGGTTAGGGTTGAGGATAGATAAAAAATTAGTTTGGATTTGGTATGATTTGAGTTGAGGTTAAGTATGTAATTATGGTTACATTTAGATTTAATTTTGGGGGTAGTGTTAAGGTTAGATATAGGATTAGGATTAAATAAATGGTAGAGATTAGTATAAAGTTTGTGTTATAGAGAGGGTTACAGCATTAGAGTTATAGAGAGGGTAGGTATATATTTAGGGTTAGGGTTAGGGTTATGATTGAAGTTATGTATACGTTAAGGTTAGTTTTGAGATTAGGTTCAAGGTAAGAGTTATAGATAAGTTTAAGTTTGAGGTTAGATATAAGATTATATTTAGGTTTAGGGATAGATTTGGGCTATAGATAGGGTTACAGATAGGGTCAGGTATAGGTTAAATGTTAGGTTTTGGGTTGGGGTCGAGGTTAGGTATTGAGTTATGGTTTAAGTTGGGTTAAGGTTTGGGTTAGTGTTAGGGATAGCATTAAGGTTAGGTATAGGGTTAGGTTCAGATTTAGGGTTAGAGTTAAGGTTTAATTTAGGTAGAGGGTTAGGGTTAGTATTAGAGTTGGAATAATGGAGAGGATTACATATAGGGTTAGGTTTTGTTTGGATCAGGGATGAGATTAGAGTTAGGGTTAAGTTTAGAGTTAGGATGATGGTTAGTTAGGGTTTATGTAATATACAAGGTTAGGGTTTGGTAAGGCTTAGTATTAGTATTAAGGTTATGTTTAGGGTTATGGAGATGGTTATATATAAGATTAGGTTTATGGTTGGTTTTAGGGTTGAGGTTAGGTTATCATAAATGGGTAGAGGTTAGATATAGAATTATGGTTAGTGTTAGGGTTAAAGTTGGCTTAGGGTGAGGCTAGGTCTAATGTAAGAATTTAGGTTAGTGGTAATAGATATTAGGTTAAAGTTTGGTTTAGGATTAAAATTATGGTTATGGAGAGAGTTCAGTGTAGTTTAGATTTACAGAAAGGGTTTAGCTTTAGGTGTATGGTTAAGGTTAGGTTAAGAATTAAGTTTGAATTTTGGTATAGAGTTAGGGTTAGAGTTATGGTTAGGGTTGAAGTTAGAAATAGGGGTAGGTATAGGGTTGAGATTAGGTGTATGTTTGGGGTTACAGTTAGGGAAGGGTTAAAGTTTTGATTAGGTATAGGATTACATTAGGGTTAGAGTTAGAATAAGTGTAAAAATTAGGGTATGGAGAGAGTTAAGGTAAGTGCTAGGGTTAAGGTTAGGTTCAGGATAGCTATAATGTTAGGTTAGTGTTATGCTTAGTGTCAAGGTTAGTTACAGCGTTAGGATTAGGGCTAATTTTAGGGTTAGGGTGTAGGTTAGGTATATATTAAGGTTTAGGTTAATGGGAGAGTTTAAATTAGGTTTTTGGTTATGGTTATTAGAGTTATGAAGATGATTAGGTATAGATTTAGGGTATAGTTTAGGGTTCAGGGTATTTTAGGATTATTGTTTTTTATTGTTTTGGGGTTAGGGTTGAGATTAGGATTAGTGTTAGAGTTAAGGTTAGTTATAGGGTTAGGGTTAGGATTAGGATTAGTTTTAGGATTAGGACTAGTGGTATGGAGAATGTTCCGTATAGGTTTAGTGTTATTTTTATGTTTAGGTAGGAGATTACAAAAAATATTTTCAAGAATAACTTTAAGGTGATAGTAAAATGTAGGACGAGGGTCTTCATTACAATTAACTTCAGGGTTAAGTTTGAGGTTGCATATAGGTTTAGAGGTTGGGTTAGTGGTAGAGGTTAGGTTAGGGATTGGGTTATGATTAGGATTAGAATTGTGGAGAGGGTTTAAGTATAGCCTTAAGTTTAGAGTTAGAGTTATTGTTGAGTATAGATATAGGTTTCGGTTTGCGGTTAGGGTGAGATTAGTTTAGTAACAAGTCGAGTTTATATAGAGAGTTAGAGTTAGGATTAAAGTTAGGTTTAGGGTTATTGAAGTAGTTGTGTATATGTTTGAGTTTATTGTTAGAAACCAGATTGAGGTAAGTTTGGGTTAGCGTAGGGTTAAATTAGTGTTGAGGTTAGGTATAAAGTTAGGTTTAATGTTATGGTTAGGGTTGAAGTTTGGTATGGGTTTTTGTTCAGATAGGATTAGAATTAAGATGAGTTGGTTATAGAGTTAGTGTTAATTTGAGCTTTAGGGTTGAGGTTCAGTATAGGAATAGGTTTTGAGTTAGCAATAGAAGTTTATATGTAGAATTAGGGTTAATATTAGGGTTAGGTTTGAGTTTGGTTCTAGGTTTGGTTTAGGGTTAGGTTTAATATTAGGGTTGGGATTGAGGTTAGGTATAGGATTAGGGTTAAATTAGTAATAGAAGTTATGATAGAGTTTGGGTTAGTGTTAGGATTGGGTTATGGAGAGGCTTAAGTATAAATTTAGGGTAACTGGTAAAGTTAAGATTATATATAGGATTAGGATTAAAAATAAGATTAGGGTAGATACTAGGTATAGGTTTCAGGTTTAGTTTAGTGGTAGAAGTTATACTAGGGTTTGGGTTACAGTTAGAATTAAGGTCAAGAAGTGGAATTAGGATTAAGGTTAAGGGTCTGTTTTAGTTTTGAGATAAGTGTAAGGTTATGCTTAAGGTTAAGATTAGGGTTATGGTTAGGTGTGTGGATGTTAGATACAGGATTAGGGTTAAGGTTGAGTTTAGTTATAGGGTTCAGATTAGTTTGGGGGTCAGTTTGGCTTAGTTCGCTTTAATTTACGGTTAGATTAGAGCGTAGGTTTAGTGCTTGACTTTGTGTTGGTTTTAGGGTTGAGGTTAGGTAAAAGGTTACATTTAGGGTTAGAATTAGGTTGGAGATTTGGTAAGAGTTTGGGTTCTGATTAGTGTTAGGTTTAGGGATGAGTTTAGATATAGGATTAGTGTTAGGATTAGGGTTAGGTCTATGGTAATTGGGTTTTGGTTTAGAGTTTAGTTTATGGTTATGTTTAGGTATAAAGCAAGGATTAGATTTAGGATTATAGTTAGGACTGAGTTTAGGTATAAAATTAGAATACAGGTTAGTGGAAGAGGTTAGGGTAAGGTATGGTTTATGGTTAGAATTAGAGTTATGTAGAGGCTAAATATAGGGTTAGGTTTATGGCTAATGTTAGAATTGGTGTTAGGTATAGTGTTAGGATTAGAATCTGGGTTAGAGTTGAAGTTAGGGCTTAATTTAGGGTTATTGTTAGGATTTAGGTTAATTATAGGGTTAGGGTTATATTTAATCTTATTGAGAGATTTAGGTACAGGGTTAGTTTAAGTGTTAGCATTCAGTTTAGGTATAGGATTAGATTTAAATTTAGGTTAGGTTTGAGATTAAAGGTAGAGTTAGGTTTAGTGTTAGTTTTAGGGTTTGTGTTAGGGTTGAGATAAGGTATAGAATAAGGGTGAGAATCAGAATTTGGATATAGGATTAAGGTTAGGATTGGAGTTAGGGTGGAATTTTGGGGACAGGGTTATGTTTAGGGTAAGTATTGAAGGTTAGGGTTAGGCCTATAGCATTTGGTTTGGCTTTAGTTACAGGTCTAGGGTAGAGTTATTGTGAGAATTAGTGTTTGTGTTCAGTATAGACTTAGTGTTAGGTTTAGTGTTAGGTTTTATGTTAGGTATAGGTTTAGAGTTATGGTTAGGGATGAGTTTGGGTACAATATTAGTGTTAATGTTAGGTTTAGTTTTAGGGTTAAAATTAGGTATAATTTTAGGGTTAGAGTTAGAGTTAGGTACAGGGTTTGGGTTAAGGTTGGAATAGGATTAGGATTGAGTTTTTGGATAGGATTAGATTTAGGATAAGTTTTGAATTTAGGTTTAGGATTCAGGATAGAGTTAGGGTTGAGGTTAAAGGTAGAATATGATTTTGGGTTAGGGTTAGGGTTTGGGTATGGTTGAGGTTAGGTACAGGATTAGTGTTAAAATGAGAGTTTGGGTTGGGTTTATGGAAACAAATACAAAGATAGAGTTGGGGTTAGGTTTATGGTTGAAGTTAAGTATAGTGTTAATTTTAAGGTAAATTTAGTGTAGAATTAGGGTTCAGGATAGTTACAGGATTAGGTTTATGGTAGTTGTAAAAGTTAGGTTTGGGTTAGCGCTAAGAATAATTCTAGAGTTGAGGTTAGCTATAGAGTTAGGGTTAAGATTAGCACTGAGGTTAGTTAAGTTTAGGGTTAGGGTTAGGTTTGAAGTTACGTATTGGTTTAGGCTTAGTTTTAGATTTAGGGTTGAGGTTAGGTATAGGGTTAGGTTCAAGGTTAGGGTTAGGTTTAAGGTTAAGGTTTGTGTTTGGTAAAGGTTTAAGGTTAGCGTTAGGGGTGATAAGTATTTTTATTGTTAGGTTTCGGTTTATCAATGAGTTTAGATATAGAATTAAGTTTATGGTTAGTACTAGGATTACAGTAAGGGGTAGAGTTATGAAGAGAGTGTTCAGTTTAAGGTTCAGGTTAAGGTCAGGTATAAATTTATAAGTAGGATTAGGTTAGAGTTGAGGTTAAGTACAAAATTAAGATTTAGGTTAGTGGTAGAGTTTAGGTTAGGTTGTGTGTTACTGTTAGGATTAGGGCTATGGAGAACTTACATAGAAGGTTATGTTTCAGGTTAGGTTTAGGATTGATTTTGGGTATAGGGTTAGGATCAAGGTTAGGGTTTAGGATAGGGTTAGGGTTGTTAGGTTTGAGATTAGTTATACACTTGGGGTTAGGGTTACTCTTAGGTTTAGGGCAAGGTTTGAGGGTAGGTATAGTTTTAGAGTTAGTGTTAGGATTCCTTTGGTGGATCAAATTGACCATGGAAGATCCCAGTGTCCCTGATCTTAGTATTCCTGGTAGATCCAAGTGTCTCTGGTTTTCCTGGTAGATCTCTGTGTGTATAATGGATCCTAGTGTCCCTGTTGGATTTTTATTTCCCTGGAAAAACCCAGATGCCCTGGCGGATCTTAGTGTTTGTAGTGTATCCGAGTGTCCCTTTTGGACCCTGGTGTCACTGGAGGACACCAATTTTTCTACTGGATCCCAAAGTCTTTGATTAACTCAGGTGTTCCTGGTGAAACCTGATGGGCCTTGTGAATTCAGGTGCCCATGTTGAACCTGGAATCTTTGGTGGATCCAAGTGTACCTGGAAGTCCCTGGTGTTTCTTGTAGCTCCTGGTGACCTTGTTTGACCCTGATGTACTTGGAAGATCCCTTTGTTTTGGTGGAAACCACTGTTCCTTGTAGATCCACATCTCCCTGTTGGGGCATGGTATCACTTGTGGATCCAGATGTTGCTGGAGTAGTCTAGTGACCATGATGGATCTCAGTGTTTCTAGTGGTTTCAGACATTCCATTCACCTGTGTTCCTGGAAGAGCCCAGTGCCCCTGGATGATCCTAGTATCCCTGGAGGACCCATGTGTGCCTTGAAGTCCCCAGTGTACCTAGTAAATTATGATGTCCCTGAAATATCATGATGTCCCTAAATGGAACCAAGTGTCCCTGGCCAATCCCTGTGTCTTTGGTGAATCCATGTGATCTTGGAAGGCTCCAATGTTTCTAATGTATTTTTGTGTTTCTGGTAGATCCTGGTGTTTCTGATGGATCCATGTATTCCTTATGGAACCTGGTGTCCCTGGTGGATCTGGGTTTCACTGGAAGATCCCAGCGTCTTTTTTTATTTTTTTAGATTTTGGTGTCCTTGGTGGATCCCAGTGTCCCTTGCAACATGTTGGCCCTGGAATAACTTGGTGTCATTAGTGAATCCAATTGCTTTTGTACACCCAGGTATCCATGGTGGATGCTGGTCCCCCAAGAAGATTATGTTGTCCCCCTTGCCCAGTGACCCTGGAAGACTTAACAGTCCATGGAGGATATAATTGTTCCTCAAGGACCTCAGTGTTTCTAAAGGACCTTGATGTCCTTGATGGTTTTAGGTAACCCTACAGGACCACTGTGTCCCTGGAGTTTCCCATATTTCTAGTGGAACTCGATGCCTTTTGTGGATCCAAGAGTGTTCAATGAACTTTGGTGTCCCTGATGTCCTTGGTAGATTGATCTTGGTGTTTATGGTTAAACCCAGTGTTCCAGTATGACCCCAATGCATTTGAGAGATCCTAGTGCCCCTAGTGGATTCTGGTGTTTCTGGCGTATCATGGTGTCACAAGTGAATGCAAGTGTCCATTGTGTATTTCAGTGTCTCTGGTGGATTCTGGTGTCTCTGGAGATTCCCCAGTGTCTCTGATTTGAGGACCGTGGAAAACTCTGAGTCCCTGGTGGAAAATTGTGTCTCTAGTGGATCTGTTATTTCAGATGGACTCTGATTAATTTGAAAAATCCCAGTGTCCCAGGTACTCCTGGTGTTCCTGGTGGACCATCATATCCTGGGGAACCCCAGTATCCTTAATGGATCCTGGTATCCCTAGAAAACCACAGTATTCATGGTACACCTTGGTGTCTCTTGTGAATCCTGGTGTCCCTCACAACCTGGTGTTCTTTGAGGTCCCCAGAGTCACTTAAAGGTCCAAACGTCATTGAAGGACTAGAGTGTCTCGGGAGGATGCCAGTGTCCCTGGTGGATCTCAGTGTTCATGGAGGATCCTGATATCCTTGGAGGACCCCTGTGTCCTTAAAGGATTGCAGTGCTTCTGGTAGACCCTGATGTTCTTGGTTTATCTGATTTTCCCTGGAGGACCTCCGTATCGCTGGTGAACCCTGATTTCCCTGGTGGATCCCAGTTTTCTGAATGAACCCGGTGTCCCTGATGAATACAAGTATCCCTGGTGCATCTCTGTGTCCATGGAGGACCCCAGGGTCCATGATGGCACTGTTGTTCTTGGTGGATCTCAATTTTTCCTGGTAGATCAAAGTGTCACTGGTGGACCTTGGTGTCCTTAGTGGATCCCAAAGTTTCTATTTGACCTCAGTTTTACTGGTGGAACTTGGTGTCCCTTGTGGATTCAAGTTTCCCTAGTGAATCCTGGAGTCCTTGAGGGATCCAGTTGTCCCTGGAGGGTCCCAGTATCACTGGTGGATAATGCTGTCCCAAAATGGATTCCAGTGTCCCTCAAAACACAGTGCCACTGGAGGACTCAAATGTCACTGGACAATCCAAGTGTCTATGGTAGATTCTGTTGCCCCTCCTGGATCCATGTTTCTTTTGAAGACTCCAGTTTTCTATTTGGCTTTTGTGTCCCTGGTGTTTGAGGTGTCCTTCACAAGCCAGTGGCCCTGGAAGACCTTGGTGTCCCTGTTAGATTAAAATGTCTTTATAGGACCTCCATATCCCTGGAGAACCCCATTGTCTCTAATGGATACGAGTTTCTATGATGGATTTCATTGGTGCTGGTGGGAATTGTGCTTAGCTAATCTTTAGGTGTTCTCATAGATGGTTGTTTTATAACTTAATTGTAATTTTGATGTGGTTGTGGGAAGAGTTGAGCACAGTGTTTACCTACTCTGCCATCTTGACTGAAAGTCCTATCATTACATACTTTTGTCTGATAGATTTATCAGTTTTTGATAGTGATGTGTTCAACAATAATAGAGTATCTATGGTGTTTATATCTTCCCTAAAAATAGTTATTTTTAATTAAATCTTCTCTCCTCTATTCTTCTATATGGTAATGATCTGGAACTTTAGGAAAATGAGGTTTTAATGTCGTTTAAAAACTAATACTAATTTATATACTTATTTTTTCATTTCATTTTATTTTTTAAATTTGTTTATTTAAATTAATTTCAAGTATATAGTGCATTGATTAGACATCTATACAGTTCATAAAACAATCTCCCCAATTGCTCTCTCCCTTTCCTGGCCCTCCACCTAGCCATCATATTAATGTTAACTGTATTCCCTCTGCTGTGTTCCCCTACCCCATGACCAACTATCAACTACTAATTTGTACTTCTTTAACCCTTCACTCCATTTTCCCAGTCCCTCAAACCCACTCCCCTCTGTCTGTCACAAAATTGTCCACTGTTTGTGAGTCTGTTTTTGATTGGTTTGTTAATTTTGTTCCTTAGATTCCACATGTAAGTGAAATAATATGGTATTTATTTTTCTCTGTCTGATTTATTTCACTCAGCATAATAACCTCTAGGTTCATCCATGTCATTGAGAATGGTAGGATTTCATTTTTTTAATGGAGGGCAGAGTAATATTCCATCGTATATATGAACCATGATTTCTTTATCCACTCATCTGTTGATAGGCACTTAGATTTCTTCCATATCTTGGCTATTGTAAATTGTGTTGCCATGAATATTGGAATGCATAGATCTTTATGAATTATTCTTTTGGTTTTCTTTGAATAAATACCCAGAAGTGCAATTGCTGGGTCAAAAGGTATATCCAGTTTTAATTTTTTGAGAAACTTCCCAATTGTTTTCCATAGTGGCTATATGAATTTGCAATCCCATCAACAATGTATAAGGGTTCCCTTTTCTCCACATCTTCACCAACACTTGTTGTTTTTTGATTTATTGATGATAGCCATTATTGATAACAGGTGGGAGGGGATATCTCATTGTGGTTTTAATTTGCATTTCTCTGATGTTTGCGACCTTGAGCATCTTTTCATATGTCTATCAGCCATCTGTATTTCCTCTTTGGAGAAGTATCTGTTCAGGTCCTCTGCCCATTTTTTAATTGGATTGTTTTTTTGTTATTGAGTTGTATAAGTTCTTTATATATTTTGGATATTAACTCCTTATCAGATGTATCATTAGCAAATATTTCTCCCAAACAGTCGGTTGTCTTTTTGTTTTGTTGATAGTTTTCTTTGCTGTACAAAAACTTTTTAGTTTCATGAAGTCCCATTTGTTTCTTTTTCTTTTGTTTCCCTTGCCTGAGGAGATATATCTGAAAAGAAATTCCTGTTGGTAATATCAGAGATATTACCTGCCTGTTTTCTTGTAGAATTTTTATGGTTTCAGGTCTTACATTTAAGTCTTTAATACATTTTGAGTCTATTCTTGTACACAGTGTAAGAAGATAGTCCAGCTTCTTTTTTTATATGTATCTTTCCAATTTTCCCAACATCATTTATTGAAGAGACTGTCTTTACCCCATTGTATATTCTTAACTCCTTTGTCATAAATTAAGTGAGTGTATAGGCAAGGATTTATTTCTGGGCTCTCTATTCTGTTCCATTGATCAATGTATCTGTTTTGATGCCAGTACCATGCTGTTTTGATTACTGTAGCTTTGTAGTATAGTTTGATATCAGGTAGTTTGATACCTCCAATCTTCTTTCTCAAGATTGCCGAGGCAATTCAGGATTTTTATAGCTCCATATAAATTTTAGGATTATTTGTTCTAGTTCTCTGAAAAATGGCATTGTTATTTTGATAGAGATTGCATTGAATCTATAGATTGATTTTAACAATGTTGATTCTTCCTACCCGTGAACACGGTATATGGTTCCATTTATTTGTATCTTCTTCAATTTTTTTTCAATGACTTATAATTTTTTGAAAACAGGTCTTCTACTTTCTTGGTTAATTTGATTCCCAAGTATTTTATTGTTTTTGATGCAACTGTAAGTGGGATTGTTTTCTTAAATTCTCTTTCTGAATATTCATCATTGGTGTATAAAAATGCCACTGACTTCTGAATATTTATTTTGTAAACTGCTACTTTATTGAATTCATTGATCAGTTCTAACAGTTTTTTTTGGTGGAATCTTTAGGGTTCTCTATATATAGTATCATGTCATCGGCAAATAACAAGAGTATTACTTCCTCCTTCTCAATTCAGATGCCTTTTATTTTTCTTATCTTATCGCTGTGGCTAAGACTTCCAATACAATGTTGGAGAGGAGTGGTGAAAGTGGGCATCCTTGTCTTGTTCCTAATCTTAAGGAAATGTTTTTAGCCTTTCAGCATTGAGTATGATGTTATCTGTAGGTTTGTCATATATGGCCTTTATTGTGTTGAGGTATATTTTCTCTATTCCCACTTTGCTGAGGGTTTTTATAAAAAAAAAATAGATGCTAGATTTTGTTGAACACTTTTTCTTCATCTATTGATATGGTCACATGGTTTTTATCTTTTGATTTGTTAATGTGGTGTATCACATTAATTGATTTGTGGATATTGAACCAACCTTGCATCCCAAGAATAAGTCCAACTAGATCATGGTATATGATAATTTTAATGTATTGCTGAATTCAGTTTGCTAATATTTTGTCGAAGATTTTTGCATAAAT
>NW_011889036.1:189680-190991 GCF_000151845.1 Pteropus vampyrus | reverse complement strand
ATTGTATCTGTGTTCATGGGAGATATTGGTCTGTAGTTTTTTTGTGAGTTGTTTTGTTGTTGTTATTATCTTACCAAGTTTTAGTAGCAGAGTAATATTGGCCTCATAAAATGAGTTGGGAAGTATTGCCTCCTCTGAATTTTTGGAAGAGTTTGAGGAGAATATGTATTAAATCTTCTTTGAATGTTTGGTAGAATTTACTGGTGAAGCCTTCTGGTCCTGGACTTTTACTTTTTGGTAGGTTTTGATGATTGTTTCAATTTTCATACTGTTGATTGGTCTATTTACATTTTCTATTTCTTGATTCAGTCTATGAAAATTTTAATTTTCTAAGACCGATCCATTTCTTCCAGGTTGTTAAATTTGGTGTTATATATTTTTTCAAGTATTCTTGTATGATCCTTTGTATTTCTGCGATATCAGTCATAATTTCCCCTTTTTCATCCCTGATTTTATTTGTGTTCTTTCTCCTTTTTCTTTAGTGAGCCTAGCCAGGGGTTTGTCAATTTTATTAACCTTCTCAAAGAACCAACTCTTTGTTGCATTTATTTTTTTCTATTGTGTTTTTTGTTTTCGATTTCATTTATTTCTGTTCTAATTTTGATGATTTCTTTCCTTCTGCTGACTTTAGGCTTCATTTGTTCTTCCTTTTCTAGTTTTTTAAGATGAAGCGTTAGGTTGTTTATTTGGGCTTGTTCTTGTTTTTGGAGATAGGCCTGTAACGATGTGAACATTCCTCTTATGACCTCTTTTGCCATGTCCAAAAGTTTTGATATGTAGTACTATTATTATCATTTGTTTTTATGTATCTCTTGATCTCTCTTGTTACTTCGCCTCTGACCCAGTTATTCTTCCGTTGTTTGATCTCCATGTATTTGTGGTTCTTTCTGCTTTCTTTTTACACTTGATCTCTAGTTTCAAAGCATTATGATCAGAGAATATGGTTGGTATGATTTCAACTTCTTATATTTGTTGAGGCTATTTTTGTGTCCCAGTATGTGGTCAATTCTTGAGAATGTTCCATGTGCAGTAGGGCAGAATGTATGAACAGCTGTTTTGGGATGGAAGGCTCTGTAAATGTCAATTATGTCCAGTTGGTCTAAAGCGTCATTTAAGGATGTTATTTCCTTATTGATTTTCTGTTTAGATGATCTGTCCATATTCGATAGTGGGGTATTTAGGTCCTTTACTACAGTAGTGTTTTGGTCTGTTTCTCCCTTGAGTTCTGCTAGAAATTGCCTTACATATTTCGTGGCTCCCTGATTGTGAGCATAAATATTAATAAGTGTTGTGTCTTCTTGTTGCATGATT
>NW_011889036.1:188800-189630 GCF_000151845.1 Pteropus vampyrus | reverse complement strand
CCTTGAGTTCTGCTAGAAATTGCCTTACATATTTCGTGGCTCCCTGATTGTGAGCATAAATATTAATAAGTGTTGTGTCTTCTTGTTGCATGATTCCTTTTATAATTATGAAGTGTCCCTCAGTATCTTTCTTTACCTTTTTTATTTTGAAGTCTATTAGTACCGCAACTTCCGCTTTTCTCTGAATGCCATTTGCTTGAAATATCATTTCTCACCCTTTCACTTTGAGTCTATATTTGTCTTTGGAGCTGAGATGTGTCTCCTGCAGGCCCCATATGGTTGAGTGTTTTGTTGTTGTTGTTTGTTTGTTTGTTTTGATTCATCCTGCAACTCTGTGCCTTTTTATTGGTGTGGTCAGTCCATTAACATTTAGGGTGATTATTGAAATATGAGGTGTTCTTATAGCCATCTTATCTTTTGCTTTCTGGTAGCTCGGTGTTTCCATTGCTTCTGTGTCCTTGTGTCCTGTTTTCTTTATTTTGGTTAGGTTTTGAGAGTTTTGCCTCTGATTCTTGTTATATGTTATATACTTCAGTTCTGAATCTTTGGTGTGTGGTTACCATTATGAATATATAAAGGATAGTTATATATATAGTTGTCCATTTTCTTTTGCACATGCCCTATCTCCATTCCCCTTTGTGAATTTGGATCTTTGAATTCTCCCCTTTTCAGACATTATTGTTTCAGTTTGTCCCTATGTATGCTGAACGTTCATTATCTTGTTATAACAATGCTCTTATTATTATTTAAGCTTATAATGCCCTGTTCTTAGTAAGGGTTGCACCCTTCTGCTTCTATTTGCCTGATAGTCACTCTACTTCTAATTATGG
>NW_011889036.1:187776-188750 GCF_000151845.1 Pteropus vampyrus | reverse complement strand
TTTATAAAAGATATCAGCCTATAGTTTTCTTTTTTTGTAATGTCTTTGCCTGGTTTTGGAATCAAGGTAATGGTGGCCTTATAAAAGGAATTAGGGAGTCTTCCTTCTTGAATTTTTTGGAATAGTTTGAGAATAGGTGTTAATTCTTCTTTGAATGTTTGGTAAAATTTGCCTGTGAAGCCATCTGTTTCGTCTTGATTCAGTCTTGGGAGATTGTATGTTTTCAAAAATGTGTCCATTTCTTCCAAATTGTCCAATTTTTGGGTGTATAATTGCTCATAGTATTTTCTTATGATCCTTTGTATTTCTGTGGAGTCCGTGGTTATTTCTCCTCCTTCATTTCTGATTGTATTTATTTGAATCTTCTCTCTTTTTTCCTTGATGAGTCTGGCTAATGGTCTGTCAATTTTCTATCATTTCAAGGAACCAGCTTTTGGTTTCATTAATCTTTTCTATTGTTTTTCTAGACTCTATTTCATTTATTTCTACTCTGAGCTTTATTATTTCCTTCCTTCTATTCACTTTGGGCTTTGCTGTTCTTTGTCTAACTCTTTTAATTGTAAGGTTAAATTGTTTATTTGAGCTTTTTCGTGTTTCTTGAAGTAGGCCTGTATTGCTATGAATTTCCCTCTTAAGACTGTTTTCGCCATGTCACATAGTTTTTGAATTGTTGTGTTTTCATTATCATTTGCCTCTAGGCATCTTTTGATTTCTTCCTTGAACTCATTAATAATCCAATCATTGATTAGTACATGTTATTTACCTTCCATGTGTTTGTGTATTTTCCAGTTTTTTTCTTGTAGTTGATATCCAGTTTCATACCTTTGTGATCAGGGAAGACATTTGATTTCAATCTTCTTTATTTATTGAGAGTTGATCTGTGTCCTAACATGTGGTCTATCCTTAAAATGTTCCATGTGCACTTGAGAAGAATGTATATTTTGCTGCTTTGGGGAAAAATGCTCTGAAAATAT
>NW_011889036.1:185513-187726 GCF_000151845.1 Pteropus vampyrus | reverse complement strand
GGTTGGGGGCTTTGGCTCTGCCTTCGTTTTGCAACCACAGTTGGCAAAAATCAACTGTTGTTTCTCTGCTGGCCGCTTCTCTGATTTCTGCCCTGATGACAGAGTCCTGCAGCCAGCCGGCCACAGGGAGCTCGCAACTTTCCCAGGCAGGGCTGTTCAGGGCACTCACAACACAAACTCGCCGCTCCTTCTCCCCTCTTTCTCCTCCTACAGGGAGCTCCAGAGGTTGCAAGAGGTAGCTTCAGTCTTGGCAACGTTTGCTTAGAATCTCCTGGGGCTCCACAGTGATCAGTCTCAGAGTGTACGGGTAGAGGTGCCCTCTGGGTTGGGGGTTGGGGGCTGTGGCTCAGCCTTGGTTTTGCAACGGGGGCCAGTAAAAATTAGCTGTTCTTTCTCTGTGGTCCTGCCTTTCTTCTCTGCATTCTACCCTGATGGCTGGGCCCTGTAGCCAGCTGCATATAAGTCTGGAACTTCCAGGCAGGCCGATCAGGGAAGTGCAGCACCTTCACCCCTCCCCTCTTTCTACAGGGAACTCTGGTGGCTGTGAGAGGCAGCTTCTTTGTCTCCCAGTTCACTGCCCAACACCCAAGGTTCTGACCTGTAGTAGCTCTTGTCCGCAGATCCCACGCTCAGACGTGCTGGTGTGCAGTTTGGGTGTTTTTTGTTGAGTTTTAGATGTTCAGCTTATTGTTGTTTCAAGGGAAAAGATCTGGGGACGTCTCTCACTCCATTGTGTTTTTTCTTTCTTTCCTATGTCTTTTGATTGGAGCATTTAATCAGTTTACATTTAAAGTGATTACTGATAGGTACATTGTTACTGCCATTTTATTATTCATATTTGTTATTTCTCTTTTCTTTTTTTTACCCCTCCTCTTTTTACAGAAGATGCTTTAATATTTCTTGTAATGCTGAATTGTTAGTGATGAATTCCTTAAGCTTTTTCCCGTCTGGGAAGTTCTTTATCTCACCTTCCATTTTAATCGAAAGCCTTTCTGGGGAGAGTATCCGTGGTTGTAGATTCTTGTTTTTCATAACTTTGATTATTTCTTGCCATTCCCTTCTGGCCTGCAAAGTTTCCATTGAAAAGAGCAGACATTTTTATGGGGGTACCCTTGTCAGTAACTAGTCAGTAACTAGCTTCCTTTCTCTCCCTGCTTTTAAGATTCTCTCTTTGTCTTTGTTCTTGGCATTTTAATTATGATGTGTCTTGGTGTAGGTATGTTTGAATTCCTGTTCGGGACTCTTTGTGCTTCCTGAACTTTATGTCTAATTCCTTTGCCAGATTAGGGAAGTTTTCTGTCATTAGTTCTTCAACTAGAGTCTGAATCCCTTGCTCTCTCTCTTCCTCTTCAGGTACTCCTATGATTCGGATATTTTTATGCTTCGTGTTGTCCCAGCGGTCTCTTAAACTATCCTCATTTTTTAAATTCTTTTTTCTTTTTGTTGTTCTGATTAGATGTATTCAGTTACCTTGTCTTCCAATTCGCTGATTCGATCTGCTTTGTCCAATCTACTGTTGAATCCTTCTAGTGCATTCTTCATTTCAGTTATTGTATTCCTCATTTCTGTCTGGTTCTTTATTATGGTTTCTATGTCCTTATTAATGCTTACAATCTGTTGAGGTTCTCATTGTGCTCATCCATTCTCCCCATAAGTTCATTTAGCATCCTTATAACCATTATTCTGAACTCTGTCTCTGGTAGGTTCCTTGCCTCCATATCATTTAGCTTATTTTCTGACGTTTTTTTCGTGTTGTTTCATTTGCGGCATGTTTCTTTGTTCTCTCATTTTATTAGCCTCTCTGTGTTTGTTTCTATGGATCAGAAATATTTGTTTTGTCTCTCAGTCTTGGCCAGATGGCCTAATGTGGAAAGTGTCCTGTATGGCCCAGTGGCACACTCTCCCTGTTCTCTTATGTCTGGAGCTCTGGACGTGACCTTTGTTGTGGGTTGTGTGTGATCTTCTGTTGTCGCCGAGCCTTTATTGTTGTTAGTAGATCAGTGGGTGGAATTAACGTTCAGGCTGACTAATTGTGGGAATTGGCTGCACTCTCAGGATAAGAGTTGTTGTGTGGGGGCGGACCCCACCAAGTGGGATTTGCCCTAGCAGGCTTGTGTACTTGTTGCAACCACTCTTTGTGTGTATCATTAATGGAACTAGTCAGGAGTTGCTCCCTTGTGGTCTGGTGCCAGCCTCTAGATGCACTGGTTTTG
>NW_011889036.1:184146-185463 GCF_000151845.1 Pteropus vampyrus | reverse complement strand
TGTGTCCTAACATGTGGTCTATCCTTAAAATGTTCCATGTGCACTTGAGAAGAATGTATATTTTGCTGCTTTGGGGAAAAATGCTCTGAAAATATCTTTCAAGTCTATCTGTTCTAGTGTGTCCTTTAAGCCCATTGATTCCTTGTTGGTCTTTGCCTGGAAAATCTATCCATTGGTGCCAATGGGGTCTTAAAGTCTTCTACTCTAAGTGTATTACTATTGATCTCTCCCTTTATGTCAGTCAATAATTGCTTTATGTATGTAGGTGCTCCTATGTTCGGTGCATATAAGTTTACTATGGTTATGTCCTCTTGATTTATTAACCCTTTTATTATTTTGTGATGCCCTTATTTATCTCTTATTATAGACTTTATTTTTTATTAAGTTTATTGGGTAACACTAATTAATACAATTATATAATTTTCAGGTGTACATTATAAATTGACATCTGTATATTTTATTGTGTGTTTACACCCAAGTTCCAGTTACCTTCGGCTACCATATATTTGATCCCCTTTTCCCACTTCACTGTCCCCCTACCCCTTTATATTTGATCCCCTTTAATCATCTACTACCTCCTCCTCCCCCACTCCCAATCTTCTGGTAACCACTATTATATAGTCCATGTCCATGAGTCTCTGTTTGTCCTGTTCATTTGTTGCTTTTAGGTTTATATCCCACATTTAAGTGATATCATGTGATTTTCAATGTTTTCTGTCTGGCTGATTTCGCTTAGCATGATTATCTAAAGTTACATTCATGTTGTCACAAATGGCTGTATTTCAGCCCTTCTTATAGCTGAGTAAGTTTCCATTGTATATATGTACCACAGCTTCTTTAGCCAATCATCTATCGTAGGACACTTCGGTTGCTTCCACGTCCTGGCAACCATGAATAATGCTGCTATGAACATCGGTGTGCAAATATTTTTTCATATATGGGTTTTCAAGTTTTTGGGGTAAATACTCAGTAGAGGGATTGCTGGATCATATGGTAGATCAATTCTTAGTTTTTTTGAGGAACCGCCGTACTGTTTTCCATAGTGGCTATACCAATTTGCAGTCCCACCAGCACTGTATAAGAGTTCTTTTCTCTCCGCATCCTCTCCAGCATTTGTTATTACTTGTCCTGTTGATTATAGCTATTCTAACAGGTATGAGATGGTGTCTCGTTGTGGTTTTGATTTGCATTTACCTAACAGCTAGCAATGTTGTGCATCTTTTAAAATATTTGTTGGCCATTAATATGTCCTCTAAGGAGAAGCATCTGTTCAGGTCCTCTGCCCATTTTTTGACTGGATTGTTTGTTTTTTTTGTG
>NW_011889036.1:181748-184096 GCF_000151845.1 Pteropus vampyrus | reverse complement strand
CATTTGTTATTACTTGTCCTGTTGATTATAGCTATTCTAACAGGTATGAGATGGTGTCTCGTTGTGGTTTTGATTTGCATTTACCTAACAGCTAGCAATGTTGTGCATCTTTTAAAATATTTGTTGGCCATTAATATGTCCTCTAAGGAGAAGCATCTGTTCAGGTCCTCTGCCCATTTTTTGACTGGATTGTTTGTTTTTTTTGTGTTGTTGTTATTGAGTTGTATGAGTTCTTTGTATATTTTGGATATTAGGCCCTTTATAGAAGGCATTGCCTGCAAATATATTTTCCCATTCAGATTGTTGTCTCTTTACCTTGTTGACTATTTCTTTTGTTGAGCAAAAGCTTTTTAGTTTGATGTAGTCCCATTTATATATTTTTGCTTTTACTTTTCTTGCCTTTGAGGTCAAATTCATAAAATCCTCTTTATGTCCAAGGTCCTTGAGTTTAGTTTCTATGTTTTCTTCTATGCATTTTATTGTTTCAGGACTTGTATTCAGGTCCTTAATCCATTTTGAGTTAATTTTCATGTGTGGTGATAGACAACAGTCTAGTTTCATTCTTTTGCAGATAGCTTTCCAGTTTTTCCAGCACCATTTATTGAAGAGGCTTTCCTTTCTCCACTGTATGTTATTGGCTTTTTTGTTGAAAATTATTTGCCCATGTAAAGATGGGTTTACTTCTGGACTCTCGATTCTGTTCCACGTGATCCATGTGTCTGTTTTGCTGCCAATACCATGCTGTTTTGATTAATGTCACTTTTAGTATAACTTGAAGTCGGACAGAGTGATGCCTCCAGCCTCGTTCTTTTTTCCTAGGATGGTTTTGGCAATTTGGAGTCTATTGTGTTTCCATACAAATGTGATAATTTTTTGTTCTATTTTTTTAAAAAATGCTGATGGGATTTTGATGGGGATGGCATTAAATCTGTATAATGCTTTAGGTAATATGGTCATTTTAACTATGATGATTCTTCCAATCCAAGAACATGGAATATCTTTCCAATTCTTTGTATCATCATCGATTTCTTTAAACAGTGTCTTGTAGCTTTCATTATATAGGTCCGTCACATGTTTTGGTAAATTTACTTCTAGGTATTTTATTCTTTTCGTTGCAGTTGCAAAAGGAATTATTTTTTCCCTTTCTTTTTCTGACACTTCATTATTAGAGTATAGGACACTATGGATTTTCAAACATTGATTTTGTATCCAGAGACTTTACTGTATTAGCTTATTGCTTTTAGTAGTGTTCTTGTAGTCTTTAGGGTTTTCTATATAGAGAATCAAGTCATAAGTAAATAATGACCGATTGACTTCTTCATTTCCTATTTGGATACCATTTACATCTTTCTTTTGCCTGATTGCACTTGCTAGGACCTCCAATGTTATATTGAATAACAGGGGCGATAGTGAACAGCGTTGCCTTGTTTCTGATCTTAGAGGGAAGGTTTTTAGTTTTTCACCATTAAGAATAATGTTGGCTGACAGTTTGTCATAGATGGCCTTTATTATGTTAAAGTACTTTTCTTCTGTACCGATTTTGTTAATTGTTTTTATCATAAATGGATTCTGTATCTTATCGAAGGCTTTTACTGCATCTATTGATATGATCATATGATTCTTATTTATTAATTTGTTTATGTGGTGTATCACATTAATCGATTTGCATACATTGAACTGTCCCTTTCCCTCTGGGGTGAAGCCCACTTGATCATGGTGTATAATCTTTTTAGTATGTTGCTATACTTGGTTCACTAGTATCTTATTTAGGATTATTGTATCTGTGTTCATGGGAGATATTGGTCTGTAGTTTTTTTGTGAGTTGTTTTGTTGTTGTTATTATCTTACCAAGTTTTAGTAGCAGAGTAATATTGGCCTCATAAAATGAGTTGGGAAGTATTGCCTCCTCTGAATTTTTGGAAGAGTTTGAGGAGAATATGTATTAAATCTTCTTTGAATGTTTGGTAGAATTCACTGGTGAAGCCTTCTGGTCCTGGACTTTTACTTTTTGGTAGGTTTTGATGATTGTTTCAATTTTCATACTGTTGATTGTCTATTTAGATTTTCTATTTCTTGATTCAGTCTATGAAAATTTTAATTTTCTAAGACCGATCCATTTCTTCCAGGTTGTTAAATTTGGTGTTATATATTTTTTCAAGTATTCTTGTATGATCCTTTGTATTTCTGCGATATCAGTCATAATTTCCCCTTTTTCATCCCTGATTTTATTTGTGTTCTTTCTCCTTTTTCTTTAGTGAGCCTAGCCAGGGGTTTGTCAATTTTATTAACCTTCTCAAAGAACCAACTCTTTGTTGCATTTATTTTTTTCTATTGTGTTTTTTGTTTTC
>NW_011889036.1:166511-181698 GCF_000151845.1 Pteropus vampyrus | reverse complement strand
CTTTCCTATGTCTTTTGATTGGAGCATTTAATCAGTTTACATTTAAAGTGATTACTGATAGGTACATTGTTACTGCCATTTTATTATTCATATTTGTTATTTCTCTTTTCTTTTTTTTACCCCTCCTCTTTTTACAGAAGATGCTTTAATATTTCTTGTAATGCTGAATTGTTAGTGATGAATTCCTTAAGCTTTTTCCCGTCTGGGAAGTTCTTTATCTCACCTTCCATTTTAATCGAAAGCCTTTCTGGGGAGAGTATCCGTGGTTGTAGATTCTTGTTTTTCATAACTTTGATTATTTCTTGCCATTCCCTTCTGGCCTGCAAAGTTTCCATTGAAAAGAGCAGACATTTTTATGGGGGTACCCTTGTCAGTAACTAGTCAGTAACTAGCTTCCTTTCTCTCCCTGCTTTTAAGATTCTCTCTTTGTCTTTGTTCTTGGCATTTTAATTATGATGTGTCTTGGTGTAGGTATGTTTGAATTCCTGTTCGGGACTCTTTGTGCTTCCTGAACTTTATGTCTAATTCCTTTGCCAGATTAGGGAAGTTTTCTGTCATTAGTTCTTCAACTAGAGTCTGAATCCCTTGCTCTCTCTCTTCCTCTTCAGGTACTCCTATGATTCGGATATTTTTATGCTTCGTGTTGTCCCAGCGGTCTCTTAAACTATCCTCATTTTTTAAATTCTTTTTTCTTTTTGTTGTTCTGATTAGATGTATTCAGTTACCTTGTCTTCCAATTCGCTGATTCGATCTGCTTTGTCCAATCTACTGTTGAATCCTTCTAGTGCATTCTTCATTTCAGTTATTGTATTCCTCATTTCTGTCTGGTTCTTTATTATGGTTTCTATGTCCTTATTAATGCTTACAATCTGTTGAGGTTCTCATTGTGCTCATCCATTCTCCCCATAAGTTCATTTAGCATCCTTATAACCATTATTCTGAACTCTGTCTCTGGTAGGTTCCTTGCCTCCATATCATTTAGCTTATTTTCTGACGTTTTTTTCGTGTTGTTTCATTTGCGGCATGTTTCTTTGTTCTCTCATTTTATTAGCCTCTCTGTGTTTGTTTCTATGGATCAGAAATATTTGTTTTGTCTCTCAGTCTTGGCCAGATGGCCTAATGTGGAAAGTGTCCTGTATGGCCCAGTGGCACACTCTCCCTGTTCCCTTATGTCTGGAGCTCTGGACGTGACCTTTGTTGTGGGTTGTGTGTGATCTTCTGTTGTCGCCGAGCCTTTATTGTTGTTAGTAGATCAGTGGGTGGAATTAACGTTCAGGCTGACTAATTGTGGGAATTGGCTGCACTCTCAGGATAAGAGTTGTTGTGTGGGGGCGGACCCCACCAAGTGGGATTTGCCCCAGCAGGCTTGTGTACTTGTTGCAACCACTCTTTGTGTGTATCATTAATGGAACTAGTCAGGAGTTGCTCCCTTGTGGTCTGGTGCCAGCCTCTAGATGCACTGGTTTTGTGGCCCCTTGGGAGGGGCTCCGCTGTAGGCCAAGGTCAGCCACTGCTTTTGATTGCTCAGGGCTACCTGGTGAGAACTACAAAACGATCTGCTGATGGTTGTTGCCTATGCTGGATTGGCTTCGATGTGGCTCCTTTATATTATTAGATGTAGGTGTTATGATCAGCTGGACTTCAGGTGATTCTCCACATCAATTACTTTATAATTTGGTTGTAATTTCAATGCGGACCTGGGAGGTGACGAACCCTGCTTTTACCTAGGTTGTAATCTTCCCTCCAATATCCTATATACACTTATTTTTTTTTCTTTTCCTCATGACTTTTGTTACGGTTTTCTGTGCTCACATTTCTTTTTATTGATGTACATTATTTACTGATTTTTTTACTAAAGGCCTAGAAGAGGTCAACTTTGATCTTGTCTGTATGTTAGAAAATGTCTTTATCTTTTTCTTATACAGATAGCTTTGCTAGGTGTTTAATTTAGTTTCTTATTTATTTTTCCTCTTGTTATTTAATATTTCAGAGCTTTCATATCTTTATGGGAATAAAGCACTAAGGATGATGAGTATAAAAGAAGATGCATGCAGAGCTTGCTAATCAAGTTGCTTAGCAGATGTAAGGTTGTCAATAAAGACAGTTGTTGTTGTTATTATTATTATAATTTTAAAAAAGTGCATTCTCAGAAAATGACTGCTTAAGACTGAGGAGAGGAAGTTCACACCAAAAAAACTTGGATAGTTGGCATTACTGGGACTTTAATTCTTAGCCCTTGGATATCTTCAGCTGTGGTCATCTGCAAAATACATACAGATTATACAATCTGTTCATGGAAATCCAAGGTAGGACAGCACAGCCAGCCTTGTGCCTCTGATGCTTTGAGCTGCTTATTGGGGAAGGTCTGTTATAACTGTCTTGTTGTATTCTGTGCAGAGAAATATTTTTGAAAGACTCTTTTCCCTCAGATATTCCCTGAGTTTTATTCATTTTTACATACAAACATTCTAGATTCTCAGTATTGCTCTAGATTCAGTCTTCCTAGATACCTAGATACCTAGTCATTTCAGCTCCCAAGTCCCAGGGATGATTGCAGAGTCATGTCTGATCCGCTCTTTCCATTTTGGCCTATTTTTTTATATTGGAGGACCCATGAAGAAAGAGGTGACATTGAGACAGATTGATCTGGAAGTCCTGGTGAATCTGAACTTCAGAGAATAAAGTAGTATAAGGGAAACTTGAGATTACCATGGCTTTGGAGGTGGAGAAAAATGTAGGAACAGATATGGGCATGATGGTTGACACAAATCAGGAGAGATGTGTTGCAGTTTCCTAAGAGAAAAAAATCTCACACTGATGAAGATATGATTTTAGATCATGGCAATTTCTGTGCCATTTTCACCTATTCTGGTATTTCTGTGGGATAAAATGATGTGAAACCACAAGACACAACTTGCAGTTGCCTTTCAGAACTTAATGAAAGAAAATAACTTTTATACTAGTCCCTCATAAACCAAAGGGACATGTGAAGAAGGGACCAGAGACTGTGTTCAACAAATGTGATTTATTTCTAATCCAGTCAACCTTCTTTGGAGTCTGACTGGGCAAAGAGAGCCTCAGGCAGATCTAGTCATTGCAGCTTTCTCAGGTCTAGGTGTGGCACACAATAGCCCAGACATCATAACTGAATCTCATAGTCTTCCTCCTTCTTCCGTAGGCACATGGTGACCTGTAAAGGTGAAGAGGGGGCCTCAGGATGGACTGTTGAGCTGTGCAAGTATGAGAGACTACAAGGCAAAAAGATGGCCAAAGCCACAGAGACCAGACATGTCCCTCTCCTTTTTTTTATTTAATTTTCTCCCTCAGTCCTTCTGTTTCTTTTCTTTTTTTCTCTTCCAGCTCTTTGTTTTTCTCTCCCCCTTTTCACTTTCATTTATTCTACCATTTTTCCTCTGATAACCCCTTCATTATATTTCTCTCTCTCTCTCTCTCATTCTCTCTTTCCTCCTCCTCTCCTCTCCTCTCTTCTCCCCATCACATGCTCTAGCTTATTTGAGGTAAACTGGCATACAATAAACTGCATACATTTAAAGTAAATGCTTTGGTAAGTTTTTACTATAACATTATAACTTATTGAACCATCACCTCAAGGATAGTGTACCCATCCTTGGAATGTCCATTATCCCTGAAAGTGTCCTCACGCTCCTATGTAATTCCTCCTTCCCTGCAATCTGCAGACACATTCTTATTCCCAGGCAACCACTAAACTGATTTCTGTCCCTATAGATTAGCTAGTATTTTCTAGAATTTGTTTATAAATGGAATGATACAGTAAAGATGATCTTCTTTGTCATCTTTCACACAGCATAATTATTTTGAGGTTTATGCATGTCATTATATGTGTTAATAATTCTTCCCTTTTTATTGATAAATAATATTTCATTGTGGGGATATACTACAGTTTGTTTATCTATTCACCTGTTGAACATCTGGGTTGTTTTCCACTTGGGGCTAGTACAAACAAACCTATTATAAACATTTGTGTACAAATCTCTTTGTATAGGCATGTGTTTTTATTTCCCTTGGATAAATTTCTAGCAGTAGAATGGCTTGGTAAGTGTAAACAGCCAAGCTACTTTTCACTAGCACTATGTAAGAGTTCCAGTTGCTTCACATATTCACCAACATTTGTTATAATGGGTCTTTTTAAATTTGAGCCATTCTCATATGTAGTGGTACCTCTACCACTATGATAGACTTGTGACTTTCAATAATGACTACTGTTGAGAAAAGAAACATGCAAGCCCACGCAGACTGCGAAAAATATTTACAAAACATATGCCCATCAGAGGACTTGTATTTATAATAAGTCATGTACCACATAACAAGGATGTGTTCTGAAAATGTGTCTTTAGGTGATTTCGTCATTGTGTGAACATCATGGAATGCACTAATATAAACCTACACATGTAGGCTATATGGTGTAGCCTGTTTCTCCAAGGTTACAAGTCTGTACACCATGCGATTAAATCAAGCACAAGGGAAAATGATGCAATCGTGAGATGAAATCAACATGAAATGTATGAGTTTGCTGCCAGCATAACACAGCATACTGTTTTACAGCAAACATTTTTCTATCAGTAGAAAGACTACATTCTAAGGTAATGATAAAAAGTATGATATAGTAAATACATAACCAGTAACAGTTATTTATTATCATTATCAAGTACTATGCACTATACAGAATCGTCTATGCTATACTTTTATGTGACTGGCAGTGCAGTAGGTTTGTTTACACCAGTATTACCACAAACATGTGAGTAATGTGTTTTTGCTATGACCTTACCATGCTTACAATGTCACTAGGTGATAGGAATTTTTCAGCTCCATCATAATCTTATGAAACCACCATCATATATGCCATTTATCATTGACCAAAATATTGTTCTGCAGTGCATGGCTATATATAAAATCACTCTTATGGCCCAATAGCAAAAAGACAAGTATCACTTCTTTGCTTACCAGAAAACAGCAAATCAGGCATGTGATGAGAACCAGGAATCCCGCCAAGCAGATGAGGATGATGCCCCAGAAGGGGAAATCTGGGGAGACAAGTGCTGGGGTGAGCAACTTCCCATCATTCCTACAGTGCTCCTGCTGTCCCCTCGCTGTGCCTCAACAGTCCTTGACATAGGTAGGCCAACTGTCATTATCATCCAAGTTCTTTTGTGCATGATTCTCTTAAATGAGTCACAGCAACAAGCTCTTCCCTCCCTAGGCTGAAGTTGCTATGAGGCTTACCAGAATTCTTAGTCAAGGCATTAGGTCTGTTTGGAGAATACCCTGAAAGTGAATAAAATGAAGAATGCACGTGAGTGTGTTGTACTCTTTTCAATAAAATATTTTCAAATACAAAGAAAAATAGAACAACATCATAACCATCTATCGTCTAGATTTAGCAATAAATATTTCAACCAATTGAAATTATATTTCATCAAATGCATAAATTATTGACTCTTGGCACTTTTGCTTCATCCCATATTTTCACTGAAATATTAAAGTAAAATAGATATCATAATGTTTCACCTCATTTCAGTGTGCATCTCTAAGAAATGAGGATACTTTGCTAGATAACCCAAGGCCATTAGTACACAAAAGAGCATTAAATCAAATTCATACCTCTGCACAGAGGACTGAAAATAGGCTGGACTATCTTATGAGGGTCACGGAGAGAATGGATCATCACAGTTGGCAAACCCACGGGATCTCTCTAAATATGTAAATTCCCACTCAAAATCTCTCTTTTCTGCCTAGAAACACATTCACCCCTCTCCTTTACCTTTATAAATTAATACAATTTTCTAGGATTTGCCTATAAAATAATTTCCTCCAAGAAAGCTTCTCTGATCATTACTCCCAAATAAGAATTGGTTCACATCAAATAATTTAAAATTGACAACTGCCTATTTTTGTCATTCCCAACTACAACATAAACTACATGAGGGTAAAGACACATAGCACCTATTGGGAATGGGAGGAGGGTTGCAGGTTTCCTATTTCTACATCTTCTCCCCATCCAACTTTTTAAGATGTGATGTCCAATATGGAGCTAGCAGAGGAACTTCTTAAATTAAGATTAATTTTAATAAAATAAAATTTAAAATCTGGTACCTCAGTTACATTAAAAATCACTAATGATAAAAATTAGTCACATTAGCCATACATCAGATACTTAATAGTTACATGTGGCTAATGCACTGGACGGCACAGATAGAAAACATTTTTTTCATCCTAAGAAGTTCTATTGGATGGTAATGATCTAGAGTATATACAGCTGTGGGCCAGGTCAGGCCCATTGCCTGTTTTTATACAGCCTGTGAATCAGAAAAGTGATCTATCTCACCACACCTTTCAAGGCTGGCTTACACATAGTTTGCTGTTTGGAGGCCCTCACTGACCACCTGGCCAAGTGGCTTTCAGTACAGAGATAAGGAAACAGAAGTCCAGAGAAGAAAAGTAGGTAAATCCTGGGGACTGTGCCACCTCCTGCCAGCCTGAAAAAGTTCAATGTTCCGGCCTTCATAATCCCAGGACAGGCCCCAGGTGTGGAAGTTGGACCTCATCGCACTCCTGCCCCAATGACCAATAAGACTTACCATCCACTAGGACACTGCTCCTGTCCAGGGTAAAGTTCTGCAGCTGGGTGCCATTCTGGGTCAGCCGCAGGAATTCTTCATAGATGGCAACTCTATCCATTTTCTGTGCCAATGGTGAGAAGTTGCACTGGGAGTCTACCCCAGTGTGGTTGCTGGGGGGGACAGACCTGGAAAGACACAAAGGATAAACAGGGGTATCTGGAATTCTACCCTGCCTCTAGCTTTCCTGCTTCCAGTTTCTGTCCAAGAGAGCTTTCTGCAATGATGTAAACATTTGTGACTGCATTATCCAATACAGTCTTATTAGCCATGTTTTTATTGAGCATTTAAAATGTGGTAAGTGTATGTGAGTGAGAAACTGAATTGCTCGTGTAATTTACTATAATGTAATTAATTTATAAATAAAAGAGCTACAGGGTTCTTTTGAAATGTTGGAGTAAGGACTTCTGAAAATCCACATAAACAATGAAAACAGAATAAAATGGTCAAAATCAATTTTTGAAAAGTCTAGAAATGAACCAAAGGTTTGTAACAATCTGAAGAGTGTTTAGTTAGAAAAAATGGCTGAATTATGGTAAAAGGAGTAAGCATTGTGGCATTATAACTTGCACTATTCCCATTCTGCTCTTACAATGTCCTCAGTTACTTTGAAAACCATCAGTCTCAGAACCATGGTAACTGTGAAAAACAGCAGCCAAGTAGCCATAGTTGGTTTGGAGTTCCCAAAAAAATGCATTTCAATTTGTTTTTATTTGATCTGTCTAGCAACTCCTAGAAATATTCCCATTTTCAGGGCTTATCTTTATTTGACTCAGAGCTTGCTCCTTGAGGAAAGCCTGTCCTCAGGGAACTTGACAAAAATAATCAGCAGTAACTGTTTTGCATTGTAGTTGCATGAGGGAGCAATATCAGTTGAAGCAGGTAAGAAGTGGGCCAAAAACTTAAAAGAAAAATTAGAGAATGAGATATTCATAGTAGATTTTGAAAATCTTCAATGTATTCGGAATTTAGAAGGCCACAAGTGTTCAGGGTTGTGTGCATGCCCGGGAAAGACTTGAAAAGATCTTAATCACTCATTTTTATCTGAATATTTGGCTTAATATATTTATATTTTTAATTTTATTTTTAGTTTCAAGTGTATAGTACATTGGTTAGACATTTATATAGTTTTTAAAATGAGCCCCCTAATTGCTCTTTCATGGCTTAATATACTTAAAAAATTGATTAATGTTATTCATCAGAATAATAGAACAAATACCACATTATCTTAACATATACCTACAAAAAAGAATTTCACAAGATACATCTTTCATGATTGAAAAAACAAAACACTCAACAAATTGGAGATGAAAAGAATCCTTCTCAACCTGATAAATAGCATCCAAGAAAATCTCATAGCTAACATTATAGTCAATGGTGAAACACAGAAAAATATCCTCTAAGACCAGGAACAAAACAATGATGTCTGCCTTTACCTCATTTGTGAATCACATTTTACTAGAAGTTCTAGTAAGGACAATTTGGCAAGAAAAAGAAATAAGACATCCAGACTGGAAAGGAAACTATTTTCTTTTGCAGATTACATGATATCGTATATAGAAAATCCTAATAAACACAAACACACACATATGATATTTGAATAATATCTCAAGATGTGTATAAAAGTGTTTAAGTGCAGAAGTTAGGGGTTACACTACTGGACAGCATGATTAGACTGCTGGATTTTGAGTCATCTTGTGATAGCTCCTCATCTTGCATTGATCATGAACTCAGGAACTGATTTCTTAAGGCACCAGACACCTCCATCTCTGCTGAGGTTTACAAAGCTTTCTTGAGTTTTTAAGCCAGTTATGCTCACTGGAAAAAGTTTTTTTTTAAGTAACAGCTCTATATACCTAGTGCTCTCTTCCATAACAGCTAGGAAATGAGTGATTATAACATCGGCATAATATTACTTAAAGAAGGCAGTGTCTCCTTTATTAAAAAGAAGTTTATAAAGTCATTAAGTCCTGTTTTGGAACTTACCTGAATACTAAAACTTGACAGTCTGAAAAATAACTCTTGATGCTGCTGTTTCGAAAGAGCTGGTTGAGCTGAAAGACATGGTAATGTTTCTTTCATCAGAATCCTAGGCTAGGTGGCCTCAGAGAATTCTCAGGCACTGAGAAAACTTCTCCATCTATATTTTCTTGTCTCAACAAACACTAACCCAGGTATGTGTACCAAAAAATTCTTTGTTCTAGGGTATGACTTAGCTACATGACCCTGGGATAGCTACTGAAACTTTCTGTGACTATCTCTTAATTTGTAAAACAGGATTAAGAATCTGTATTCATGAATTGTTATGAAAAGTCACTATTGGACTACTTAGCATCCATAGGTCATTCTCTACATGAAAACAGAGTGGACACAATTCCATTCTCACCACATCCTCAATATTTCTCTTGTTCCGTTGATGTTTGGTGGTGCCTGGCTGGGCTATGTCCTGGAAATAGAGTAGGTTGGTGACAGTGAAATTCAGCTGGAAATGCTGGGGACTGGGACTGCTTGTTGGCTTGTCTGTCAGCAGATGAACTAATGGCTCCATTTCTAGAATAAAAAAAAAAGTATAAAACCTCTGAGCAAGGTTTTAGCAAAGAGGTTATTCAATCCAGTCTACTTATTTCTGGTAATGTGACTTGAAGTTTTTAAAGGTGGGATACAGAATCTCTTCCATCCATCTACCCACTTTGAATCTATTCATCTGACTACCTGATCAACCCTCTTTCCATCAAGCATTGTGAGAGTTTACTAAGATGTTAAAGAGAGAAGACTGGGCCTCTCTGGGGCATAGCTGGCAAATGTAGGTACTGACCATCCCAGTAGGCTTCTGTTACATACCTTCGCTAACCTAGGTTCCTGATATGTCTTACTTCCTCTGGTCTTCTTCCCCTCTGCCAATCCATTTCTGTGTAGCACCCAGAAGATGAGCTTTTGAAAGCAGAACTCTGAGTGTGTTGTGTTCCTCTATAAATCATTCCAGTACCCAAGATAGTACGCCCACCTCTTTAGCCTCAGTAACTTCTCCCATGTCAAAGCATATGCCCTGTACTTCCTATCTTCTAGGTTAAAGATATATGTAGCAAAACTATCCATCTCAGGCTAGGTCATGTTTTCCATTACATCCCTGTTTCTTCATCACTTCCTTATGCAAACATTTTAAGAAAGTGATGTGTGTCCCTCCTTAAGATTCTCACAGGCTCTTGAAATCTCCTTGTAGGAATTTTCATAATGTATCATCAGTATTCATTTGCATTAAATATTTGTTGAATAAATGAATGAATGCATGACTCACAAATAGAGGGTCTAAGAGGGCAGTACAGGATTCTCCATCTTTTGGGCTGGAAAAATATATGTGCAAAAATAAATATTCCTTTGAGGATAATTGCTGCATGTTCTCTTCCTGCCTCCTGTTAAATGACCCACTGCCATGAACATGGGTCATCAACATGGGCCTCCAAGTAGCACTGCTTTTCTCTCCAGAGCCTATGTCTATTCCATTCCATTCTTCCTCACAACCCCATCTATTCAAGCCACGAAACTAGCCTCCTATCTTTACCTGTTACATGAATATCCACCAAGTGGTAGGTAGAACCCAGCCAGTGGGATGAAGCATTCAGGGTCTTGTCTAGAAAGACTTGCTTCACCATGTTTGGGTCCATACTGGAGGAAAACAATTCCTGGATGGTGACCAATATGGGGTCCAACCTAGAGACAAATACCACAATAATTCAGCCAGCATCCAATACTAGAAGAGTCTTCTGAGTTCTTGCTTTATAGAGTCGAAGACCTAGGAGCAAGCAGTGAGGGATTGATTATCTGGCTGCCTCTTTTCTTGAAATAGAGAAGAAATCCTGATCAAAAAGGAAGGTTTCCAGGAGTTGGGAATAGAAACAACAACAGTAACAATCATGAATATCTATTGAGCACCTCTAAGAAGTGACTTACACATTCCTTCACCATCACTCTGATGGAAGGTTATTATAATTATTCTCATGTTAAAGACAGAAGAACTGAAGTTCAAACTTCAGTATTCAAAACAATGTGCCTCATGATCCTCCTCCCCAGTGTAGATGGCCTAGTTCCTCCACTAGTCCCTCAGAAACCTGTGTTCAAACACAACTTGACAGTTCTTGGGCTGTTCACTTCACTTCTCTGAGCCTCAGTTTTCCCATCCGAACAGTGGAGACAATCACTGTATACACTTCATCTAGCTGTTGTGAGAATTAAATGAGATGATAATGCATGAAAATGCTCAGCAGGGAGCCTGGCCATGGTAAATGTTATTATTGGGCTGATATTAGTTGAAAGCACCCACAAGAGAAGAAGGTGATGGATGCTGAGAATTGGTGGCTCCATGAAATTAATCTTTTTCCCACCCCTGAAAACCTATGGAAGGAGATGGTAGGATTAGCTGACAGGGATGTGGGGGGAATAGTCACAGTGTCAGTCCTTTCAGATCAAAGATGTGCCATGAGAGCTCGGAGCCACAAGCCACCAACTCAATGCTTACAATCTCCTCAACTTACTTCAAGTCAGTAACCAGGCAGGCGAGGAATACATCTCCTAGCTGGCTCCCCCTGTAGAGTTTGGTGACCTAAATTAAGAGGAGAGTGTGAGTGAGATGGCGATCTCTTGCGGCTGGAGGTAGCTCCCAGAACTGGTGAAAGAATATAGGCCTTAAAGCAAAAGAGATCTGAGTTCAAATTCTGGCTCTGCCCCCAACACACTGTGTGACCTTAGGCATGCCACTTCTCTTTCTGAGCCTCAGTTTGCTCATCTGGAAAATGAGGAAGGCAGCCACAGCACTGCCTAGGGAAACTGAGAGAACCCAGAATATGTAGGTAAAGTTAAGAGTTGAAACAATCACTTAATAAATGTAAGTTAAACAGAGGAATAAGAGTGGTACTCAGGGCACAAAGAGATGGGAAGGGTGAGAGTGACCCTACCTTGTCCTGGATGTCCCTCAGCAGGGCAGTGTACTCTGAGGACGTGGGGTCTGGGTTGCTGAGGTTCCAGTTGATGATGCGGAAATTTAGCTGGTACTTGCTCTGGATAGACAAACTCTGCGGGGCATAGCCTGGGGCCACAGAGAGGAAGAAAAGACAGGAGGAGATGCTCAGCTTTTATCACATGGTGTCTCAAGGGGCCCCTGCCTGCAGTTAGAATTAGCCCAAATCAAGCCCATACCCTGGGGGCTGTGGGGACTCCAAAATGGAAAGTCATTCAAAGAGGGAGAAAACTTGAATTTTACAGGAATTGTCCTAAGCCAAGATTTTATGCTGGTGTTTTGTGCAGTTACCACTTCCTGCAATGTTCTTCTACCCTCTTCTTTTCCTGGAAAACTCCTATTCATGCTTCAGAAGCCTAATGAGAGGGAGCTCCAGGAGAGCAGGGACCTGCCTATCCCATCTTGTTCTTGTCATGTGCCAGTGCCTAGCACAGTTCTGGTCACATACTATTTCTTTTCAGGAAGCTCTCCTTGACTTGTCCTGCACCCCTGCTCCCAGAGCAGCTGGTTAATTAGTGTTGATGCAATTTTTCTGTCCCTAAGTGATCTTTAGTTCACTTGGCTATGAGTTTTTCAGGGACAGAACCTGTCTTCTATCTCTGTACCCAGCACAAGATTTGGGGCAGAATGGTCACACATGTGTGTTTGTTAAATGAATGAATACGAACTGCAGCAGATTCCCAAATATGAGGGGCTGAGTACTCATCCTTCATGTGTTCACTCATTCACTCATTCATTTGGGTACTACAATGTGCTGACATATGAAGAACTGAGGATCTAGTGCCACACTAGACAAAATCTGATTTTACAGAGTTGGGTAATTAAACAAGTAATTACAGTAGAGTGTAGTGTCTGTTTGGTGCTCATAGAGGGACCATGGGACCATGTACAGCAGGCTTTCTCATCAGAATTACTGATGAGCAATTACTGATGGGGCTATATAATTTTTGGTGGTGGGGTTCTCCTGTGCATTAAAGAATATTAACAACATCCCTAGCCTCTGTCTACTAGATGACAAAAATTTTTCTAGACATTGCCAAGAGTCTCCTGGGAAGAGAGTAGAATTGCCCCTGGGTAAGAACCACTGGCACAGCAGAACCTTGCATAGAAGAAACCCTGTCTCAAGAGTTCCCACATGTCTGTCATTTTCGGTTTTGAATTAAAATTCATTACATTAATTTGGTCAAAGAATACTACATTATTTACTGAAATAACAGGAAAGACCCTCTTTGTGAAGGTTGGGGAGGGTGTTCCCTGGCCAGAACTTAAACTGATTTCTTAAAGAGGAAATAAAATAGAACAAAGATGTGTACTGATTGCTGTGAATCCAAGTTCAGCATAAACACTCACCATTGACAAGGAGGCTGTCCTTGACCAGGGTGTAGGGGCCCATTTGGGTAACACTATGAGTCAGCTGGCTCAGCTCCCAGTAAAGTTGGTCTCTGTCTAGCCCATGATCCAAGGGGTCAGAGTGGTAGGTGCAGACAGCATCCACACTGGTGGCTGCTCCATTCTTCTCAGGCCTAGGGAGAAAGGCATGTAGAACTCTAGAGAGAGATCCTGAAATCTCAGGTGCTCCTCCTAGAAAGAGGGAGGAGCAAATGTGAAGCAAGTGGGAGGACTGAAAAGAGAATGGTCACCAAAAGTGGCCATTACTGTCAAATGCTCAGGAAAGAGTCTTACCTGAGGGAAATCAATTTGCAACCCAAGTAGTAGGGGCCCAGAATGCTCTTCTTAAATAAGGATCTAAGCTGGAGAGGAAGGAGGAAGAAGATGAGCAGGAAGGTTGAGTGAGGGATTGGGTGGTATTTATCCCCCCAGGAGCTGCTGGGACCTGGGTCTCACCAGGAGCTGCAGGACCTTCTCAGTGTGGTTGAACATGGGTGAGCCATTGCTCATGTCTGTTGAATACTGGAGATTGGAGATGGTAAAGTTAAGTGTGAGGTTTTCCAGGCTGTACAGTAGAGCTTAAGAAGAGGAGGGGAGAGATGGCAGTTACTGAGAGCTGGCCTGAGACCAGAATAGAGCCCTACATTCATGATAATCTGTTGTCTTCTTTTCCAGTGGCTCCACAAACCACCAGTATTATCATCCAAGTCAAAACCATCATATCCAAAAGCATCAGCTCCTCCTCCCTCACTTCCAAGTAACACTAATTCCTAATTCTACATGAAGAATGGTCCTCACATACATCCCCTCTCTCAATCCGTCTCCCAACCCAGTTCTTATTTTATTTCAGCTGGAAGAATATTCCAGCAAGCTCACTGGACACCCTGTTTAAAGTATGTTTCCTATATTAAATACTAGAAGAAATCTTCTGAAATCAAAATCTCACTATGGTCACCACTGTTCTATGTCATCCATGGCTCAATATGGTGTTTAGCATTAAGTTCAAGCTTCTTTTCCTGGCTCCCAAGTTCCTCCCCAATCTGGTTCCTGCCAGCCTCTCAGTTTCATTTAGTGATCTACTATATATTAAGATTTATACTTCAGGAAAACCAAATCCCTCTCAATTCTCTTTATACACTATGCTATTTCTGTCTACTGACCTTTTGCTCATGGAATCTCCTCTGTCAGGGGATACCCTTTCCAGGCTCTATTTGCCTAGAGCACTCCTACTCATTCTTAAAGGTTCTGTTTGGGTTAAATTTCACCAGAAAGCTCTTCCCCTCTAAATTATTCCAAATGACTCTTCCCCAAACATCCCACATCACATTATAATTGTCTTTTAATCTCACAAGATTGGGGTCTCCATGAAGGCAGGCATTAAACTGAACTGTTGTTATAATCTCTGTGATCAAGGTAATTGCCCTAAAACCAGGATTTCACATCCTAGATTACCAGTCCCTGTGTGACAATTGGTAGGTGGAGGTGTGGGGCTTGAGAGCTTCTCTTAGGAAGGAAAAGGGGCCCCTCAAATACCTGTGGTTGCTTCTGACTGCACAGGAGATGATAAAGCAGGCAGGAATGTGGTGGCCAGCTCAGGATCTGTGAAAATGGCAGTCATCAGAGAGGGAGAGAGCCCCCCACAGAGTGGTAGAAACACATCAAGCTCTCCTGGGCTCCAGCAGTGGTTGTCCCAGAACAAGCATTCACAGGTATATCATAAATGAAAGTGAGGAAAGGAGTGATTATGTGAGCAGAGGGATGAGCAAACCTATAAATGAAATGAATTCAAGAGAGTGAGAGTGGGTAAATAAGAGAGAGAATGAACAAAGATTACAGATAGATGGGTTGGCAGAAAAATGGACAAAGGGGATACCTGGATAGATAGAGGAAGAATGGACAAATCCAGGGTCCAAGAAAAAGCAAGAGGAATAAAGACAAGGAAGAGACATTGGTGGAGTGGAAGGAAAGAAGGAAGGAAGGACAGAAGTAGGGGAAGAAAATGGATAAATGATCAGAAGGATAGACAAATGGTCAAAAAGAGAAAAATAAATACAAGGAAGAAAAGTTGGAGAGATAGATGGAAGAACAAACAGGTGAATAAGCAGGATGGTTGAATGGAAGGAAGGAAGGA
>NW_011889036.1:153944-166228 GCF_000151845.1 Pteropus vampyrus | reverse complement strand
AAGAGGAAAGATGGATGGAAGGGATAGAGGGATGGACAAAGGGAGGGAGGAGGGGAGAAAAGGAGAAAGGAAGATGTCTGAGAGAAGGGATAACTGAGAGGATGGAAGAATTGGTGGGTTAAAAGATAAATAAATGGACTGTTGTATAAGTGCATGGGCAAATTTGGTCTAACCACTGAGCTTGCATCTTGACATTAAGGCCCCTTGTGAGGCCCCATAAGAGATTTTGTTGTTAGGAGGCATAGGATACAAGGTCACTATCTGACCTCAACTCCTATTCCTGTAGGGAATGCTTGTTTAAATTTCTTCTTCCAACCCAAAGGGGTATGAAAATTTTAGAAAGCCAATACCATGGATGCAGGTCCAAAAAGAGGCAAAGTACTCAGCGTTCTTCCTCTCATTGACACC
Source organism: Pteropus vampyrus (assembly GCF_000151845.1). NCBI lineage: Eukaryota > Metazoa > Chordata > Mammalia > Chiroptera > Pteropodidae > Pteropus > Pteropus vampyrus. The sequence goes on along the minus strand of NW_011889036.1, from coordinate 165,820 downwards.
TTGGCCCCACTCAGAAGAAGAACCTGAGTTTGGGGCAAGCTCCCTTTGTCAGTGAAGAGAAAAGTTTGGCTCAAGACCCATGAAGGCTGAAAGAGGCACTGGAGGCAAAGATACATACTTGTAGGAGACTCATCTGGACCACGTTCATTATAGCCTGGAAATAAAAAAAGTCACATATAAGGAGAGACGACAGAACAATCTCAGATATCCCATGCTTTAGTCTACGTGGGGCTCCTGCTCAGATGCCTTTCCTTCTGTATACCAGGCGAGCATCTACTCATCTTCTAAGATGAGACTCAAATGTTATATCCACTATAAAGGCATTCCTGATCTCTTCATTAGGAATGACCTTTTCTTATCCACCTATCCAGCATGCCCCCAAGAAGAGACTCTCACCACATTTATATTCAAACATTTATCACCCCACATATTTATCTATTCCACCATCTTCCACCTACCTTTCCTCCAATCTACCCTTTCATCCAATGAATATTTATTAAGGACTTACAATGTTCCAAGTTCTATTACATTTGGGGACTATACATTGAACAAAAAGGTCATTGTGCCAGTGTAGCTTACATTAGAAAAGGATGCATATGCAGCCTATCTGTGTCCCTGATGCCAGGCAAAAATGCCTGGTGTATAGTAGATGCTTGGTAAATGCTGAGTTTGTAAAAAAAAAAAATGAAGCATGTAAATTGTGCAGTTTTCAAGGGGGAGAAATCCTAAATTGGTCCCTGTGATGGCCAAGGCAAAGGGAACAGATGGAACAGATGTGAACTTAAGACATCAAGACCTAGACTGGCTACAAACCTATTCTGGGTGTGGGCAGGTGCCTTCCTTCCTCTGTACCTCAATCTCCCTCTTTGATAAAATGGAAGTCATAAAAAATGGGAGTGTTTCCATGACCACTTGATGGGCCAATGGTGATAAGAAAGTGCGAGTTGTCAAGTACCATTTCTAGATTGTAGATGGAAAAAAGGGAAGCTGAGTTTTTTCAATAAACCTACCATGGCCATGCTGTCTCTCAGAACCCAGATGAGGGTCACCTTCTTAAACACTGTCTCTTCCTGGAATCTAAGCTGATGGCCAGTGTGTCCAAAGCTCAGACCCGCTAGATGTTCAGAGTGCTTGCCTTCCTTTTTTTACATCTCACCTACAGCCAGGAGAGAAGACTATCCCTGGACAAGGGTGAGAAGAAAGCAAGCAGGGGAGAGAGATGTGGGATTTTCTTTCCCCAAGTATCCCCTAGAATGGTATTAGATGTTGACAACTGGGGATTATGTCCTGGCTCTGTCGCTCTCAAGCTACATCCACTTGGGCAAATCAACCTTTCTAAGTCTCAGTTAATTCAGGTTTAAAATGGGTTTAATCAAGGATTAGCTTTCAGGGTTGCTGGAAGGGAAGGGAGTCTGTGTGGAATAGAGATTTACACCTGAGTATCTCAAGTTTTCCCCTAGAGAACTGGCAAATGGAAACCATTCTGGAGTTAGAGGGTAGCCCCAGTGAGGTAGGCTGAGAATCGCTCACCATTGAGGTAGAGGCTGTCCTTATCCAGAGAGTAGGGGCCCAGCCGGGTGATGCCATGGGTCTGCCAGCTCAGCTCATGGAACACCTGCTTGGCAGGCAGACTTGGGTCACTGGGTGCCTGGCGGTAGGTGCAGAGGAAGTCTACCCCTGTCTTGGCGCCATTCTTTACAGACCTGGAGAAGAGGTTGACCTTTGAGAAATGCAGTCCACTTGAAACCTCTCCACCTGTGGTCACTGCACACCTCAGATCCTGTGTTTCAGCCTCATTGAACATTTTGCTGTTTTTCTTCCTGGCCATACTCCCTCACCCCGGATCTTCGCACTTGCTGTGACCTCTGTCTGGAAGTCTCTCCTTTTCTTTCTTTACTTGGGCAATTTCCTGATCCTCTTTCAGGTCTGAGCTAATAGACACCTCTCCCTCATCCAAGTACTCTCTCAAGTGGGTCAGAGACCCATCAGAGCCTTAGTCACCCACTATGTGAGCATATATTATTTGTCACTATTTCCTCTAGACAGTGACTTCCATGGGGTCAGGAAATGGGATAGTCTGGTTCACTTTGTTGTGTTGAACATCTAGCACTTAGCACATTCCCTGCTCCATGAAAAAAATCCAATGAATTAATAAACAAAATGCAATATACACATACAATGGAATATTATTCAGCCTTAAAAAGTAAGAAAATTCTGACACATGTTAGAACATGGGCAAAACTTGAAGACCTATAGTAAGCAAAATAAGTGTCACAAAAAGACAGATATTGTATTATCTTACTCATATGAAGTACTCAGAGTGGTCAAGTTCATAGAGACAGGAAGTAGAATGGTAAAGAGCTAAGATGGTAAAGAGCAATGGGGAGTTGTTGTTTAGTGAGTATAGAGTTTCAGTTGTGCAGTTCTGAAGATTGATTCCACAGCAACGTGAATATACTAAGAACAAATTGCTGTAATACTACCAAGTTGTGCAGTTCTGAAGATTGATTCCACAGCAACGTAATGACTAAGAACAAATTGCTGTAATACTACCAAACTGTATACTTAAAAATGGTTCAGATGTTAAGTTTGTGTTATGTGTATTTCACCACGATTTTTAAAATATCAACTTCCTTCAAAACTCTACATGGTGTAGACTCTGATGATATCTCTCATCTCATCTCCTCCCTCTCTGTCCCTCGTTCTCTCTCTGCTCCAGCCACACTGGCCTCCTTGCTGTTCATTGAACGTGACAAACACATTTCTACCACAGGACCTTTGTACATGCTGTCCCCTCTGCCTGGAGCAAATTTTATGGCCAAATCTTTCTTGCCAATTGGAACACAGCTCAGAAGCCACCTCCATAGAGAGGCTACCCTGTCCCCCTGGATAGAGCTCCTTTCCCATCACTCTCTACTTATGAATGCTTTACACCACCTTATCACATTTGGAAGCACTTTAATTAAATATTTATTCTCCTGCTTATTGTCTGTTCTTTCCACTAGATGAGGGCAAGGAAAGTGCCAGTCTTGTCACTGTAGTGCCTGCCACCAGCCTCAGAGGAATTGTACCATCATCAGTGTCAGTTAAATATAAATACAAATTGAGAAGTGCTTCATAAATACCAACAGAATGCAAACTGACCTAGAGACATGAGAATAATTACCCAGTGGGTACAGAGTTTCTGCTTGGAGTGATGAAAAGTTGTGGAACTTGTTAGTGGTGTTGGTTGCACAACATTGTTCATGTAATTGATGCCGCTGAGTTGTACACTTAAAATGGTTAAAATAAATAAGTTCACGTCAGTATGTATTTTATCGCAATTTTAAAAATAATGTAATATTTTTTTAAATAAATGCAGAAAATGACTAAGAACAAATTGCTGAAAAAAGACAGCCAGAAGTCCATGTCTTTTGGCGATGGGTCATGGTGGGGGATGTTCTCACCTTAGCGAGGTGACCTTGCAACCTGCATATCGGGAACCAAGGCTGCTCCTCCGGAACAACAGACTGATCTGGAAAGAAAGGAGAGAGCTAGTGGTAGTCAGAGGCAGGCAACAATACATAGGATGTGTCACAAAGGGATGGGAGGGCTAAGCGGGCCTCTCACCAGATGCCGCATGAGGGTGTCTGTGATGTTGAACTTGACGGAGCCCAGACGGCCCATGTCCGCTGAGTAGCGCAGGTTGTCGATGGTGAAATTAAGTGTAAATGGCTCCTCATTAACTTCCACAGCTATAGTATGTGCAAAGAGAGTCAAGGCTCACAGAGAGGTCAGGGGCTCAAAGTCTACCTCAGAGTGGGGCTTCGGAGGGCCCATGTCTTCCTCCTAATAAGCCTGAGTGTCACTTGTTAATGGAGACAACCCCAGCAGTAAGTAACAGAAAACTTAATAATTTGAGGACATTGAGATGGGCCATTTCTACCCAGATGCAGGAGTCAGGGCTCTGTGAAAACATTGGTGGATTTGTACGTTCCCAAAAAGAAAGGCTCCAACTTGCCACACTAATGGAGGAATTGAAAACGCAGATATCAGTTCCCCATCTCTATCTTTGTTTCTGCTCTCTATCTCTGTCTCTCTGTGCCTCAGTTTCTCTCTCTCTCTCTTCTTTTCAATAAATAGAGAGGGAGAGAGATATCTTTTTATGTCTAAACAATGTACCAGAGTTAGAAAGATATAGATCTATATCCAAATGTATATCTATATCTGTTAGGATTGCTGGCTTTTTGAATCACTGCATGGAAGACTGGCATACATAGTTGTAAGGACAGGAAGATCTATTTATCTGTCTATCTATCTACCTATATCTATCTATCTATCATCTATCATCTATCTATCTATCCTCTTCTACCTTTACAACCAAGTATGCTAATCTTCCATGCATTGGTTTAAGAAAGGTTAAAAAAATTCTAGCAGCTATCATCAACCTCTCTGCACCTCAATTTACTCATCTGTAAGATGAGATAATAATGATTCCTACTTCAAAGATTGTTATGAGGTTTAAACAAGTTAATTTTCGTAACATGCTTAAACACAGTGCTAGGCAGAGAGTAAACTCTATGTGAGGATTCATTACATAAAATTAATAAGCAAATACTTTCTTACTATGGGTGGAGCTTTTTACATGTATAAATATAAGCTGGGCACTAGAATTATCCACATTAAATAAAAGAGGAAATCGAAGTACGGAAATGATCATCTGCCCAGAGTCACATGACTGGAGGAAGGGAGACTCTGGTCTCGACCCTAGTTCTTGTTCATAACCTCTCCCGTTATGCTCTTGCTCAAACTCATGCTTCTGGTGCAGTGCTCAATAGTTTGGATGGCCTGTGTGTACCCCAAGAGAAGTAGAATAAATGAACATATGCAGGTGAGACCAGCAGCACCACGGTTTGACTCTAAAATATGTAAGTGATGCAGGGGCTAAATGTTTGTTTAAGACAAAATTCTGAGGAAAAAAAGCTTACCTCCCCACTTCCCTCCCTTCCTCTATTCTGTTCACTACTCCTTCCAAATTTCTTTCTGTCCAACTTTCCTTATTTCTTTCTTTCCATCTATCTATGCATTCTTCCTTCCTCCTTCCTTCCTTGTCATCTTTACTTTCGTCTTTCCATCTTTTCTTCTTCCTCCTTCCATTACTTTTTTCTATCATTTATTTATCCATCCATCAATTCATCTATTCATCATTCATTTATGCATCATTCCTTCCTATCTCATTGCTTCCTTTCCTTGTTTCTTCCTATTCATACCTCCTTCTGTGTATCATTCTGTCCATCCTTTCTTCTGTCCCCCTTTCTTTCATCTATATTTCTTTGCATCCTCTCTCTATACTTCCCTTTCTTCCATCTATCCATCCATCTTTCATTCCTCTCATCCCTCTTTTCATCCTTTTATCTATTTTATACATTTTTCTTCCCTCTATCCTCTTTTTTTATGCATCTTTTCTTCTTTCCACTTATTCATCCATCTTCTCTCTCTCCCTTCTTTTATTCATCACTTCTTCCTTTCTTTTATCCATCCATTTTGTGTTCCATTCATGTACAATGAATTGTTCCTATAATGCTCCAGAACTATTCCAAGGACAGGATAGTGACAAACAAAATACCATCAATGGAGCTGACTTTAACTTATATTTCTAATATCATTTGAGAAAATAGTGTTGTTATTGAACCTCAGGAGCCCAGAACACTGCCATGGATAGAAAAAGTGAAAGAAGACACTTTGGTGTAAAAGACCAGTGATGGACATAAGAACCATTTGAGAAAACACACCCTTAATTCAAGGGCAATTAATTCTTGAAAAACCTACATAGTTTCTATTGCAGTGCTTCAGATGCAAAGGAAATTTGGACCATAAACTCAAACATAATTGGTGTGCACCAAAAATAAATATGACTTTTGGAATAGATTAACTCATGATAGAGAGTTAGGGCATAAGTTATAGAATAGATTAACTCATGATAGAGAGTTAGGGCATAAGTTTTAGAGCTACAGTAAATCTGAGTTCTATTATTTATTTGCTGTGTAGGTTGGAAGCCCTCTCTTAGCCTGAGTTTTCTGATCTGTAAAATGGAGCTGAGTCCCATGGTTGTAGTGAGAATTAAAGAACAGAGTGCATGTATTTTGAGATGAACTGTATCCTCCAAAAAATTCAAATATTATAATCCTAATAACTATTGCCTCAGTAAATGACTATATTTGAAGATAGGGCCTTTAAAGAGATAATTAAGTTAAAACTGATAGAGGTGGGGGGTTCCTCTAATCTGACCGATGTCCTTATAAGAAAAAATTAAAACACATGGAGAGATGCCAGGAGTGTGTGTGCAGAGGGATGACCATGTGAAAAGACAGCAAGAGAGAAGCCATTTGCAAACCAAGAAGAGAAGCCTCAGAGGAAACTAACCCTGCCTGCACCTTGATATTGGACTTCCAGCCTCTAGGACTGTGAGAAAATAATTTTATTATTTGAGCCACCCAGTCTATGGATTTTTGTTAAAGCAGCCTGATCTGACTAATACAATATGTAACTTAGATGGTGCCTGGAAGGTAGTCAGTTGAAGTAAATGTTCACTGAAAATTTAAAAAAAAAAAAAAAAAGCATAATATTGATGTTGAAAAACTCCCAGAATAATAAGCAGAGATTTTTTAAAAGGATTAAAAAAACTAAAATGAAAACCACGTGATGGTCAGAATGAGGTGAAAAAACATATCTGTGTCTAAGATTTTCTCACCCTTGGCTGGAACTCTCCTCCAGAACCCCAGGAAAAAGAGAAGGGATGATTTAGGGGACATTCCAGGTGTTACCTGCACCAAGGACAGAAGATTAAGGAGAACAACTGCTCTCCAATACTATAGTGGAGACAAGACCCAGGAATTTGGGAGTAAGAATACTCACTGGTGGTAGTCAAGACTGTGGCTCCATAGGTGTAACCTGCAGTGAGAAGGTGAAAGAAACTGAACAAGAGTTGGGGTGAACGGAAAGGATTAAGGGAAAGGGAGGATTTAGAGATTTTTGAGAGAAAGGTAGAGAGAATAGGCAGTGGAGAAATGTTCAAGGAGGGGGCAACTAGGCAATGAGACTGAACCCAGTGATTACTTAATCATAAGGAAAATTGAACACAAACCGGAAGGAGAAAAAGATGGATCGAACTCCCTTTAGAGAAACAGAGGCAACACAAAACCCTTACTGGGAGAAAGGTCACAGCTTTAGCTAAGCCCCTCACCATCGATGTGAAGGCTGTCCCTATCCAGGGTGAAAGAACCCAGCTGGGTGATACCATGAGTCTCATGGCTCAGCTCCCAGTAGAGCCGCTCTCTGTCCAGCCTTGGGCCCGTGAGGTCAGAGTGGAAGGTGCAGATAATGTCCACTCCAGTGGCTGCTCCATGATTCTCAAGCCTGGGGAAGAAAGAACACTAGGATGTGGAATACTGAAGAGGGTCCTTCTGGGTGTGGAAAGCAAGAAAGTGGAAGTGAGGAGGCTTAGAGAATGCTGAAAGGGTAACTCCGAGGCCTTGGGGGGGCAGCTCCCCCAAATGTCTCTTATCCAAGACCCCATCACAATTAGAGACAGAAAACACTTTAATTAGAATTTTCAGACAGGATGCAGTTCTTCTAATAGGAGAGGCTGCATTTAAAATAAAATAGTGTCTGAATAACATAAACTATAAACGTGATGACCCTTTTCTAAGCCTTGAGCATTCATACCACCTCTGGACATAAAGAAGGCATGAAGGATCATGGTGGGTGCTGGAAGCTAGTGGTGCTAGGAACATGCCCAAGAATTGAGTTCTGCTAGCATGAGGGTCTATTTGACCTGATGAATCACTATCTGAAAGTCTCACCTAAGCGAGGCCAATCTGCAGCCAGAGTAGAGGAGGCCAACACTGGTCTTACTGAGCAAGAGCTGGAGCTAAAGGGAAAAAAGTGGAGGTGAGCAGAAGGCCTGAGGGGCTGCATGGAAAGGCATGAAGTGGGGCTGACGGTGGTCATCAAGGGGTTCTCACCCAGTGCTGTAAGATCCTCTCAGTGGAGTTGAACTTCAAGGAAGCTGGATACCCCATGTCCTCTGTGTAGTGCATGTTCGTGATAGTGAAGTTTAGGGTGAAGGACTCCAGAGTGAGGTCAGCAGCTGCTGTTTGGGGGAAGAGAAAGATGTCTAGTTGGGACAAAGGGCACCTGGTACTTTAACTGTGTAGCACCAGCAGTCAACTAAGTATAGCCAGGATCTGCAGCGGTTGAAAAGGAGAACATTATGAAATCCCTAAGACTTAAGGAACTTTTATTCATTAATTCAGCAAGAATTTATTGAACACCTAATGTGTAAGAAGCTCTGTGCTGGGCTCTGCAGGTCCAGAGATGAATATGGCATAGTCTCCTAATCTTGTGGCTAGGAAAGTAAAAAGAGCATTATGATGAAGGGAAGCCAAGAGGATGTGCCATTCTAGGAGGGGCACCCAACAAATGACTGAGAAAAACTTCCCTGAGGAAGCATCATTTCAGGTGCGACCAAAAGTCTGAGTAAGAGTTAGGCGACAGGAGCTGAGCAAGTGGGAAGAGCACTCAAGTAGAAAGAAAAGCCTGGGTAAAGGCCTGGCAGAAGGACAGAGCAGTTGCATTCAAGGAACTTGAAGTCTTTTCATAACAGCCATGTGGAAGTATAGACATAAGACTGGAAGGATCCTCTCTGAGCCCAAGAAAGGGAGGCAGTGACTATATGGCACAGGGGTTTGGGTGTGAATTTTAAAGTAGGTTGTCATCCAAAGATGGTCAACAAGACAGGAATAATGTGTACAGAGGTACATTGGGAGAGACACTACAGCTGCAGTGTAAAAGACTGTAGCAGGCCAGAGTGGAGGCTACTGTAGTTGTCCTAGAAAAAAAAAAAAAAAAGAAGAAATATATATATGAATGGAGGTGGGAGGTGAGTGAGAGAGTCTAGGTTGGTCCCTGCCTTTGGTGATAAGGAGGAAGAGCAAGTTTGGGAAAAGGTGACAACTTCCAGGTCAGAGACCAAGGGTTGAGTTATGTCCAGGAGGTGGGTGGACCAAGGGTCAGGAACTGCTGTGTGATGTAAAATGAACTCAGAATTTGGATTCGGAGCAGCTGGACCCTGAGCAGGTAGATGGTTCCTAAAACCTACAGAAATGAATAAGTTCCTTCAGGGAAGGTGAGTGACTAATGAGAGAAATGATCTGATATAAATGATTTTGTAGAAATAATTTTTATGCTAGTAGGAGCCCTCCTACCTGTGGGCCTGGTAGAGAGGGATGGAGCCAGAGAAGGGAAGTATGTGGAGGTCACAGGAACTGAGGGGAAAAAAAAACAGGAATGAAATCCAAAGTGTACTGTAACTGTGAGAAAATGACAGTAATGGTGGTTCTAGTTATAAAAAAAAAATGTGCACCTTATTTAAGCACCATTATCCTGGAGTCAGGGCGCCATCATCAGTTATGTGGGGAGTGGAAAAGAGGGGTAGCTCCTTTCACTTCCAATTTAGTTCACATTTCTATGCATGTCCTCTGGACTTTTTCCCACCCAGATTGGGGTGGGGGGGAGGTAACAGGAGGAAAGGGTCAGCTGGCTGAGCAACTCTTATTTTTAGGGAGAGGGTGATGGTTACAGGTATACAAGAGTCTGAAATACTCACTGTTGGGGGAGGTGACTGAGGCCAGCTGGGTGTAATCTGTAGAAGGAGAGATGGTGAGAAAGGGGGAGGGATAGATCTTCAATGAAGAGGCAACTCAGCCGTTTGAGAGACGGTGCCTGGACCATCACAGCTGAAATTCATTAAAAGGAAGACCGAGTACTCACCTGGAAAGAACAAAATTCATCCTCCCATCCCCAGAGAGGCAAAAGTCTTGCTCAAAGCATTCCAAAATGTGAGGCCTCAATGAGAGTTTGAACTCAGGCCAGAAGCCTGCTGCAGCAGAGCTCGCTCAGTGGGGAGGAGGGAACCTACCCTCCACATACAGCCCCTTACCACTGATGTACACACTAGCATCACAGAAGCTGGGATGGACACCCCAAGTGCTTGGGTTGAGAACCTCATGATTCTGGAGGTTCCAAGAAGGAGGTACCTCCTTCTGGACTCTACGGAGTATTGGTCATCATTTCCCCAAGGCTGGAAGTGAGGTGGGGGTGGCAAGTGGAGGCACCAAACTCCTGGCATCTTCTATTCCTAAAAGCTAGGACTTACATGACTGTACAGATTCCTCAAGTCTCAGAATACTCACCACTGGGGGTGGTGGTCTGGGTCTGGTGGGTGTAACCTGCACAGGTAAAGCAGATAGATTGAGAAAGGGGAGGAATGAGGGACATGGAGCAATAGAGAAGGAGAATGTGGGACCTGCTGAGATGCAAAAAAAAAAAAAAAAATGGCAGTCCCTCACCATTGATGTAGAAACTGTCCTGATCCAGGGTGTAGGGGCCCAGCTGGGTGACACCATGGGTCAGCTGGCTCAGCTCCCAGTATAGCCACTTCCTGTCCAGCCCTGGGCCCACAGGGTCAAGTTGGTGTGTGCAGACAAAGTCCACTCCAGTGGCTGTCCCATCCTTCTTGGGCCTGGGGAGGGTGGGTGAAGGGGATGACAACAAATAAAGTGGATTCTTAAGGAATGGTTCTGAGACCCCTGGGGCCAGGACAGGAGGGGGCCAGAGGAAATGAGGAGGCTGGGATAGAAGTGAGAAGCCAAAATTAGATGCTCTGAGAACACCAACTTCGGGCCATGCTGGGACTGTGAGCAGAGTCAATGGGTGAGAGAATTATTATTAAATAGCAAGGCAGAAACCTGCATCCTCATGGCATGAGGACAGGAGAGCTCATACCCGAAACATGTAAAGAGCTGGAATTTGGGATTAAAGCAGGTGAGAAAGGCATGTTTGTCTTAAGAGAAATCTTGAGGACAGAAGAAAAACCTAAAGAAAATGCCCTCACTGGTACAAGGGAAGGGAGAAGGAAATTCAGAGAAAGATGACCAAGCTAGGGGCCCAATCCTGCCCAGGAGCTCTGCAGAATCCAGGGACAGTTAGTAGTTACAATCAGAAGAGGCACTGGTCCTGGAGCCAACACTCCCTGAATTCCAGCTCTGCCGGGAACATGAACAGGGAGGGCAAGAAGGAAGCAAAACAAATTCCTCAGGTCTAGGAAGACCTGAGTTTGTCCTGGTCAGCTATCCCAAGGTCTCACCTGAGGAAGGTCAGTCTGCAGTCTGAGTAGAGAGCACCCACACTGGTATTCCTGAACAAGGGCCTGAGCTGTGGGTGAAGACAAGTAAGTAGATGAGCTGAGAGGCAGGGGCAAGATGGTCATCGATGGTTGGGACAAGAGCGATGTGGGACAAGAGTGATGTGGACAAAAGCACTGGTGGGCAGGGCAGTAGCGGGAAGAGTGGTCATCAGAGGGCAAGAGAGAAATTGGGTAGGTGGGGCTGGCTTCAATGAAAATACGGTGAAATGTGCAGGTCTGGCATCATGGGCAGGGCTCTCACCAGGTGCTGCAGGAACTTCTCAGTGGTGTTAAATTTCAAAGAGCCTGGAGGCCACATATCTTCCATGTAGTGCAGGTTAGTGATGGTGAAGTTGAGGGTAAAAGGCAACAGGGGTGGTCTTGTGGCTGCAGCAAGGGAGGGAGAGGCCACAATGAGTGAAGCCTGGAATGGATATAGGGGGCAAGGCCTGGAGAGCAGTGACCATCTCACTGGAGACCACAGTGATGGCTGAGGGTCCTGTGGCCTAATTCCAGAGTGACCAGTGTAGTTATTAGACCATCATATGCAGCAGGTGAAAGAGGGAACAATTTGGAAGTTATAAATCTTTGAAGGAGAAAATTTACAACCTAACCTGTTATTTACTGTAATTCAGTTGTTAACTTACTTTCC
>NW_011889036.1:147559-153894 GCF_000151845.1 Pteropus vampyrus | reverse complement strand
TGGTCATCGATGGTTGGGACAAGAGCGATGTGGGACAAGAGTGATGTGGACAAAAGCACTGGTGGGCAGGGCAGTAGCGGGAAGAGTGGTCATCAGAGGGCAAGAGAGAAATTGGGTAGGTGGGGCTGGCTTCAATGAAAATACGGTGAAATGTGCAGGTCTGGCATCATGGGCAGGGCTCTCACCAGGTGCTGCAGGAACTTCTCAGTGGTGTTAAATTTCAAAGAGCCTGGAGGCCACATATCTTCCATGTAGTGCAGGTTAGTGATGGTGAAGTTGAGGGTAAAAGGCAACAGGGGTGGTCTTGTGGCTGCAGCAAGGGAGGGAGAGGCCACAATGAGTGAAGCCTGGAATGGATATAGGGGGCAAGGCCTGGAGAGCAGTGACCATCTCACTGGAGACCACAGTGATGGCTGAGGGTCCTGTGGCCTAATTCCAGAGTGACCAGTGTAGTTATTAGACCATCATATGCAGCAGGTGAAAGAGGGAACAATTTGGAAGTTATAAATCTTTGAAGGAGAAAATTTACAACCTAACCTGTTATTTACTGTAATTCAGTTGTTAACTTACTTTCCTCCACCCAACCAACATTTAGTGGTCATTTCTCTGTGTCCACTTGACAACACAGAGGTGATTCATAGCTTAGTCTTATTGCTATGACTCCCCAGCCTGTGTTTCTGACCCCTTCCCTCCCTGACATCTGGAGATGTGGGCAGGGACCTGTTGCTTCCATGCCTGGTGGGGTAGGAGGACTTCTGACAGCCATTCAGTACTCACCACTGAGGGTGGTTTCTGAGATCTGGCGGGTGTAACCTGCAGGGGGAGGGGGACGGGAGGGAGGGAGAGAGAGAGAGAAAGAGAGAGTGTTGGATATGGAGAAGAAATAAAAGGAATGCAGTGGGAGGATGAGGGGTTGGCAACACAGTAAAGCAAAGGTTGCTGCTGTTCACCATTGATATACAGACTGTCCTGGTCCAGGGTGTAGGGACCCAACTTGGTGACGCCTTGTGTCAGCTGGCTCAGCTCCCAGTAAAGTTGCTCTCTTTCTAGCCCAGGGCCTGTGGGGTCAGAGTGATAAGCACAGACTGTGTCCACACTGGTGGCTGCTCCATCTTTCTCAGGTCTGTGGAAGAAGGGTCACAGAGACAGAGACAATGAGGGTCTATCTGCAGAAGGTCTTTCAGAACATGGTGGGGAAACAAAAGGGGAAGTTAGAAATGGTGTCACTCTTGTCAACAGGATCTGGAATGCTGTGTCATCCACCATTGAAGGAATTTGCCTCAAATTGTGAAAACGGTTCCATAAAAGGCCACCTTCTTAGTCTCTAAGTCTCCTCTTACTGGTCTCTCTGCTCTTTACCATCCATTCTCTGCTCAACAGCCAAATGTTACTCTAAATGGAAATCTTTCCCTATATGACATTTGCTGAAATACTTTCCATCTCTAGTGCCTATGCATGAAGCCCCAATATCTCAACATGCCCATTAGGGTACCCAAGGCCTGCCTTGCTCCTTTCTCTACCTTCTTCCTTACAGGTGAGTATTTCTTCTCTGTATGCCTTCTATACCTTAGACTCTGCTTTCTCCACCTGTTTTCTCTCTCCATGCAACAATCCCTCTGGCCCAGAGCTGTGTCTCCTAGATGTCACTTACTTCCCTCCAGGTTTGAGGCTTTATCTCAGTTCCTCCTAGATCCATTACCCTTCCTTTATCTCTCAGCACTTCACTGGTATCACTTGGCCTCAGTTTCTCATTTATGAAATGGAGAGGTGTAACCACAGTATCCAGGTGTATTTTGTGGTGTTTAAATACGTTGATATTAATAATATGCTTAGAAACAGTAAAATTTATATGTATACATGTTTACATATAGTTAATATAGTGCACTACTCTTGATAACAGAATCAATGCTTTGGCACCCATCAAGTTTTTGGAGATCAAGCAATGTTTGTAGATGGAAAAAAAAACTTGTGGAACTCCAGGCCAGGAAAGTGGAAAGGACACTTTTACTTTAGGTGCATCAGTATCCCAGGCCAGGCTCTAAGGATAATGACTTCATCTTATCTCATTTTAACCTGGCACTCAGAAAAAAAAATCCTTCCTCTGATTCTATTTTTGGAGACCTGGAGAGTATTCTGGGGAGATGGCTATTGAGGCTAAACTCTCCAAAAGATGTTGGAATGAACCAGACCACTCATGTTCAGAAACTTCCATCACTAGCTGACCTAGGTCCATACCTCTAAAGGTAGAAATCCTATGGAATGAGAGTGAACTAATGGTTCCTCACAAAAACAAAAAGGCAAAGCAGGCTTAGTGAGAAAAGGCCTGCACTCTGAAGAGACTGGGCTAGAATCCCAGTTCCACCATTTGGAAGCTATTAGTGCTGGAAAAATTCTTTAAGTTCTCTGTACTTTGATGTTTCATCTGTAAAATGGGATATTAATAGTGATGTTCAAAGAATTTGGGGAATGATTATGGGACTCATTTAACTGTCTCCCTGGATTTTCACTCCCAGGGGACATTTGGCAATATCTGAAGACATTTTTAATTGTCACAACTTTGGTGATTTGGGGTACTACAGGCAACTAGAGGTTAGAGACCAAGACGGTATTAAATATCTTACCATGCAAAGGAAAGGCACCCACAACAAGAATTATCTGGCTCAGAATGTCAATGGTGACCACACATCAAGAACCCCAATATCTGATGCATACTAAGTGCATGCTGTGTGTTAGCCTTCAGAAATATTTCTATGCAAAAGTAATGACAACATCATGGAAGCATGAGTGGACCTCCAGGTTGTTCCCCTTAAAGTCACAGGTTGGAAATCTATAATCCAACAAAGGATTCCCTCCTCAACACACAAACATATCTGAGATATTTGTACATTGAGACATCAGAATGTGGGCCTACTACAAAAATAGAATAAAAAGGGTGACGAACAAAGACAAAAGTCATGCACAGTCCCCTGCTCCCTGAGGCCCAAGTGGACACGATAGAGCTAAGGGTTGCAGTGTAACTCTCTCTGGGAAAATTGGAGGAGCGAAGACAGCAATTGGGTCTGGGTGGCTAAAACACACTGAGGCTGGGCCCAAGGTCAGGGGCAGAGAAGTGGTGAAAAAGATCACAGCACCTTACAGCCCACCAGCACCATACAAAGGATTCTGCAGATGTGGGAACCATTCACCCAGTCCACCTGTGGTCCACACAGCAGTGAAATCCTCACTTGGCAGATTGTAAAATGGCTAAAACACTTTCCAACGTACCTGGTCTATACTCATTGCAGCCAAAACCACAAGAAAGAGCAGATCAGATACATGAACCCAATCCCCACCCATCCAACCCTCCACCACACAGCAAGGCACAGCCTGGGACAGGCAGCTGCATCATCTTAGATAGAACAGCTCTGCTGGTGGCTTCTGGCTAAAGGAGACTGGTACTGAGAACATTCAGTCCACCATACCCATAGCCAACCACTTTTAATCCACAGGAGTGGTGCCCTGAGAACAAGGCAACTGGATTGAAAAAGGATGCCTACCTCCTTGACAAAGATCCCAGAAAGCCCATCAGGGAAAGTAAGAGAAAATAAAAACTTGTGCTTCAGCACCATCTGCTAGAAAAATAAAGAAAAAACTCTACTTATGAACCTGCTAAACAGTGAAGTGTGAAATACTTTTTAAAAGTCAAATTTCATTGCTCACAAATGCCCAGGTAGAGCAATAACCCATCGAGAACCATGAATAACCAGGGTAACAAGGGAATTCAGAAAGAAAATGAAAAGTCTCCAGAAAGTAAACTAAAGACA
Source organism: Pteropus vampyrus (assembly GCF_000151845.1). Taxonomy (NCBI): domain Eukaryota; kingdom Metazoa; phylum Chordata; class Mammalia; order Chiroptera; family Pteropodidae; genus Pteropus; species Pteropus vampyrus. The sequence continues at coordinate 150,091 of NW_011889036.1, read as the reverse complement.
CGGAAGACTGTGATTTAAGTGACAAAGAATTCAAGATTGAAGTTCTGAAAAAACTCAGTGAGATACAGGAAGATTCAGAAAAGCAATTCAACAAACTTAGAAATAAAATCAATGAATAAAAAGAGTATTTAATCAAAAAAATTGAAAATATAAAAAGGAACTAAACAGAAATTCTGAAACTGGAAAACTCCATAAATAAGATGAAGAATAAACTAGTGAGCTAGGAAATAGAGCAGATCACATGGAGGAAAGACTTAGGGACATAGAAGACAGAAATCTAGAAATGACACAGGTGGAAAACAAAGTTTTGAGGGAAAAAATAATAGAACTCTATGAGAACGATCTGACTCCATTAGAAAGAGCAATGTAAGAATAATGGGTATAACAGAAGGAGAAGAGAGGAAGCAGGAAAAAGAGAGCCTGTACAAATAATCAGTGAGAACTTCCCAAACATATATAAAGGACTAAATCCTTGAATCCAAGAACCTAAGACAACACCTAATTATCTCAATCCAAAAAGGCTTTCTACAAAGCATATGATATTGAAACTATCAAAAATTAGTGACAAATAAAGAATTCTCAAGGCAGCCAGGGAAAAAAGACGGTAACATATAAATGAAACCATTAGATTATCATTAGATTTTTCAAGCAGAAACCCTATGAGGTAGGAGATAGTGGAATCAAATATTCAAATTATTAAAAGAAAGAAAGCACCAGCCAAAAATAATGTATGCACCAAAATTACCCTTTAGATGTGAAGGAGAAATAAAGGCTTTCCCAGACATACAGAAGCTGAAGGAATTTACCACCACAAGACTTACATTACAAGAAATACTGAAGGGTGCTCTTCTATCTAAAACAAAAAGACTTAAAAAACTATAAGTAAGATGACTCATAGACAGAAGACAGACAGAAGCAGAAAATTGCAATGCTTGTTCAGAGTAGGGTATTAAACACTTAAATATAACATAAAGGTTAAAGGAGATAAAAACACTTTTTTAAAAAAGAAGACATTATCTACTGCTATTGAAAATTAACTAACAGCATAAAAAAGGATAATTTGTGATGATAACAAAAAAAAATGGAAGGAGGAAAAGAAATGAACTTGCACAGGGGAATGGAGCTAAGATAAAATCAAAAGTTAAAAACTACTGTATATATGAAAATTACTTTTTTATAAAACTAAAGGTAACTACAAAAAAAATCTACAACCGAGACACATAAGATAAAAAAGAGAAAATAGGAAAAAATCATAAAATACCACTAAACTAAATTAACAGAGAAATACAAGGGAAAAGAAACAATGGAGACACAAAGCTACCAGAAAACAAATGAAAAAAAAAATGGCTTTGGAAAAGCCTCATATATAAATAATCATCCTAATTGTAAGTGGACTAAACTCACCAATTAAAAGGTACAGAAGTAGTCAGCAGCATGGCTGTGTAAGGGGTCCCCTTGATCTCTTCCCTTGAAATTACAACAAACTGAACAGCTACATTCCCACAGAAAATTCCCAGTCTGATACACTAACACATCTGAGAGAGATATATATCAGAGTATCTGAAGGTGGGTGAATCAGGAGAGCAAGGAAAGAGGAAAAAGAGAGGAGCAGAGACCAGTGCCACAAACTCAGCCCAGCACTCCCTACAGGACTCAGGAAGGGGAAAAAATCAGGTGGAGGTGTACACTCTCATTAGCTTCAAGCATTCTTGTCTGAGTGATCAGCATATACTACATTGAAACCCAGTGATCAAGGCAGAAACCAGAGCAGAAACAGAATACAAAAGTGCAACAACTGTGTTCTAGCATCCATAATTCTCAGGCAGAAAGCTGAGTCATGGAGCCTGGCTGCATCCCTCCCCTCCACTCTCCTACAGCTCGCCTCCCTGTACTCTCTCAGAACTAGCAGCAGGCTTCAGGGGAAACAGCAGCAGTGAGTGTCAAGCTGCAGAGCAGGAAGTCTGCAACCTTGGGAACTGAGGAAATGCACACTGCAGCTAGTCCCAGTGACAGGGGTGAAGACACAGAGGCCAGGCAGCTGGAGCCTGGCAGTCAGCATTACTAGAAGGAAAACAGCCACAGGCATACCAGCAATCTCTACTACCCCACGCCATGCCCACCCATCCAGGCTGATTGGGGGAGTCGCAGTGGCTTCTCAGGCAGCATAACACTTCATCTGGCTGCTGGGACAGCATTGGGATGTCAAGGGCTCTTCAGAGGCTCAAAACCCCCTCGCCCATAACATTCTCTCACAGCAGTAGAGTCCTGGGACCAAGGGGACCTGGTCACAGAGGAGACACACTTCCCCAGATAATGAAGGGCATTTTATTGACACACAACAGAAATCTGAGAGGCCTGGGAAGTGCAGGAGGCTTGTGAGCTACCTACTGGAAAACAAAAGAAAACCCTGTTCTTATGAACCTGATAAAGAGACATTACTCTTAATATTAATAAACTTTTTTAAAGGCAGAATACATTACCATAAAGGCCTGGAAAAGAAACAATCCATCAAATACCATGAACAACCAGGGT
>NW_011889036.1:147090-147509 GCF_000151845.1 Pteropus vampyrus | reverse complement strand
ACTCTTAATATTAATAAACTTTTTTAAAGGCAGAATACATTACCATAAAGGCCTGGAAAAGAAACAATCCATCAAATACCATGAACAACCAGGGTGACAAGTCAGCTCAGAAAGAAAACAAAAAATCTCCAAAAAATCAACAAGATATGTGATTTAAATGACAGAAGATTCAATACTGTACTTGTGAAAAAAATTAATGAGATGCAAGAAAATACTAATAGGCAGTTCAATAAACTCAGAAACAAAATCAATGAACAACAAAAATACTTTACCAAAGAGATTGAAACTCTAAAATAATAACAATAATAACAATAAAACTTCTGGAGAACTCAATTTAAAAAGTGAAGAATGAAATAACAACGTTAAGAAATAGAGCTGAAAAGATAAAGGAAAGAATTAGTGATATCTAAGATCAAAAC
>NW_011889036.1:143178-147040 GCF_000151845.1 Pteropus vampyrus | reverse complement strand
AGAACTCAATTTAAAAAGTGAAGAATGAAATAACAACGTTAAGAAATAGAGCTGAAAAGATAAAGGAAAGAATTAGTGATATCTAAGATCAAAACCTAGAAGTGACACAGATGAAAAAAAGCGAGACTTGAGAGTAAAAAAATAAAAAAGAAAAAGAAAATCTACAAGAACTAGTTGACTCCATCAGAAAGAGCAAGATAACAATAATGGGTATATCAGGAGAAGAGAGGGAAAAGGGAACAAAGAGCCTATTCAAGTCGATGAGAACTTCCCAAACCTATGGAAAGAACTGGAATCTTAAATTCAAGAAGCAAATGGAACACGTAATTTTATCAATCCAAAAAGGTCTTCTCCAAGACTGTTAAAACTGTTAAAATTAATGAAAAGAAAGGATTCTTATGGCAGACAAGGAAAAGAATATGATACCTATAAAGGAAATCCCATTAAATTATCATCTGAGTTTTCAGCAGAAATCCTAAAAGCTGGGAGGAAGGGAAATCAAATATTCAAACTATTGAAAGAGAGAAATTACCAGCCAAAAGTAATATATCCAACAAAGTTCTCCTTTAGATATGAAGGAGAAATAAAAATTTTCAGACATAGAAAAGCTGAGAGAATTTTCCACTGCAAGGCCTGCATTACAGGAAATACTGAAAAAGGTTATTTTACCTAAAACAAACAAACAAACAGATATGAAACTATGAGTAAGATGAATAACAGACAGAAATAGGAAATTGCAGCCCTTATTCAGAATAGAATATTACAAAGTTAAATATTACATACTGGTTAAAGGAGGTAAAACTATTTTTAAAAGAGAAGAAGACAATAGCTAACGCAACTCAGAAATAAACTCACAGCATAAATAGTGATAATTTGAAACAATAAAAACAAAAAAGGGGAGAAAGTAAAGGTCTGAATCTGCAAAGGGTAATGGAAGTAAGACACATGTAGAAGAAAAAGAACTACTGTATATATGAAACATTTTTTTACATAACCTTAACAATAACAACACAAAAAAGATCAAAACTGAGACACATAACATAAAAAAAAGAGAGAACAGCAAGGAAAATCATAGAATACAACCAATCCAAAATAACAGACAGAGAGATCTTTGGAAACATGGCAGAGTAAGAGATGTCCCCAGATCTCTCCCCTTGAAACAACAGTAAGATGAACATATAAAACTCAACAAAAAACAACCAAACTGCATACAAGCATGTCTGAGCATGGGATCTGCGCATAAGAGCTACCACAGGTCAGAACCCTCGGTGTCGGGCGGTGGACAGGGAGAAGCTGCATCTCGCCGCCACCAGATCTACCTGTAGGAGGAGGTGGAGGGGAGAAGGAGTGGCCAGTTCCCTGAACAGCCCTGCCTGGGAAAGTTATGAGCTCCCTATGGCCGGCGGCAGGGCCCAATCATCAGCGCAGAAGGCAGAGAAGTGGGACAGCAGAAAAACAACAGTTGATTTTTACCGGCCCCTGTTGCAAAACCAAGGCTGAGTCACAGACCCCAACCCCAATCCAGAGGGCCTCTCACCCCATACCCTCCGAGACTGAACACCATGGAGCCCCAAGAAATCTGAGAAAACGCTACTGAAACTGTTGCTAACACTGACAGGGACTGACTGAGGGTAGCAAGTGTGATTAAATATCTATAAGAAAATAAAATGGCATTTCTAAGGTTTATTCAGAATAGAATATTACAAAGTTAAATATTACATACTGGTTAAAGGAGGTAAAACTATTTTTAAAAGAGAAGAAGACAATAGCTAACACAACTCAGAAATAAACTCACAGCATAAATAGTGATAATTTGAAACAATAAAAACAAAAAAGGGGAGAAAGTAAAGGTCTGAATCTGCAAAGGGTAATGGAAGTAAGACACATGTAGAAGAAAAAGAACTACTGTATATATGAAACATTTTTTTACATAACCTTAACAATAACAACACAAAAAAGATCAAAACTGAGACACATAACATAAAAAAAAAGAGAGAACAGCAAGGAAAATCATAGAATACAACCAATCCAAAATAACAGACAGAGAGATCTTTGGAAACATGGCAGAGTAAGAGATGTCCCCAGATCTCTTCCCTTGAAACAACAGTAAGATGAACATATAAAACTCAACAAAAAACAACCAAACTGCATACAAGCATGTCTGAGCATGGGATCTGCGCATAAGAGCTACCACAGGTCAGAACCCTCGGTGTCGGGCGGTGGACAGGGAGAAGCTGCATCTCGCCGCCACCAGATCTACCTGTAGGAGGAGGTGGAGGGGAGAAGGAGTGGCCAGTTCCCTGAACAGCCCTGCCTGGGAAAGTTATGAGCTCCCTATGGCCGGCGGCAGGGCCCAATCATCAGCGCAGAAGGCAGAGAAGTGGGACAGCAGAAAAACAACAGTTGATTTTTACCGGCCCCTGTTGCAAAACCAAGGCTGAGTCACAGACCCCAACCCCAATCTAGAGGGCCTCTCACCCCATACCCTCCGAGACTGAACACCGTGGAGCCCCAAGAAATCTGAGAAAATGCTACTGAAACTGTTGCTAACACTGACAGGGACTGACTGAGGGTAGCAAGTGTGATTAAATATCTATAAGAAAATAAAATGGCATTTCTAAGGTTTTATATAAAACAGGGATCCAAGAGGCTTAGATACCACCTACTGGAAACCAAAAGAAAAGTGTCTTCTTTGCAACAGGCTAAAGAGAGACCTTTATATAATAAATCTTCCTTCTGGAAAAAAAGCAGAATACATTTCTATTAATGCTCAGATGAAGAAATAGTCTATTAAACACCATGAACGACCAAGGTGACAAAGCATCTCGGAAAGAAAGAGAAAACTCTCCAGAAAATAAGCTTGCAGATATAGAAATATGCAATTTAAATGACAGAGAATTCAGGATGGTACTTCTAAAAACACTCAATGAGATCCTAAAGTAATATCAGCAATTTCAGGAACTGAAAAAAATACCAAGATGAGCACAGCAAGGAGATTGAAACCCTCAAAAAGAACCAAATAGAACTTCTGCAGATGAAGAACACACTGCAAGAGTTGAAAAATGAAATAGCAAGCTTGGGAAATAGAGTTGACCAAATGAAGAAAAGGACCAGCGATATTAAAGACAGAAATCTAGAAAAAATCAGAAGGAAGAAGAGAGAAACCAAAGAATGAAAAATAATGAAAAAGAAATACAAGAACTAGCTGATACTATCAGGAGAGGAAACATAAGAATAAGGGGCATTATCAAAGGCGAGGAAAAAAAGTAGGGGCTAGAAAGCATTCTCAGACAAATAGTTGACGAGAATTTCCCAAATCTAAGAAATAAGCTGGAGCTTGGAATTCAAGAAGTCAGCAGAACATCCAATTATCTCAGCCCAAAAAGGCCTTCACCAAGTCACATTGTACTAAAATGATCAAAAATCAACGACAAAGATAGAATTCTCAGAGTAGCCAGGGAGAAGAAAACGGTAACTTATAAAAGAAAACCCATTAGATTATCCTTGGACTTCTCAGTGCAAACTGTACAAGCCAGAAAGAAATGGAATCGAATATTTAAACTATTAAGTAAAAGGAACTACCGGCCTAGAATAATGTATCCGGCTAAGCTCTCCTTTAGATATGAAGGAGAAATTAAGACCTTTCCAGACATACAAAAATGGAGGGAATTCTTAACTATGAGGCCTGCACTATAGGAAATACTGAAAGGGGCAAGCTAATCTAAAACAAAATGACCAAAAAAAAAAAAACGTAATTAGGAATAAGTTGACTAGCAGGCAAATAGAAGCAGAGGAGTGCAACTCTTACTAAAAACAGAGCATTATAAGCTTAAATAATAATAAGAGACTTGTTATAACAAGA
>NW_011889036.1:137238-139367 GCF_000151845.1 Pteropus vampyrus | reverse complement strand
TTTAAATAGACCAGAAGTATAAAAGTTGAAACAATCATCAAAGATCTACCAAAAAGTAAAAGTCCAGGACCAGATGGCTTCACCAGTGAATTCTACCAAACATTCAAAGAAGATTTAATACCTATTCTCCTCAAACTCTTCCAAAAATCGAAGAGGAGGCAATACTTCCCAACTCATTTTATGAGGTCAATATTACTCTCATACAAAAACCTGGTAAAGATAACACACACAAAAAAAGTACAGACCAATATCTCTCATGAAAACACATGCAAAAATCCTAAATAAGATACTAGCAAACCAAATACAGCAACATACTAAAAAGATTATACACTACGATCAAGTGGGCTTCATCCCAGGGGCACAGGGATGTTTCAACATACACAAATCAATTAATATGATACACTACATAAACAAATTAAAAAATAAGCATCATATGATCATATCAATAGATGCAGAAAAAGCCTTCGACAAGATACAGCATCTATTTATGATCAAAACACTTAACAGGATTGGTATAAAAGAAAAGTACCTTAACATAATTAATGCCATATATGACAAACCCTCAGCCAACATTATTCTTATGGTAAAAAACTAAAATCTTCCTTTTAAGATCAGGAACAAGGCAAGACTGTCCACTTTCATCACTGTTATTCAATATAATATTGGAGGTCCTAGCGAGTGCAATCAGGCAAGAGAAAGGTGTCAAAGGCATCCAAATAGGAAACGAAGAAGTCAAACTGTCACTATTTGCAGATGACATGATTCTCTACATAAAAAATCCTAAAGACTCTACAAGAACACTCCTAGAAACAATAAGAAAATACAGTAAAGTTTCTGGATACAAAATCAACATTCAAAACTCCATAGCATTCCTATACTCTAATAATGAAGTATCAGAAAAAGAAGTGGAAAAAATAATTCCTTTTGCAATTGCAACAAAAAGAATAAAATACTTAGGAATAAATTTAATGAAACATGAGAAGGGCCTATATAATAAAAACTACAAGATTCTATTAAAAGAAATCAAAGAAAATACAAAGAAATAAAAAGATATTCCATGTTCTTGTATTAGAAGAATAACATAGTTAAAATGACCTTATTACCTAAAGCATTATATAGATTTAATGCAATCCTCATTAAAATCCCATCAGCATTTTTTAAAGAAACAGAACAAAAAATCATCAGATTTATATGGAAGCACGATAGACTCCAAATTGCCAAAGCCATCCTAGGGAAAAAGAACGAGGCTGGAGGCATCACTCTGTCCAACTTTCAATTATACTACAAAGCAACAGTAATCAAAACAGCATGGTATTGGCAGTAAAACAGACACACGAACCAAGTGGAAAAGAATCGAGAGTCCAGAAGTAAACTCATATTTCTATGGGCAAATAACTTTCAACAAAAAAGCCAATAACATACAGTGGTGAAAGGAAACCCTCTTCAATAAATGGTGCTGAGAAAACTGGAAAGCCACCTGCAAAAGAATGAAACTAGACTATTGTCTATCACCACGCACAAAAATTAACTCAAAATGGATTAAGGATCTGAATATAAGACCTGAAACAATAAAATGCATAGAAGTAAACATAGGAATGAAACTCAAGGACCTTGAACTTAAAGAGGATTTTATGAATTTGACCTCAAAAGCAAGGGAAATAAAAGCAAAAATAAATGAATGAGACTACATGAATCTAGAAAGCTTCTGCTCAACAAAAGAAATCATCAACAAGGTAAAGAGACAACCATCCGAATGAGAAAATATATTTGCAAGCAATACCTCTAATAAGGGCCTAATATCCAAAATATACAAAGAATTCATACAACTCAATAACAACCACAACAACAACGAAACAAACAATCCAGTCAAAAATGGGCAGAGAACCTGAACAGACTTTTCTCCCTAGAGGATATACAAATGGCCAACAAATATTTGAAATTATACTCAACATCGCTAGCTATTAGGGAAATGCAAATCAAAACCACAATGAGATACCATCTCACACCTGTTAGAATAGCTATAATCAACAGGACAAGTAATAACAAATGCTGGAGGGGATGCGGAGAAAAAGGAACCCTCATACACTGCTGGTAGGACTGCAAATTGGTACAATCACTATGGAAAACAG
>NW_011889036.1:132070-136879 GCF_000151845.1 Pteropus vampyrus | reverse complement strand
AAAAAGTAAAATGGCTATAGGAAAACCTCATGAGCAGTAATCAACAAATCATAAGTGGACCGAACTCACCAATAAAAAGGCACAGAGTAGCAGATTGGATCAAGAAACAAAACCCAACCATACGTTACCTTTAGCAGACACATCTTGGCTGCAGGGACAAATATAGACTCAAATGAAAGGCTGAAAACAATACTCCAAGCTACTAACAGCCAGAGAAAAGCAGATGTAGCCATATTTACATGTGAGGAAATAGATTTCAAGATAAAAAAATTAATGAGAGACAAAGATGGTCAATGCAGCAAGAAAACATAACATTTATCAATAAATATGCTCCCAACCGTGGACATCAAAATACATAGAGCAAATACTAATGGAACTAAAAGGAGAAATTGACAAAACACAATTATACTAGGGGATCTCAATACCTCATTCACAGCTATGGATAGATCATCCAAACAGAAAATCAGTAAGGAAATATCAACCTTAATTGACATATTAAGCCAATTGGGCATAATCAGTATTTACAAGGCTTTCATCCCAAAACACTAGATTATATATTCTTCTCTAGTACACATGGGACATTCTCAAGGATAGACCATATGTTGGCACACAAAACTAGCCTCGACAAATATAAAAATATTGAAATCATATCAAGCATATTCTCTGACCACAATGCTTTGAAATGAGATCAACCACATAATAAAAGTGGGGGAAAAAAACAAATACGTGTAGATTAAACAACATGCCACGAAAGAACAACTGGGTCAAAGAAAAAATAAAAGGAGAGATCAAGAGATACATAGAAACAAATGAGAATTAATATACAACATACCTAGAACCATGAATACTCTATAGAACAAGGCTTGTGATTAAAATGGAAGGTGAGATAAAGAGCTTCCCACACAGGGAAAGGCTTAAGGAATTCATCACCGGCAAGCCAGTATTAACAGAAATGTTAAAGAGACTTCTGTAAAAAGAGACTTTTGTGAAAACAAAAATAGAAAAAACAAATACAAATAATAAAATGGCAATAACTATGTACCTATTAGTAATTTCTTTAAATGTAAATGGATTAAATGCTCCAATCAAAAGACATAGGGTAGCCAAATGGATATGAAAACAAGACCCATACACATGCTGTCTGATCAAATGACACTCACAGACTGAAAGTAAAGGGATGGAAAAAGATATTTCATGCAAATGGAAAGGAAAAAAAGCTGGAGTAGCAATACTTATGTCAGATAAAATAGACTCTAAAACAAAGGCTATAATAAGAAACAAAGAAGGGCATTACATAATGATAAAGGGATCATCAAATCAAGAGGACATAACCCTAGTAAACATATACGCACCCAACATAGGAGCACCTATATACATAAAGCAATTGTTGACTGACATAAAAGGAGAAATCAACAGTAATACACTCATAGTAGGAGAGTTTAACACCCCATTGACACTAATGGACAGATCTTCCTGACAAAAAAATCAACCAGGTAACAATGGGCCTAAAAGACACACTAGAACAGATGGATTTAATAGATATTTTCAGGGCATTTTACCCCAAAGCAGCAAAATATACATTCTTCTCAAGTGCACATGGAACATTTTCCAGGATAGACCAAGTCTCAATAAATTTAAGAAGACTGAAATCATATCAATTGTCTTCCCTGATTAAAATGGTATGAAACTAGAAATCAACTACAAGAAAAAAACTGGAAAATACACAAACACAAGAAGGATAAATAACATGCTACTAAACAATGAATAGGTTATCAATGAAATCAAGGAAGAGATCAAAGGATACCTAGAAACAAATGAAAATGAAAACAACAATTCAAAATCTATGGGACACAGCGAAAGCAGTCCTAAGAGGGAAATTCATAGCAATATAGGTCTACCTCAAGCAACAAGAAAAAGCTCAAATGAACAATCTAATCCTACAATTAAAAGAACTAGAAAAAGAAGAGCAAAGAAAGCCCAAAGTGAATATAAGAAAAAATAATAATAAAGATCACAGCAGAAATAAATGAAATAGAGTCTAGAAAAACAATACAAGAGATTAATGAAACCAAGAGCTGTTCCTTTGAAAGGAATAAACAAAATTGACAGACCCTTAACCAGACTCATCAAGTAAAGAAAGAGAGAGAACTCAAATTAAATCAGAAATAAAAGAGGAGAAATAACTACAGACTCTACAGAAATACAATGGATCATAAGAAAATACTAAGAGTAATTATACACCAACGAATTGGATAATCTGGAAGAAATGAACACATTCCTAGAAACATACAATCTCCCAAGACTGAGTCAAGAAGAAACAGAAAATCTGAACTGAACGATTACCACCAGTGAAATAGAATCAGTAATCACAAACCTCCCAAAACAAAAGTTCTGGACCAGTTGGCTCCAAAGGTGAATTTTACCAAACTTTCAAAGAAGAATTAACACCTGTTCTTCTCAAACTATTCTAAAAAATTCAAGAAGAGGGAAGGCTCCCTAATTCCTTCTATGAGGCTACCCTACCTTGATTCTAAAACCAGATAAAGACATTACAAAAAAAGAAAACTATAGGCCGATATCTCTTTTGAACATTGATGTAAAAATTCTCAACAAAATATTAGCAAACCGAATGCAGCAATGCATTAAAAATATCATACACCATGATCAAGGTGGATTTATTCTTGAGATGCAAAGTTGATATGATATCCACAAATCAATTAATGTGATACACAACATTAAAAAATTGAAAGATGAAAACTATATAGTCATATCGATAGATACAGAAAAATTGTTTGACAAAATCCAGCATCCATGTATGATAAAAACTCTCAGCAAAATGGGAATCGAGGGAACATACCTCAACATAATAAAAGCCATATATGACAAACCTGCACCTAACATCATAATTAACAGGGAAAGGCTAAAAGTATTTTCCTTAAGATCAGGAACAAGACAAGGAAGCCCACTTTCAGCACTCCTCTTCGACATTGTATTGGAAGTCTTAGCCACAGCAATAAGACAAGAGAAATAAAGGGTATTCGAATTGGAAAGGAAGAAGTAAAACTCTTGTTAATTGTCGATGACATGATACTATATATAGAGAACCCTAAAGATTCCACCCAAAAAACTGTTAGAACTGATCAATGAATTCAGTAAAGAAGCAGGTTACAAAATAAATATTTAGAAGTCAGTGGAATACACCAATGGTGAACTTTCAGAAAGAGAAATTAAGAAAACATTCCCATTACAATTGCATCAAAAACAATAAAATACGTGGGAATCAAATTAATCAAAGAGGTAAAAGACCTGTTCTCAGAAAATCTCACTGAAAAAAAGAAATTGAAAAAGATACAAATAAATAGATGCATATACCATGCTCACGGGTAGGAATAATCAACATTGTTAAAATGGTCATACTACCCAAAGCAATCTATAGATTCAATGCAATCCCTATCAAAGTACCAATGGCATTTTTCAGAGAGCTAGAACAAATAATCCTAAAATTTATATGGAGGTATAAAAATCCTGAATTGTCTTGGCAATCTTGAGAAAGAAGATTGGAGGTATCACACTACCTGATATCAAACTATACTACAAAGCTACAGTAATCAAAACAGTATGGTACTGGCATCAAAACAGATACATTAATCAATGGATCAGAATAGAGAGCCCAGAAATAAATCCTCACCTATACACTCACTTAATATATGACAAAGGAGTTAAGAACATACAATAGGGTAAAGACAGTCTCTTCAACAAATGATGTTGGGAAAATTGGAAAGATACATATAAAAAAGGAAGCTGGACTATCTTCTTACACCATATACAAGAATAGACTCAAAATGTATTAAAGACTTAAATGTAAGACCTGAAACCATAAAACTTCTACAAGAAAACAAGGGCAGTAAACTCACTGATATTACCAATAGGAATTTCTTTTCAGATATATTTCCTTGGGCAAGGGAAACAAAAGAAAAAAGAAACAAATGGGACTTCATCAAACTAAAAAGTTTTTGTACAGCAAAGAGAACTATCAACAAAACAAAAGGACAACCGATTGTTTGGGAAAAGACATTTGTTAATGATACATCTGATAAGGGGTTAATATCCAAAATATATAAAGAACTCATACAACTCAACACCAAAAAAACAAACAATCCAATTAAAAAATGGGCAGAGGACCTGAACAGGTACTACTCCAAAGAGGAAATACAGATGGCTAATAGACATATGAAAAGATGCTCAATGTCGCTAACCATTAGAGAAATGCAAATTAAAACCACAATGTGATATCACCTCTCACCTATCATCAATAATGGCTATCATAAATAAATCAAAAAACAAGTGTTGGCAAGGATGCGGAGAAAAGGGAATCCTCATACATTGTTGGTGGGATTGCATGTTGGTTTAGCCACAATGGAAACAGTCTAGAGGTTTCTCAAAAAATTAAAACTGGATATACCTTTTGACCCAGCAATTGTACTTCTAGGTATTTATCCAAAGAAAACCAAAACAATAATTCTTAAAGATCGATGCACTCCAATATTCATGTCAACACAATAGCCAAGATATGGAAGCAACCTAAGTGCCTATCAATAGACAATTGGATAAAAAAGTTATGGTTCACATATATAATGAAATATCACTAGCCATTTAAAAAAATATCCTACCATTTGCAATGACATGGTTGAACCTAGATGTCATAATGCGAGTGAAATAAGTTAGAGAAAGATAAATATCATACGATTTCACTTATATGCAGAATCTAAGGGGAAAAAAGAACAAACTACCCAAAAACAGACTCATAAA
>NW_011889036.1:120297-131490 GCF_000151845.1 Pteropus vampyrus | reverse complement strand
ACAAGACAAATAAACAGACTCATGGACATGGACAGCAGTTTACTGATTACCAGAGGGAAGAAGAGAGGATAGAGGTAGATAAGGGTGAAGGGGGGGACAACTATATGGTAACAGAAGGAAATTTAATTTTGGGTGATGAACACACAATGCTTTAGACATACAACATATTATTGAATTGTACACTCTAAACCTACAGAATTTTATTAACCAATGTTGCCTCAATGAATTTAATAAAAAAGAAAGAAAGAAAGAAAGAAAGAAAGAGAGAGAGAGAGAGAGAGAGAGATGGCACAGGGTTGCATGATGGATTGAAAAACAAAACCCAATCATATGCTGCCTTCAGGAGATACATCTCAGCTTCAAGGACAAACATAGACTCAAGCGAAGGTGTGGAAAATGATACTCCAAGCAAACAACATCCATTGAAAAGTGATTGTAGTCATCCTTATATTTGATAAATAAATTTTATGATAAAAAATGTAACAAGACACAAAAATAAAGGGGACAGAACACTTATAAATATATATGCACCCAGCTCTGGAACAGAAAATATAAATAAAGCAATCACTAAAAGGACTAAAGGGAGAAACTCACAAAAACACAATTATAGTAGAAGACAGACACAAATACCCAATTGATAGCAATGAATAGATTATTTAAAGAGAAAAATAATAAGGAAATATTGACCCTAAAAGGCATATTAGACCAAATGGACATAATTAATATGTACAGTTTTTAATCCCAGAACACCAGATTGTACATTCTTCTCTACTGCACATGGGATATTCCCAAAGATATACCTACCACATGTTGGGACACAAAAGTAGCCTCAGCAAATTTGAGAAGATTGAAATCCTGCCTAGCGTATTATCTGTCCACAACGCTTTGAAATAGGAAATCAACTGAAAAAAAAATATGTGGCGACTAAACAGCATACTACTAAAGATGACTGAGTGAAAGAATAAGAGATCAAAAGACACAGAGTCTTCAATGTCAGTAACATGATGGCATGACAGGTCCTCCTGATCTCTCTGATTGAAGTTACAACAAATTGGACAGCTATAATCCAACAAATGACTCCCTGCTCAGCACACAGACACATCTGAAAAATCTGTACACTGAACATCTAAGGGTGGGGGAATTGGAGTGAACAGAGTAGGAGGGAAGGGGAAAGAATAGAGACTGGTGCCACAAACACAGCACAGAGATAGCTACAGGAATTGGGAGCAGGGTAGGAATCAGAATATAGAGCACACACTCTGCAGCCGTGAGGAGCAGGAGGCAGAATCAACGTTCCTGCTTGAGTGGTTAGCACATGCTGTGGTTGAAACCAGGAATAGGGGAAGAGATGGAACACAGCAGTGTTGCAGCTGTGGCCTAGCAGCCGCCATTCCAAGCAGTAAACAAAGCCATAGTAGCCTAATTGCCTCTACTCACCCTCCCAGAATATGCCTCCCCTCACCCTCCCAGAGCTCACAGCAACTCCACCAGAAGCTGAAGCAGTGAGTGTCAGGTTACAGAGCACACTATCTGCAGCTTTAAGAACTAGAGAAGCAGAAAACATTTATCCCTGGGTATCAGGGGTACACTGAGGCTAATCCCAGTGACAGGCAGAGATACAGAAATGTGGCAGCTGAGGTCTGGCAGCCAGCATTCCTGGAAGGAGAACAAAGTCACAAACACATGAAGTGGCCTCTTCCAGTGCACTCTGCACCCACCCAGTGGAGGCACCTAGGACACAGACAATACAGCACTACTGGCAGCATCTAGTTGCAGGAGGCAGTGCTGGGATTTCACAGGCCTGGAACCTCATCACCTACCACATTCTCCAATGGGGCTGGTGCCTTGAGATGAGGCCAACCTGGTCACAGAAGGGAGGCCCACCACCTAAGGAAATACAGACCATTTTTCATCACCCCACAGAGATCCACAAAGCCTGAGCAGTGCAAGAGAAAATAAAAACTTGTGCTCCACTGCCACCTACTGGAAAACAAAAGAAAGACTTCTACTTATCAACCTAAATAGAGAAAAGCTAAACACTTTTTTTCTTATTTTTCATTTGACAATTATCTTTTTTTGCGATGTAATTAATGTGCAAAAAAGTGCACAGATTTTAAAATTTTGATAATTCTATACATCCATGAAAACGACATCCAAAGCAAGATGTAGAGCAATTCTATCACTCCAAGAAGTCCCTTCAAGGCCCTTTCCAATCAATTTCTCCCTCCTCTCTTTCCCACACTTAGGCAACTACGTTCTGATTTCTGTTATCATACGCTTGCCTGATTTTGGACTTTGTGAAAGTTGAATCATAGAGTATGTGTTCTTCTGTGCCTGGAAGCCTTTGACTTATATAATGTTTTCTGAGATTTATTCATGTCGCTGCATGCAGTAGTTAATGCTTTTTCAATGCTATATAATATTTCATTGTATGTCTATACAAAAATTTTTAATCCTCTCACACGTTAATGGGTATTTGAATTGTTCATTAATAGTTTTTGGTTATTATGAATAAAATTGCTATGAATATTCTCGTGCAAGTTTTTTGTTAACTTATGTTTTCATTTCTCTTTATTAAATCCATAGAACTGTTGTGTCACAAGGTAATGTATATTTAGCTTTATAATAAACTACCAAACAATTCTCTAAAAAGGTTAGACCATTTCATTTCTCCACCAGCAATGTATGAGGGCTTCAATTGCCATATATCCTTGCCAATATTTAGTTGTTTTCTTTTTTAATGAATTAATATTTATAATAACATTAATGAAATCCAATAAGTTTCGGCTGTACACTTTAATAGTAAGGGATATATATATATATATTTACACTGAGTGTTCACTTCCCATAGATTTCTTTCTGTCACCATATATTTGACCCCATTTACCCCATGAACCTTCCCCTTCCCCTCTCCCCCCTACCATTGGGAACCACTAGTCTATTGTCAATGGCCATCAGTCTCTGTTTGTTTGTCCTGCTCATTTGTTGTTTTTAGGTTTATATTCCACATATAAGTGATATCATGTGATGTTCAACTTTTTCTGTCTGGCTTATTTTGCTTAGCATGATTATCTCGAGGTCCATCCGTGTTGTCACAAATGGCTATTTCATCTCTTCTTATGGCTGAGTAATATTCCATTGTATATATGTACCACTGCTTCCTTAGCCAATCATCTATCATAGGATGCTTTGGTTGCTTCCATGTCCTGGCAACTGTGAATAATGCTGCTGTGAACATCGGTGTACAGACATCTTCGGATATGAGTTTTCAAGTCTTTAGGGTAACTATCCAATAGAGGAATTGCTGGATCATATGGTAAATCAATTCTTAGTTTTTTGAGGAACTTCTATATTATACCAATTTGCAGTCTTACCAGCAGTGTATGAGGGTTCCTTTTTCTCTGCATCCTCTCCAACATTTGTTATTACTTGTCCTGTTGATTATAGCTATTCTAACAGGTGTGAGATGGTATCTCATTGTGGTTTTGATTTGCATTTCCCTAATAGCTAACGATATGGAGATTCTTTTCATGGGTTTTTTGGCCATCTGTATATCCTCTGTGGAGAAGTGTCTGTCCAGGTCCTCTGCCCATTTTTCACTGAATCGTTTCTGTTGTTGTTGTTGTTATTGAGTTGTATGAGTTCTTTGTATATTTTGGATATTAGGCCCTTATCAGAGGTGTTGCTTGCAAATATATTTTTCCATTCGGATAGTTGTCCCTTTACCTTGTTGGCAGTTTCTTTTGCTGTGCTGGAGCTTTTGAGTTTGATGTAGTCCCTTTCATTTATTTTTATTTTATTTTATTTTATTTTAGGTGAGGCAACCCTTGGTTGACCTCACAGATTGCAAGGAGCTTGTAAGCTTTCAATCCCTTATTTTTTATTTTTTACGCCTACAGCACCTGGTCTTCCTAGGTGGTCTTCTATCCAAGTACTAACCAGGCCCAATGCTGCTTAGCTTCTGAGATCAGACAAGATCGGGTTTGTTCAGGGTGGCATGGCCATAGACTCCTTTTGTTTATTTTTGCTTTTATTTTCCCTTGTCTCTGAGGTCAAATTCACAAAATCCTCTTTAAGTCCAAGGTCCTTGAGTTTAGTTCCTATGTTTCTTCTATGCATTTTATTGTTTCAGGTCGTATATTCAAATTCTTAATCCATTTTGATTTAATTTTGATGTGTGGTGATAAAAATGTAGTTTTATTTTTTTGCAAGTGGCTTTCCACTTTACTCAGCACTATTTATTGAAGAGAATTTCCTTTCTCCACTGCATATTTTTGGCTACTTTCTCGAAAATTATTTCCCATATAAATATGGGTTTACTTCTGGATTCTTGATTCTGTTCCACTGGTCCACTTGTCTGTTTTTCCGTCAATACCATGTTGTTTTGATTATTGTCACTTTGTAGTATAATTTGAAGTCAGACAGAGTGATGCCTCCAGCCTCATTCTTTTTTTCTCAGGATGGCTTTGGAGATTCGGGGGCTTTTGCGCTTCCATACAAATCTGATGATTTTTTGGTTCTATTTCTTTAAAAAATGCCGATGTGATTTTCATGGGGATTGCATTAAATCCGTATAATGCTTTAGGTAATAAGGTCATTTTAACTATATTGATTCTTCTAATACAAGAACACAAAATATCTTTCCATTTCTTTGTATCTTTTTTATTTCTTTTGATAGAGTCTTGTAGTTTTCATTATATAGGTCCTTTATATGTTTCGTTAGATTTATTCCTAGGTATTTTATTCTTTTTGTTGCAATTAAAAAAGGAATTATTTTTTCCACTTCTTTTTCTGACACTTTATTATTAGAGTATAGGAACGCTATGGATTTTTGAACATTAATTTTGTATCCAGAGACTTTATTGTATTTGCTTATTGTTTCTAGTAGTGTTCTTGTGGAGTCTTTAGGGTTTTCTATGTAGAGAATCATGTCACTCACAAATAATGACAGTCTGACTTCTTCATTTACTATTTGGATGCCTTTTACACCATTCTCTTGCCTGATTGCACTCTCCAGGACCTCCAAGGTTATATTGAATAACAGTGGCGACAGCGGAAAGCCTTGCCTTGTTCCTGACCTTAGAGGGAAGGTTTTAGTTTTTCACCATTAAAATAATGTTGGTTGAAGGTTTGTTATATATGGCCTTGATTATGTTAAGATACTTTTCTTCTATACCAACTTTAAGTATTTTGATTATAAATGGATGCTGTGTCTTGTTGAAGGCTTTTTCTGCATCTATTGATATGATTCTTATTTGTTTATTTGTTTCTGTGGTGTATCACAATAATCGATTTGCATATGCTGAACCATCCCTGTGCCCCTGGGATGAAGCCCACTTGATCATGGTGTATAATCTTTTCAATATGTGGCTGTACTTGGTCCGCTAGTATCTTAATTAGGATTTTTGTATCTGTGTTCATGAGAGATATTAGTCTGTAGTTTTCTTTTTGGTGTGTTATCTTTACCAGGTTTTGGTTTCAGGGTCATATTGGCCTCACTAAATGAGTTAGGAAGTATTGCCTCCTCTTCGATTTTTTGGAAGAGTTTGAGAAGAATAGGTGTTAAATCTTCTCTGAATGTTTGGTAGATTCACTGGTGAAGGCTTCTGGTCCTGGACTTTTACTTTTTGGTAGGTTTTTGATGATTGTTTCCATTTCCATACTGTTGATTGGTCTATTTAGATTTTCCAGTTCTTCTTGATTCAGTCCAGGAAGGTTGTAGCTTTCTAAGTATTGTTCCATTTCTTCTAGGTTATTAAATTTGGGGTTATATACTTTTTCATAGTATTCTTGTGATCCTCCTTATTTCTGCAGTGTCTATTATAATTTCCCCTCTTTCATCCCTGATTTTGTTTATTTATGTCTTTTCTCTTTTTTCTTTAGTAGCTAGAGCAATTTTAATAACCTTCTTAAAGCACCAGCTCTTTGTTGCATTTATTTTTTCTATTTTTTTTTGTTTGTTTTCAATTTCATTTATTTCTGCTCTAATTTTGATGATTTCTTTCCTTCTGCTGACTTTAGGCTTCATTTGTTCTTCCTTTTCTAGTTTTTGAAGATGGAGCATTAGGTTGTTTATTTGGGCTCATTCTTGTTTTTGGAGATAGGCCTGTAACGATATGAACGTTCCTCTTATGACCACTTTTGCCGTGTCCCAAAGTTTTGATATGTAGTGCTATCATTATTGTTCATTTCTATGTATCTCTTGATCTCTCTTTTTATTTCTTTTCTGATCCAGTTATTCTTCAGTAGCATGTTGTTTAATCTCCATGTATTTGTGGTTCTTCCTGATTTCTTTCTGCAGTTGATCTCTAGTTTCAAAGCATTATGATCAGAGAATATGGTGGGTATGATTTCAACCCTCTTATATTTATTGAGGCTATCTCTGTGCCCCAGTATGTTGTTGATTCTTGAGAATGTTCCATGTGCACTAGAGAAGAATGTATAAGCAGCTGTTTTGGGATGGAAGGCTCTGTAAATGTCAATTATGTACAGTTGGTCTAAAGCATCATTTAAGGATGTTATTTCCTTATTGATTTTCTGTTTGGATGATCTGTCCATATTCGACAGTGGGGTATTTAGGTCCCCTGCTACCATAGTGTTTTGGTCTGTTTCTCCCTTGAGTTCTGCTAGAAATTGCCTTACATATTTCAAGGCTCCCTGATTGGGAACATAAATATTAATAAGTGTTATGTCTTCTTGGTTCATGATTCCCTTTATCGTTATGAAGCGTCCCTCAGTATCTTTCTTTACCTTTTTTATTTTTAAGTCTATTTCGTCTGATATTAGTACTGCTACTCCCACTTTTTTCTGAATTCCATTTGCTTGAAATATCATTTTCCACCCTTTCACTGAGTCTATATTTGTCTTTGGAGCTGACATGTGTCTCCTAGAGGCAGCATATGGTTGGGTTTTGTTTTTTGATCCATTCTGCAACTCTGTGCCCTTTTATTGGTGAGTTCAGTCCATTAACATTTAGGGTGATTATTGAAATATGAGGTCTTCTCATAGCCATTTTATCTTTTGCCTTCTGGTAGCTTGGTGTTTCCACTGCTTCCTCGTCCTGGTGTTTCTGTTTCTTTATTTTAGTTGGCTTTTGTGGGTTTTCCCTCTGGTCCTTCTTGTTTTATGTTACATATTTTAGTTCTGAATTTTGGCATGTGGTTATCATTACGAATATGTAAAGGATAGTTATTTATACACGGTAGTCCATTTTTTTCTATGTGTGCCTTACATCCGTTCCCTTTTTGAGAATTTAGATCTTTGAATCCTCTCCTTTTCAGTCATTGTTGCCTCAATTTTTCCCTATGTATGCTGAACATTCATTACTATCTTACTATAGCAAATCTTTTCTTACTGTTTAAGCTTATAATGCCCTGTTCTTAGTAAGGGTTGTACTCCTCTGCTTCTATTTGCCTGCTAGTCACCTTACTCCTAACTTTGTTTTTTTGTTTTTGTTTTTGTTTTTTTTGTCATTTTGTTTTAGGTAAGCTGATCCCTTTCAATATTTCCTGTAGTGCAGGTCTTGTAGTGGAGAATTCCGTCAATTTTTGTATGTCTGGAAAAATCTTAATTTCTCCTTGATATCTAAAGGAGAGCTCAGCTGGATATATTATTCTTCACTTAGTAGTTTGAAATTTTGATTCCATTCCTTTCTGGCTTGTAAGGTTTGTGTTGAGAAGTCTGATGATAACTTAATGGGTTTTCTTTTATAGCTTACCATCTTCTTTTCCCTGGCTACCCTGAGAATTCTGTCTTTGTCATTGATTTTTTATCATTTTAATACAATGTGTCTTAATGAAGGTCTTTTGGGATTGAGATAATTGGGTGTTCTGTTGGCTTCTTGAATTTCAAGCTCCAGCTCATTCCCTAGGTTTGGGAAATTCTTGTCTACATTTGTCTGAAAATGCTTTCTAATCCCTGCTCCTTTTCCTCACCTTCGATAATGCCCATTATTCTTATGTTTCCTCTCCTGATGGTATCTGCTAATGCTTGTATTTCTCTTTCATTATTTTTCATTCTTCAGTTTCTCTCTTCTTCCTTCTGATTTATTTCTAGATTTCTGTCTTTGATATCACTGGCCCTTTACTCCATTTGGTCGACTCTATTTCCCAAGCTTGCTATTTCATTTTTCAACTCTTGCCGTGTTTTGTTTTGTTTTGTTTTTTATCTCCAGAAGATCTATTCTGTTCTTTTTGAGGGTTTCAATATCATTGCTAAAGAACTCATTCTGCTCATCTAGTTGTTATTTCAATTCCTGAAATTGCTGATATGACTCATTTCAGATCTCACTGAGTTTTTTCAAAAGTACCATCCTAAATTCTCTGTCATTTAAGTTGCATATTTCTATGTCTGTAAGCTTATTTTCTAGTGATTACTATCTTTCTTTCTGAAATGTCTTGACACTTGGCTGTTCATGGTGTATAATGGACTATTTCTCCACCTGGGCATTAATGGAAATGTATTCTGCTTTTTTTTCCAGAAAGATTTATTATAGAAATGTCTCTCTTTAGATCATTTCTTTTGGTTTCCAGTAGGTGGCCTCTAAGCCTCTTGGATCCCTGCTTTATATATGCCTTAGAAATCCCTTTATTTTTCTTATAGGTGTTTAATCACGCTCACTACCTTCAGTTTCAGTACCTGTCAGTGTTAGCAACAGTTTCAGTAGCGTTTGCTCAGATTCCCCTGGGGCGCCGCAGTGTTCAATCTCAGAGGATATGGGGAGAGCAGCCCTCCGCATTGGTGGATGGGGGCTGCTGCTCAGCCTCGAGTTTTGTCTCCATACCTGATAAAAATCAACTGTTCTTTCTTTGCCGTCCCCACTTCTCTGCTTTCTGCCCTGATGACTAGGCCCTGCAGCCAACTGCGGGGAGCTCATAGCTCTCCTAGTCGGGGCTGTTCAGGGAACTCATCACAATATCTCCCCTCCCCGCTACTCCTACAGGGAGCTTTTGCTTGAGAAGCAGCTTCTTTACATCTTCCCAGTCCACCACCCAACACACAGGGTTCTGATCTGTGGTAGCTCTTATGCGTAGATCCCATGCTCAGGCGTGCTGGTGTGCAGTTTGGGTGCTTTTCATTGAGTTTTAGATGTTTAGCTTATTGTTGTTTTAAGGTGAGAGATCTGGGGATGACTCTCACTCCGCCATAATGTCACTCCACTAAACACTTTTTTAAAAGGCAAATTTCATTCCCATAATGTACCAGTCCAAGGAATAATCCATCAAATATTATAAACATTCAAGATGACAAGACATTTCAAAAAGAAAATTTTAAATTTCTACAATATAAACTTAAAGACATGGAAATATGTGATTTAAATGACAAAGAATCAGGATTGCAGTTCTAAAAATTTCATGGTGATACTAGAAAACTCAGGTAGCATTTTAATGAACTCAGAAATAAAATTAACAAATTAATGACATACTTTACCAAAGGGATTGAACTCATTAAAAATAACCAAACAGAAATTCTGGAGCTGAAGAACTCAGTCCAAGAGATGAACAATAAATTAGCAAGCTTAGGAAATAGAGCTGACAAGATGGAAGAAATAATGAGTGATATCTAAGATTGAATCTAGAATTGACACAGATGAAGAAAGAGAGACTTGAGAGTAAAAAAAAAAAAGAAAAGAACTTCACAAAAACCATCTGACTTCATTAGAAAGAGCAAGATAAGGGAGAGAAAACAATGGAATAGATAATAGAGGCTCTGTTCATCCCTCTGGTGACCAAATCAAAGTTGTAACAGAAACAAGGAGCAAATAGTAAGGAAAATTGCCTGGGATCTAGGTGAAAAAGCCATATAACTAGGAAGAGAATTAAGAAATCACCCTGCAATGGTAGAAGGTAGGATAGGGCAAGGATGCAAAGCTGCCCATTCTCAAGCGACTGAGTGGGACAGAGGCCTTGGCGGCAGCAGCCAGCAGCTTCAGATGCCTCTTAAAAAGGCCATGTCCAAGAGTGGACTTTTGCGGTGACGGACCTGCTCTCTCTGAGCACCACTGCCAGTTCGGCTGTGAAAGGGGTACCAGTGTCTTACAGGGGAACACTGAGTAGTCGGGGTGAGGGCCAAGGCAAGACTTGTTCTATACAGAAGTGCTGGCGACATCTGTTGTTCCTCTATTGAGCCCTTCCCCCTCCAAGTGCGTGGTCTCAGCAGCATCATCTCTGATGACAGAGATGTCATCAAACTGGATAACAGAGGTTGCTCCACCCAGAGGATTCCCTGAAACTCTGCCTCTCCCAACTGTAGCCCCACCCAAGCCACATCCAGGTGTGTCCTCATTTAGTCAGGTGCCCCTCGGTTAGCAGCACCTAGATTCACACTGGTAGCAGCTGGCCTCAGTTTCTGGTGTGGCCTTTTGAGGCAACTATAAGCACAGCATCTGTGGACTGCTTTCTGAATCTTAAGAGGTGGCCCCAGAGGGGCACAGGCTGGTGCTACATTTGGCCTGTAGATGAACCTCTCTCAGGACTGTGTCACTGGACACCTACCACACAAAGCCACACTAATAAGACCGGAAGAGCTTTGCTTAGTACATAGAAACAGACACAGAAAGGTAGCCAAAATGGGAAGACAAAGAAGCAGAAATAATATGAGAGAACAAAACAGAGATCCAGAAATAATGGAGTCAAACAATCTAACAGATGCAGAGTATAAAAATGCTCAATGAATTTATGGGAAGCGTAGATAAATTAAGTGGGAACTTTAACAAAGAGATAAAGAAAAACATAAAAATGGAAACGGAAATTATAAAAGGGAACCAGTCGGAAATGAAGAACATATTATATGAGAAGAAGAGTATATTAGATGAAATAAACAGAGTGGATAAAGAAGAGGATCGAACCACTGATATAGAGGTTGGGAAAGCCCAGGACACTCAGTCAGAATGGAAGGAAAAAACAAGCCAAGACTATAATAATAATTTAAGAAGCCTTTGGGACACTGTTAAATGTAAAAACATCTGGTCATAGGGGTACTGGAGAAAAAAAAAAACAAGACATTGAAGAGCTATTTGAACAAATAATGATGGAAAACTTTCCTAACTTGGCAAAGGAAATAGACATAAAAGCCCAGGAAGCTCAGAGAGTCCCAAACCAGGAACCCAAAGAGGCCTACACCAAGACACATCATAATTAAAATGCCAGAGGTTAAATACAAAGAGAGAATCTTAAAAGCAGCAAGAGAAGAGCA
>NW_011889036.1:119681-120247 GCF_000151845.1 Pteropus vampyrus | reverse complement strand
AGGAACCCAAAGAGGCCTACACCAAGACACATCATAATTAAAATGCCAGAGGTTAAATACAAAGAGAGAATCTTAAAAGCAGCAAGAGAAGAGCAATTAGTTACCTACAAGGGAGCACCCATACAAGTGGCGATAGTGGACATCCTTGCCTTGTTCCTGATCTTAAAGGTAGGTTTTTAGTTTTTCACCATTAAGTATAATGTCGGCTGAGGGTTTGGCATAGGTGGCCTTGATTATATTAAGGTACTTCCCTTCTATACTAATTTTGTGAAGTGTTTTGATCATAAATGGATGCTGTATCTTGTCAAAGGCTTTTTCTACATCTTCAATAAAACAGTATGGAGATTCCTCAAAAGACTAAGAATTGATCTACCATATGATCCAGCAATCCCTCTACTGGGTATTTACCCAAAAGACTTGAAAACTCTTATCTATAAAGATATTTGCATACCAACGTTCATAGCATCATTATTTACAGTGGCCAGGACATGGAAACAACCGAAGTGCCCTATGATAGATGATTGGCTAAAGAAGCTGTAGTACATATATACAATGGAATATTACTC
>NW_011889036.1:118033-118476 GCF_000151845.1 Pteropus vampyrus | reverse complement strand
ATGATAGATGATTGGCTAAAGAAGCTGTAGTACATATATACAATGGAATATTACTCGGCCATAAGAAGAGATGAAATACTGCCATTTGTGACAACATGAATGGACCTCAAGATAATCATGCTAAGCAAAATAAGCCAGACAGAAAAAGTTGAACATCACATGATATTACTTATATGTGGGATATAAACCTAAAAGCAACAAACGAGCAGGACAAACAAACAGAGACTCACAGACATGGACTATAGACTAGTGGTTACCAGAGGACTATCGAATAGTGGTTACTGGGGCGGGGAGGAGGGAGGAGGTAGAAGGGGCAAAGGAGGTCAAATAGGGGAATAGCGGGAGGGTGAAGTGGGTAAAAGGGATCAAATATATGGCAGCTAAAGGAAACTGGACTTTGGTTGGTGAACATACAATAGAATATACAGATGTTAAATGATAAT
>NW_011889036.1:115584-117983 GCF_000151845.1 Pteropus vampyrus | reverse complement strand
GGGATCAAATATATGGCAGCTAAAGGAAACTGGACTTTGGTTGGTGAACATACAATAGAATATACAGATGTTAAATGATAATGTACACCTGAAAATTATATGATTGTATTAACTAATGTTACCCCAATAAACTTAATTTTTAAAAAAACTATTGAATTTTACAATATAAATACAAGCAACTAATTGTCTATTATATTTCAATAAAGAGAGAAAAAAAAACAAAGAAATACAAAACTATGAGTGAGTAGGATGACTGACAGACAGAAGCAGGAAATGGCAACCCTTACTCAGAATAGGGTATTATATACTTAAATATAACATAAAGATTAAAAAAGGTAAAACATTGTTTAAAAGAAGACAATAGTTACTGTGATTTGGAAAAGAAATTACAGCATAAAAACCAATGATTTGTGACAATAAAACCGAACAGGGGAGAGGTAAAAATCTGAATTTGCACAGAGGAATGGAGATAAGATGCTATGAAGAAAAATGACTACTGCATATGTAAAATTTTGTTTTTCATAAACCTAATGATAACCACAAAACAAAATCTAGACCTTAGACACAGAACATTTAAAAAAGGAAAGAAGGGTAAAAATTATTGAATACCACCAAATTAAAATAACAGACTGAAACACAAGGGGATAGAACCAACAGAGACACAAAGCTACCAGAAAACACACACACACACACACACACACTTTAAATGGCTATAGGAAATTCTCATATATCAATAACCACCTTAATTGTAAATGAACCAAACTCATCAATTAAAAGTTACAGAGTAATGGGATGAATTAAGAAACAAAACCCAACCATACGTTACCTTTAGGAGACATATCTTGGCTGCAAGGACAAAGATAGACTCAAAGTGAAAGGATAAAAAATTATACTTTAAGAAAATGGCCTCCACAGAAAAGCAGTATAGCCATACTTATATCTGACAAGAGATTTCAAGATTTAAAAAAAGGTAACAAGAAACAAAGATGAAGATTTTATAATGATAAAGGGACTTACAATAAGAGGACATAACAACCCCACCCCATCCAATTTCTAGGCTCAACCAAGCTGCTTCCAGTAGCTTCTACATACAAGTACCTTGTCTTAGTTCATGTTGTGAACTTTCCTAAAATCTCTCAAAGGTTCACAAACCCCAAACAAGCAACATCAGGCCTCAGCTTGCCCCATAACTCTTGCTGAGCAGCCCCAAGCCTGGCATTAGCAGCAGCTAGCCTGAGTTCACAGCTTAGACTCTCCCAGGCACCTCCAATGCCCAGCACAAGTGGAAACCATCTGCAGATTACTTTGTAGCTTACATCAAATGGTCCTGGGATGGGTACAGGCAGTGGCTGAACTTGGCCTGCACCAAAGCCCCTCTCGAGAGGCCCCAGAACCAAAACACCTGGTGGCAGCTTCAGACCACACAAAAGTGCTATCCAATCATGTCCACAAATGACATATCCAAAGGGCAAACTAGGAAGACACCAGAGCCCTGCTAAAGTAAAACTTGCTCCATAGGGCCAGCCCCTGCACAACAGCTCCTCCACTGTAGTCATGGCCAGTCCTCACAGTCAATCAGCCTCATGGTCAGTCTCTCCCACTGATGTGCAAACAGCAACCAAGTCTCAGCTACAACAGGAGGGCACACACAACTCACATAAGGAACAGATCTGGAGCACCTGGTTCAGTGACCAGGGAAGATGCCCCCACAGGACATCTACTATATAAGGCCACTCTACTGAAACTGTAAGGTGCTCTACCTATTACATAGAAATAAAAACAGAATGGCAGCCAAAGGGGGAAAACAAAGAAACATGTCCTAAATGAAAGAAAAAAATTAAACTTCAGAAAAAGAACTAAACAAAATGGAGATAACAATCTACCAGATGCAAAGTTTAAAACACCGATTATAAAGATGCTCAATGATTTCACTGAGAACTTCAACAAAGAGATAGACAACATAAAAGTGGAGATAGAAAACATAAAAAGAACCAGTCAGAAATGAACAATACAATAACTGAAATAAAGAATACATTAGAGGGAATCAACAGTAAATTAGATGAAGCAGAAGATCAAATTTATGATTTAAAAAATAAAACAGGAGCGAATACCCAATCAGAATTGTAAAATAAAAAAGAAATTTTAAAAAATGAGGATAATTTAAGGGCCCTCTGGAACAACATCAAGCATACCAATATTCACATCATAGGGATACCAGAAGGCAAAGTGAGAGATCAATGAATTGAAAATCTATTTCAAGAAATAATAACTGAAAACTTTACTAAGCTGGTGAAAGAAATAGATATAAAAGCCCAGGAAGATCAGAGAGTCCCAGACAAAATGAACCCAAAGAGGCCACAGCAAGACACATCTTAATTAAAATGCTGAAGGTTAAAAAC
>NW_011889036.1:110907-114477 GCF_000151845.1 Pteropus vampyrus | reverse complement strand
CACTTGAAACATATAATGTTATTAACCGATGTCACCCCAATAAATAAAAAATATTATATGAAGTTTGGGCTTGGGGGCATGGCAGGCCGTGGGTGTATTCTTTGTGAAGGATTAGGGATGCATCATTTATAAAGGAATTTGGTACATACTTTCAGGTTGTTATGTTTTATTATTTTGTTCCTATTAAATATTGCATGTGAAACTTGAGGCTCAGGAGCATGGGAAGGTCAGGAGCAGAGGCTAGGGACCAGAAACCTCAGGGGCAGTAGCTGTTTCATGTGGGGATCTGGAAAGGGCTGAGGCCAAAGGAAGGACCTAGCCCTAGAGGACTGTGGGTAAAACATCTCCACTGTGCCTCACTGGAGCATCTCTGGTAGTCTTACCTGAGTGAAGTCAGTCTGCAGCTGGAGTAGAGGGAGCTGACACTGGTGTTCTTAAACAAGGGTCTAAGCTGTAGAAGGAGAGAAAGATAGTAAATGGACTTATAGAGAAGGACAGGGACTGGGCTGAGATAAGATGGAGGCATTGGTTGGAGGCTAGAAGAGATGAATGGGGCTTGAAAGAGGTAGGCAAGGCTGCCATCAGTGAGCAATGCTGGAATGAGGTGGGCAGGAGTCTCACCAGGCGCTGAAGAATCTTCTCTATTTTGTTGAACTTTACTGAGCCCAGAGGTTGCATGTCCTTCGTGTAGTTCAGGTTCGTGATGGTGAAGTTAAGGGTGAATGTCAGCAGGGCAGGGCCAGTGACTTCAGTGAAATAGAGAGAGAAGATGTCATGTCCCAAGTTACTTCCTGAGCTAGATTTAGGGGTCAGAGGTGGTAGAGTGGGGTGAGAGTCTGATATTCACATGGTGCAAAGCTAAGAATGTCTCATCTCAGAATAGAAAACTTTATTTTGAAAGATATTAATAATAATAATAATAATAATAATAATAATAATAATAATAATAATAATAATACCGGCAGTAACAACAGCTGATGTTTGGTAAGAGCTTACTCTATGCTACACTCCGTGCTAAGCACTTTCCATCCAGTATCTCGTGTAATCCTCACACAATCCTTGAAGCTACATCTTGTTACTTACTTTCAACTGACAGAAGATTAAAATGATTTCAGAGATGTTAAGGCAATTCCCCAAGGCCATACAAATATTTTAGGGCAGAAGCTCAGGCCCTAGGGAATAATTTAGGGTTGGGTCCTACACATCTGATAGCTGTGTGACCTCAGACACTCAATTCCCAAGAACCAGTCTATGCCTCTCTTAAATGAAGAAATACCAGTGTCTACCTGCAGAGTTTGAAGATCATGCACGTAAAGTAGGGTTCCTGTTATGTGGCAAACAATCAGTGGATGCTGCTGTCATGGCTTTGTTGCCATTGTTATTACTCATGTCTGTTGTCTCTGATCCCTTTAGTTTCTGCCCTTTGGTAATTAGTCCTGGATTTGCACTTGACTATTTCAATTTCATTCTAGCAGAAAGTGAAACTTTGAGAATTGTTCCAGAACGTACCATTAAATGTGATCTCACAAAATGACTCCCACACATCAGGTTCCCCTAAAGCCGACACAGTTGCAGGTTGGTTCCTAGCTTGTCACTGGAGTAGATTATAAAAATGGCCAACAGTTCTTCGCCTCCCTGCATTGACACCCTTGCAATGTGGTGCTCCAGCCACTTCCACCAAGAGATAAAAGCCTGTTTTTCCAGCTCTTTACTCTGGCTTGGCCATGACTTGCTTTGGTCAATGGGACAAGAGAAACATGATGCTAGCAGAAGCTTGAAAATCATTTTTACATTGAGTCTTGCCTTCTCTGGCTGCTAAGAACTCTAGGACAACTGTAGAAATGAGTGGAGCTAGTCTCTTGGATGTTCAGAGGCCAAATGAAGGAGAACTATCCCACCTATCAGCATCCTCCAGAAGCAGAGTCACTGAGCTAACCCGCAAGCAGCTGCAGACACATAAGGAAGTCTCATGCAGACCAGAAAAACTGCACTGTTGACCTATATACTCATGAGCAATAGTAAATGATTATTTTAATATAGTAAATTTGGGAGTCATTTGTTATATATCAAAGTTAACTGATGTAAAATTTTAAAAGAAGTAGGTAGATTAAAAGGAGTCACTCTATCAGTCTGGGATTTAAAACAGTCACAGAGTTCTTCAAACCCAGGGATGGAGCTGAACTTTTCTGTGACAAGGACGTGGCCCCCAAAATTTATCCTCCCAATATTGTCCTCTTGTCTTGACCTACCTGTGCATACTCTTGCCTTCTCATTGTGAAGCAGAAGTGTGTAGGTCAGAAGGAAGGGGACATGAAGAAAAGGCTCTTACCTGCAGAGCTGGAGAAGGAGATTGGAGCCAATGTGGTCCCCAAGGAGAGTGTAGAAGTCACAGAAACTAGGGAGGAAGCATCAGAAATGAGAATGATGCAGCTTCACCTCGGAGATGCCAGAGACAGGGAGTCTCAATGCCCAACTTGAGTCACAGATGTTGGGGGGATATAACTAAGGCCGTATGGCTTCCTTCCCACCCAAGAGACCCTGGACATAGGGAGGAGGGACCAGCTGCACCCAGAATATATGGTGGGACCATGGGGCCATCTAGGGTTTGGACACTTACCACTGGGGATGGAGGTCAAGGCTGGTCTGGTGTAACCTGCAGAGAATGGGTAAAAGTGAGGTGGGATCATTCAAACATTAAGAAAGGAATGAAGGGGTTAGACCACTGACGAAAGAGCAGGTGCTATCAAGAAGTCGTTCCCCTTCCAGACAGTGGGTTGTGCCTCTTAGAACCTTTCTCTTTCTGTGCGTGCGCGCGCGTGTGTGTGTGTGTGAGAGAGAGAGAGACAGACAGACAGACAGACAGACAGACAGAGAGATACACACATTACACACATCGTGGGAGAGGGGGACCTCACAAAGAAAGGAAAAGGCAGGAGAAATATGGAAGCAGATATGGAGGTATTATTGGGCTAAAGCTCAGAGAATCAACAGAAGAATTCACCTGGAGTGCAGAAGAAGATGACTGTCACCACCAGATGCTCACCATTGACGTAGAGATGATCCCTGTCCAGGATGTAGGGACCGAGCTGGGTGACACTGTGATTCTGTTGGCTCAGCTCCCAGTAGAGCCGCTCCCTGCTCAACCCAAAGCCAGCAGCGTCAGGACGGTGGGTGCAGGAGACATCAACTCCAGTGGCTGCTCCGCCCTTTTCAGGCCTAGGGAGAGAAGGAATGGACACGGGGACAGGACAGAGACATTCCCGTAGGACGTCCTTTCTCATCTCACTTGTATGTGGATGCCCGCTTTTCTGCTCTCCTGGTTTAAGCATGAGCCGCTCACAAGAGAAGGGGCATCTTTGAGCCACAAAAGACCAGAGGAGATGATTTAGAGTCAGAAGACCAAGGTTCAACCTCAGCTCAGTCACTTGTAGAAGAATCCACATAAGCTTCTCTGACTCGGTTCTCCCATCTTTGCACCCTGGAGAATGCTGTAACCACGTTGCTGGAATGTCATGGCATTCAGAGTGTCTGATATAAAATACACAGTCCTTCTGCCAAGTACCTAATTAA
>NW_011889036.1:105845-109822 GCF_000151845.1 Pteropus vampyrus | reverse complement strand
CTCTGAAGGCAAGACAAAGAGGGGGTCTCACCTTAGTGCGGTCAGTCTGCAGCCAGTGTAGAGAGAACCAATGCTGCTGTTGGTGATTAAGGGCCTGAGCTGAGGAGGAAGGAGCAGGTGGATGGAAATTAATGTAAAGGTAATCATCATTTAAAACACAGTATTTAAAACAACAGCTCCCTAATCATGTCATATCACATTTCATTCTCAAAAGGATCCTTCAGGATAAGTGCTTTTACTGTCTCAGTATTACAGATGATGAAATTGTACCAAAAGGCAAGATCATTACTCCAAATTCACATCACTTGTCAATGGCAATTCCAAGTTTTGAACCTGGAACTGTCTACCTCCTCGGCCCTCTATATCCTCCAAAAAATTGTACAAGGAGACTCAAAGAGGGTGGGGAGGAAGCTGTAAAAGAGAAGTAGCAGGGGGGATCTCACCAGGTGTTGTATAACTGACTCTGTAGAGTTGAACTTTGCAGAGCCAGGATGCATGTCCTCCGTGAAGCGCAGGTTGATGATGGTGAAGTTGAGGGTAAAGGGCACCAGGGCAAAGCCAGCAACTGTAGTGGGGAGAGGGAGGAAAGGCCATGCCTCAAGTCAGTGTTAGACCAGACGTGGGGCCAAGGGTGACTGGGACACAACCCCAGCCTGCTTAGAGATACCTTATCATCTTAGAGATACAAGGGAGGAGGTCCTCATGCCTGAGGCTTCTTATGGGTATCATTTCCTGTTCATCTGAGGCTGGAGATGGAGTTGGGGGTTTGGGGGGCGGAACAGTGGTATGTTCTATTTTACATGGTTTCCAATTTGGGCCACATACAGAAACTAAAGACGATGGTACCAGGGCATTATATTAATGATCCAAAGATGATCTCTATAAATTAGTCCTTAGGTTATTCATTTCTTCACAGCAGACTCAAAAGTTTCCAAGGACTAAACAAATTTTTACACAACAATTATTTTAAGCACAGCACAAACACCGTAGTTAAGCCATTACAAGCCTGCCTGCTTTGCATACCCTGTAAAACTGCACCTGACATCTGATAGCCATAAAAAAATAAGCTTTGTGGCTACAAACATTCTACCCATTACTGCCCTTCAGAGCATCTAACCCAGAGACCCCCACCCTTCAGTGGGCTTCTTAGTGACATAAGTCCTCTCTCTGATCCCCTCCTCCCCAGAGAGGTCCCTGGATTTTCTCTCCTGAGTAGTGATCCCTATGCTATCACCACCTTTTTTTTTTATAAGAAAGCAACTTTATTTTTTATTTTATTAAATTTATTGGGAGAACATTATTAATTAAAACATAAATTATTAAATTATTAAATAACAAACAAAATAATGCAGGTTTTGAGTGTCCAGTTCAATAATACATCATATGTATATTGCATTGCATGTACAGCACCCAAAGTTAAATTTCCTTCTGTCACTATATATTTGACCCCCTTTACCCTTATCTACCTCCCCGCTCTCCCCTTTCACCTAGTCACCACTAAACTGTTGTCTGTGTCTATGAGTTTTTGTTTATTTGTTCTTTTCATTTGTTGCTTTCAGTTTTATAACCCACATTTGAGTGAAATCATATGGTTCTCAATTTTTTCTGTCTGGCTTATTTTGCTTAGCATGATAATCTCAAGATCCATTTATGTTGTCACAAATGGCAATATTTCATCTTTTCTTATGGCTAAGTCATTCCATTGTATATACGTAGCACATCTTTTTTATCCAATCATCTATCAAAGGGCACTTTGGTTGTTTCCAAATCTTGGCCACAATGAATAATGCTGCAATGAACATCAAGGCACATATATCTTTACAAATAAATGTTTTCAAATTTTTTGGATAGATACCCAGCAGAGGTATTGCTGGATCATATGATAATTCTATTCTTAAGTTTTTGAAGAAACTTCATACTGTTTTCCATAGCGGCTGTACAATTTACATTCCCACCAGCAATACATGAGGGTTCTTTTTCCCCCAAAACCTCTCCAACACTTGTAATTACTTGTCTTGTTGATGATAGCCATTCCGACAGATGCGAGGTGGTATCTCATTGTACTTTTGATTTGCATTTCCCTAATAGCTAGTGAAGTTGAGCATCTTCTTATATGTCTGTTATCCACTTGCATGCCTTCTTGGAGGGAATGTCTCTTCAGGTTCTCTGTTCATTTTTTAATTGGATTCTTTGTTTTGATTTTGTTGAGTTGTATAAGTTCTTTGTATATTTTGGATATTAGCCCCTTATTTAGAGTGTTGTTCCTAAGAATATTCTTCCATTCAGTTGGGTACCTCTTTGTCTTCTTATTTTTTCTTATTTTTAAAATTTTTTTATTAGGGTAACATTAGTTAACGAAATCCAGTAAGTTTCAGGTGTAGAATTTAGCAATAAGGCATACATATATTGCGTTGTGTGTTCACCACCCATAGTTAGATTTCTTTCTGTCACCACATATTTGACCCCTTTTACTTCATCTACTTCTCCCCTCCCCACCTACCCTCTGGTAAACTCTAGTCTGTTTTCCATATCCATTAGTCTCTGTTTGTTTGTCCAGTTCATTTGTTGCTTTTAGGTTGATATGCCACATATAAGTGACATCATGTGGTTTTAAATATTTTCTGTCTGGTTTATTTTCCTTAGCACAATTACCTCAAGGTCCATCCACGTTGTCGCAAATAGCAGTATTTCATCTCTTCCTATGGCTGAGTAATATTCATTGCATATATGTACCACACCGTCTTTATCCAATCATCTATCGTAGGACACTTCAGTTGCTTCCATGTTCTGGCCATTGTGAAAAATGCTGCTATGAACATCAGTGTGCAAATATCTTTTGGAATATATGTTTTCAAGTCTTTGAGGTAAATATCCTGTAGAGAGATTGCTAAATCATATGGTAGATCAATTCTTAGTCTTTTGAGGAACCTCCATACTGTTTTCCATAGTGGCTGTACTAATTTGCAGTTCCACCAACAGTGTATGAGGGTTCCTTTTTTTCCGCATCCTCTTCAACACTTGTTATTACTTAATTTCCCTGTTGATAACAGCTATTCTAACAGGTGTGAGATGGTATCTCATTGTGGTTTTAATTTGCATTTCTCTAATAGCTGGCAATGTGGAGCATCTTTTCATAGGTTTGTTGGCCATTTGTATGTCTTCCCGGGAGAAGTGTCTGTTTGATCTTCTGCCCATTTTTAATTGGATTTTTTGTTTTTGTTTTTGTTGCTGTTATTGAGTCATATGAGTTCTTTTCATATTTTGGATATTAGGCCCTTATTGGAGGCATTGCTTGCAAATATATTTTCCACTTCAGATGGTTGTCTCTTTACTTTGTTGATGGATTCTTTTGCTGAGAAGAAGCTTTATAGTTTGATTTAGTCTCTTTCATTTAGTTTTGCTTTTACTTCTCTTGTGTTTGAGGTCAAATTCATAAAATCCTCTTTAAGTCCAAATCCATGAGTTTAGCACCTATGTTTTCCTCTATGCAATTTATTGTTTCATGTCTTATATGCAGGTCCTTAATCCATTTTGAGTTACTTTTGGTGTGTAGTGATAGACAGCAATCTAGTTTCATTCTTTTGTAGGTGGCTTTCCAGTTTTACCAGCATCTTTTTTTGAAGAGGCTTTTCTTCTTCACTGAATGTTTTTAGCTCTTTTGTAGAAAATTATTTGCACACATGAACATAGGTTTACTTCTGGACGCTCAATTCTGTTCCACTGGTCTGTGTATCTGTTTTTCTGCCAATACCATGCCATTTTGATTATTGTCACTTTGTAATGTAATATGAAGTTGAGCAGAGTGTGGCCTCCAGTCACATTCTCTTTTCTCGGGATGGCTTTGGCAATTCGGAGTCTTTTGTGCTTCCATACAAATTTGACGAATTTTTGTTCTATTTCTTTAAAAAATGCTAATGGGATTTGATGAAGATTGCATTAAACCTGTGTAATGCTTTAGGTAATACAGTCATTTTAAC
>NW_011889036.1:91395-103680 GCF_000151845.1 Pteropus vampyrus | reverse complement strand
TGAAGAGTATTAGATAGAGTATTAGATAAAGAAGGTGTGGTACATATATATAATGGAATATTACTCAGCCAAAGAAGAGATGAAATACTGCCACGCGACAATGTGGATGGACCTTAACATATAACTATGCTAAGTGAAATAAGCCAGATAGGAAATATTGAAGACCACATGATATCACTTATATGTGGGATTTAAATTAAAAGCAACAAGCAAACAGGACAAACAAATACTCATGGACATGGTCAATAGACTAGTGGTTATCAATGGGGAGAGAGGAGGGGGAAGGAAGTTGGGGTCAAATAGGTGGTGACAGAAAGAAATCGAACTATGGGCAGTGAACATACTGCCCATATATACGCCTTACTGTTGAATTGTACACCTGAAACTTACTGGATTTCATTAACCAAAGTCATCATAATAAATTTTTTTTTAAAAGCCTATAACAAAAGACAAGGAAGGACCCAGTAATTCCACTTCTAGGTATTTATCCAAAGAAACCCAAAACATTACTTCAAAGGGACATATGCACCCCTATGTTTTGTAGCATTATTTGCAATAGCAAAGATATGGAGATAACCTGGGTGTATATCAATGGATGAATGGATAAAGAAGAGGTGGTACTTATATACTATGAGATGTTACTCAGACATAAAAGAATGAAATCTTCACATCTACAACAACATGGATTGACCTAGAAGGTATTGTGCCAAGTGGAGTAAGTCAGACAGAGACAAACCAATGTCATAGGTGGAATCTAGAGAATAGATTCCACAAACAAACAACAGAAAAAAGCTCATAGATACAGAGAGCATTTTGATAGTTGTTAGACTGGGGTTTTGGGGGATGGGTGGAGGGAATTAAGAGGTACAAATTCCTAGTTACAGAATAGTCATGGGTATGTAGAGTATAGATGGGGAAAATAGTAGTATTGTAATAACTATGTATGGTGTCAAATGAGTACTGGATTTATTGAGATGATCCCTTCATAAGTTATGTAAATGTCTAATCACTGTGTTGTATACCTGAAATTAATATATTATATGTCAACTATAATTGAACAAAATAAAATATAAAAAAGAGTAGTATGAAGATCTTTGTGGTGATAGAACAGTTCTTTATCTTGATTGTGATGATGGTTACAAAAATCTGTGTGATAAGATGGGAAAGAACTACACACACACACACACACACACACACACACACAGGAGTACATGTAAAATAGTGAGATCTGAATAGTGAAATTCATCACTTTGAATATTTCCTCCCAAGCCCTTCTGGCCTGCAAAGTTTCTGTTGAGAAATTCTTTTGAGGAATTCACTTGTAGGTAACTAACTGCTTTTCTTTTGCTGTTTTTAAGATTCTCTCTTTGTTTTTAACCTTTGGCATTTTAATTATGATGTGTCTTGCTGTGGGCCTCTTTGGGTTCATCTTGTTCAGGACCGTCTGCCTTTCTTGAGCTTGTATGTCTATTTCCTTTGCCACATTTGGGAAGTTTTCCGTCATTATTTCTTGAAATAGGTTTTCAATTCCTTATTCTCTCTCCTCTCCTTCTGGTATCCTTCTGTTGGTACACTTGATGCTGTCCCAGAGGGCCCTTAAACTATCCTAATTTTATAATTCTTTTTTCTTGTTGCTCTTTTGAATGGATGTTTTCTGCTACCTTATCTTCTAAATCACTGATTAGATCCTTTACTTCATCTAATCTACTGTTAATTCCTCCTAAGATATTCTTCATTTCACTTATTATATTCTTCTTTTCTGACTGGTTCTTTTTTATGTTTTCTATCTCTTTGTTAAAGTTCTCACTGAGTTTCTCCACTCTTCTCCTAAGTTCAGTGAGCATCCTTATAACCTGTATTTGAACTCTGCATCAAGTAGATTGCTTGTCTCCATTTTGTTTAGTTCCTTTTCAGGGTTTTGTTCTATTCTTTTGTTTGGGACATGTTTCTTTGTTTCCCCATTTTTGCTGCCTACTTGTATATGTTTCTATATATTAGGTAGGGTTGCTATGTCTCTCAGTCTTAGTAGAGTGGTCTCGTGTAGTAGGTGTGCTGTGGGGCCCAGTGTCACAGTCTTTTCTGGTGACCTGAATTGGGTGCCTCAGGTGTGTCCCTTGTATGTGGCATGTATGCCATGCTGTTGTAGTTAAGCCTTGGTTGCTGCTTGCACATCAATGGAAGGTATTGACTCTTGAGTTGTTTGGTTGTGAAGACTGGCTGGTAACTACAGTGGAGGAGGAATTGTGCAGGGGCTGACTATATGCATTTGCTTTAGCAGGGCTCTAGTGCCTGCCTAGTCTGCCCTTTGGGTGTGTCATCCTCAGATGCAGCCCCAGGTGGTGCTCTTGCTCAGATTGAAGCTGGCCAACAGGTGTGCTGGCCCCTGGGCCTCCTTGGAGGGGCCCTGCTGCAGACCAAATTTAGCCACAGCCTGTGCCTTGCCCAGAACCACCTGGCATGGGCCCCCAAGCAATATGCAGATGGCCTCCACCCATGCTGGGCTTGGATATACCTCAAGAGGCCAAGCCATGAACTGAGGCTGGCTGCCACTAGTTCCAGGCCTGAGGCTGCTCAACAAGAGGTATGAGGTTTGCTGAGGCCAGATGCTACTTGTTTGGGTTTTGTGAACCTTTGAAAGATTTTAGGAAAGTTCACAGCATGAGACAATACAGGTTGGTTGTATGGAAAATCCCTGGAAGTGGATTGAGTAGGCCCGCAAGTTGGGAGGAGCAGTGTCTCAGAATCATCCAGGGGGATGACCAGAATTATCCAGGTTGATGGAGACTCAGATATGGCAGCCAACTATATCTGCATGATGGGAAGGGGGAGGGTTCAACATAGGAACAGTGGCCTTCACCTGCATTTCTGTTTGGGAGAAAGCTGCCCATCTAGCTTTTGCCCTGAAGCCAAATAATTCATTTCCTTCCTGTATGTCCCTGGTGCCTTTTGAGCTGCTGTAGGTAAGTCCGTGCACTGGCACTTTAAGAGGAATGCCCTGGATCTCCACAGCTCCACTCAGTCACAATTTCTTTTATTTTCACATCTAGATTTTGTGGGGCCTTCTCTTCTCACCACTGGAACCTGGGCTGGGGAGCCCAGTGTGGGATGGGGACCTTTCACTCCTCTGGGGGCACCTCCACAGCCAAGACATCTTTCTCAATTTTGAAGTGGGTGTGGGACCAGCCCAATCTGCATCTCCACCCTTCCTACCAGTCTCAAGGTGGCTTCTTCTATATGTCTTTAGTTGTAGGACTTCTGTTCAGCTAGACTTCAGTGAGGATTGTTTTGTAGTTTAGTTGTCATTTTGATGTGGTCATGAGAGGTGGCAAGCACAGCATCTACCTAGTCCTCCATCTTGACTGGAATCTCCTCTTTTATAACTATTATCAATTATAACTGCACATTCGATTTTGGTCTTTCTCAATACACTGAAAACTGGGTGAGGGAAGGGACCACACCTGACTTAACATCTTGTTCTTTCTGCCTAGCACAGAATATGTGCCTAATAAATATTTGTTGAACTCAATTCCTTGGTAGTCCCAGTGCTAAGTTTATTTACATACGTTTTTATTTAACCTTCTCGACAACCTTATGATGTATTATTATTCCCATTTGGAAGGTGAAGAAACTGAGGCACCAAGAGGGTAAGTAAATTGTCCAAGGTAAACACAGCTGGGAAATGAGTAGGTCAAATTCTCTGCTCTTGAGGAGTTCAGAACAAGCAGAGGGTGCCCATGGCAGCTTTAAGTTCCTGAAACAGCAGCTTTTCTCTACAATTCTCAGGTTCTAGCTTTGAGGCTTCCTAGAAACAACTAGAAAGAGAAATCACCTACCTGAACTGGAGAAATGGGCTGGTACCACCGAGGTCCCTGGGTAGAGCATGGAGGTCACAGTAGCTGAAGAGAAATGGTCTGGAGTAAGAATGGGAACTCTGAGTGTAGCATGAATAACTCTGTGTGCATCTTTCTTGTCCAGCCCAAACCATTAATGTGGAAGAGGTGAGTGAGACTACCAGGTGTTCTGGCTTCCTCCACTGCCAAGGCCCTGGGTAGGGAATCAGTTGCTATCCACAAGGGGATGAGAGCATGTGGTCATCAGGGTCCTAAGTACTCACCACTGGGGTTGGTAACTGGGGTCTGATGTGTATAACCTGCAATGAGAAAAGTAGACAGTACTAGGATGCAAGCAGGGAAAGGATGTCCAAGATACAAGGTGAGGAACACAAGCCCCTACCACAAACTGAGACTTCATATCTATACAGTTTAACGGTTATGATTCAGGAGCAACTATATATTGTTCCTAAAGGGCTGAGAAATCTATGACTCAGTCCCTGTCTTCATGGGCTTACAGTTTATTTGGAAAGTTAACTCTGTCAACATTTCTAGAACATGGGTTTGATAACTGTGCCTCTTAAGGTCTAGAGGGGATTTTGAGATATTGGTAGGGAAATAGATGAATAGCTAGACTCTTGAATCTTCATTACCTTTATTTTAGCCAGAGGGCTATTGTCATTCATCTGTCTGGAGGAAGGCTTTTGTGCCTCAGACAAGTGAAAAATCACTTCCCTGGAATGCTGAGATGTGAAAGAGAATGATTTGCAAACTGGAGAGTCTTTGGGCATCTTTGAGTAACAAAGGGAGATTGTTCAGGCAGAATACCACATATAGGATGGGTCCCGTGACAAAGTAGAAAGCATACATTCCCTCTGGAAGGCAGAATCTCAGCTTCAACTTGTGGTTACAAAAAGGATGCTCACCATTAACATAGAGGCTGTCCTTATCCAGGGTGAAGAAGCCCAGCTGAGTGACACCATGGGTATGATGGCTCAACTCCCAGTACAGCTGCTCTCTGTCTAGCCTAGGACCCATGTGGTCAGGACGGTATCTGCACACAGTATCAATTCCAGTGGTTGTTCCATTTTTCTCAGGCCTGGGCAGAAGGGAGACAGGGATGAAGAGGTGAGGACTCCAGGTTGGGGGCCAGAGAAGCAGGAGGACTTATGGGCAGGCTGCAAGGGCCTTGATGCTCAGGAAAGGTTAGAAATGATTAGAATAGCCAAGGTCCCTGAACGCAGAGGATATAGCATCTCAAAATGTTGATATTTGTGCTAAACTTTAAAATGACAATCATATCAAGGCAACACACATCCTAACAAGAAAGCATTATAGAGGGGATGGAAGAAAAGCATCTGGGAATTGGACAAGGTTAAAAAAAAAAATCAATGTTAGACTGCTTAAATCCCAGCTCTGCTATTTAATTGCCAGGTGACTCTGGGTAAGTCTCTCAAACTCTCTGTGGCTCATTGTTTTTAGCACTTAGTACTAGTAAGTGCTCAATAAAAGGAAGCCATTTTTGTTAGGTATTAAGAGGGCTAACATTCTTGATATGAATAGACTTTTCAATGATTGAGCTTTTTAAAGGCAACACTGAGGGCAAGCAGCCAGCCTAGGCTGGGGGTAGGAATGGGGCTGTGTGATATCCCAGAGCCAGAAAAATCTCAGGGCCAGTGGAAAGGGTAAGACAATAGCATCATAATGGAAAGAAAATTATGAGAGTATCTTTGGAGATGTGGGCATTCCATCCTTAGACAAAAGGTCAGTGATTGGGAAATATCACACAAGAGGTAAGGTAACCCAAGTGCACATATGGGGGTTCCCACATGCTGGAGTTATTCTCAGTACCTGGGTCTAGGAAAGATAGTGAACAATTTACTGCATGTTCTGCAGGTGTTAAGTTCTTTCATTTTAATCCTTACTGTGCTCACACAAGTAGGCACAAAATATTCCCTTTAATCAGAAGTGGAGTCCATTTCCCCATCTCTTGAATATGGGCATGGCCACATGACTGGCTAATGGACATTAGCAAGTGAGATGCAAGCAGAGGCTTAGAAAACATGTGTGCATTCGAGTTTGTCATTTCTTGCTACTCTTAGAACTCTGAGCATGTGAATTAGTCCAAGCTAGCCTGCTGGAGAATGAAAGGATGTGAAGGAGAACTTAGATGTTCCAGCCAGCAGCTGACTGCAGACATGAATGAGCCTAATTTGAGATCAGCTGAACCAACCCAGGCAGGAGAATCTCCCAGCAGAATTCAGCCTAAATCATCATCCAGCAGAATTATGGGCTAAATTTGTTAGAAAAGCAAATTTAGACACTCTAATTGATAGATAAGACAGCTGAAGCACAGAGATGTTAAGTGACTTATCAGAGTCACACAGGCTTGAAATAAAGAAACTAGGATTTGAACATAGGCATGTCAGACTTCAAATAAATCTGTGTAACAACTGTGCTTTATTGCTCAATAATTTTTCTGGGGATGGGCAGACAGCTCAAGTCCACCTCTGATTGGTCAGGATTTGGTTATTGCTGGGAGATAGTAGGAAAAGTGAGAGCTTGCTAGGTATTGTAATAGCAATTATTAGCCAAAATATGACAAAAGCAAAAGAGAGAATTAGGTATCCTCTAGAGCAAAGTTTCTCAACCTTGGAACAATGGACATTGTGGGTCAAATAATTCTTGGCCCTGGGAAACTGTCTCGTGCCTTGTAGGACATTTGACAGCATCTCTGACCTCATTGACTATAGGCCAGTAGCAACCTCCACCCTTGAGTCGTGGCAGCACCGGGATGGGGAGCATGGCATAGGGAATGCAGTCAACATTAATGTAATGGCTAAGCGGAGAGCCAGAGGAGAGAAAGAGCAATTGGGGGGTCATTTTATGAACTATATAAATGTCTAGCCAATGTACTATATACCTGAAACTAATAATAAAATTTTTTAAAATGTCTCCAGACATTGTGAAATATCCCCTGGGAGTGGAATCACTCCTAATTGAAAACTACTGCTTTATCGTAATAAAGCCGACATGATTGACAAATTGGCTTCTTGATGAGTTCTAAAGAAAGATCTTTCGGAAAAGTTTGACCTTATCTCCTGGGAAGGAATGACTAAGAGAATTCTCTATTTTTGATCAGGGAAACAATGAGAGACAGAATGGAAGCTAGTTGTCAGTTGTGTTTGGGATAGTGGGCTCAGCATGT
Organism: Pteropus vampyrus; assembly: GCF_000151845.1. Lineage (NCBI taxonomy): Eukaryota > Metazoa > Chordata > Mammalia > Chiroptera > Pteropodidae > Pteropus > Pteropus vampyrus. The sequence goes on along the minus strand of NW_011889036.1, from coordinate 96,642 downwards.
TAGGGTCCAGCTCATGGTCAGCCCCCATCCCCACATTACCTACTCTGATGTTCTCACCTGAGCAAGGTCAATCTGCAGCCAAAATAGAGGGGCCCAATACTGCTGTTCTGGAACAAAGGTGTGAGCTGGGAATGAAAGAGAGGAAGGTAAGCAGATGGGCCAAGGAACTAGGCAGAACAAAAGTAGGCATTGGAGGGTGAACATTGGAGGGGTTCTCACCAATCGATTCAAGATTTTCTCTGTGGTATTGAATATCTTAGAACCCAGATTCCCCATGCCCTCTGTGTAGCGCAGGCTGGTGATGGTAAAGTTGAGGGTAAAGGGCACCAGAGAAGGGCTCATTTCTGTAAAGGGAAAGGAAAAGAGGGGGCCAATTATGATCTACAGCTGGGATGACTGTAGGTGGCACGTCCAAGGTTGTCATTTTAGCCTTATTGTCTGACAAAGCAGGCCGAATATGCCCCTACTTGTGTCGCTTTTGCATCCAGCCAGACTTAGAAAGGCAGGGGACCTCCATACTAGCTGGATGATTTTAGCTTGAAAAAAAAACCCTCAATTCTTTTCAGGCTAATATATCTAAAGATAAGCAATTTGTAGACATTTTGGTGGAAGAGAAGCAAAGTCACTCTGCTGCCCCCCAGGGCAGAGATTTCCCATAATCTTCTGACTTTACCATGAGAGATTGGGTAACTGCTGAGTGGTCAAGGCTGTCCTCCTATGAAAATGACCCCTGCCTCAGCTTTATTAACCATTTTGCAGAGTGGACTTTAGATGGAGGGACCACATCTCCTGGTTTTCCCTGGACAGTCATATGGCTGTCATATAAATGCCAATTTAATGGCCCCTTTCTTTCTCAAAAGTGCTCCACTACAGGAAAAGAAAAAAGAAACTGTATGGTAACCTAGGGCCTAGAGTATGAAGAATCAAAAGGCCAGAGGCTTGAGCTGGGCAATTTACCCTTTACAAATCTCATCTGTGGAGCGGCAGCAGTGTGCTCACTTTTGTACTGAGTACTTTACCTGCAACATCTCATCTCACCCTCACCACAATCCTGAGAGATAACTATTACCAGTTCTATTTTACATATGAGGAAACTGAGGCTTAAAAAAAGTAAATTTTACCCAAATCCCACAGAGAAATAGCACAGCTATGATGCCTTTCGGCTCAAAAATAGATATATTTTTATTTGTATGTCCATGTTCACAGCAGCATTGTTTACAATAGCCAAAAGGTGGAAGCAAACCAAGTGTCCATTGACAGATGAGTGGAAAAACAAAGAACATATTCATACAATGGAACATTATTTATCCCTAAAAAGGAAGGAAATTCTGACACATGCTAAAACATGGATGAAATTTGAGACACACAAAAAAACAAATACTGTATGATTCCACATACAGTATTATATGAGGTCCCTAGAAGCATCGAATTTATAGAGACAGGAAGTAGACTGGTGGTTGTCAGGGGCTGGAGGGAGGAGAAATGGAGATTATTTTTTAATGGGCATAGAGTTTTAGTTTAACAAGATTAAAAGGTTCTGGGGATTGGTTGCACAATATGGATATACTTAATACTATTGAACTGTACACTTAAAAATGGTAAACTTTATGTTATATATATTTTACCACTATTTTTAAAATTTTTTTAATTTATATTTTAAACTAATGATATACATAAAAAATAGAGTTTTACTCTTTTTTTCATTCTTTTTAAAATAAATTTATTGAAGGCAAGTCCTAGTTATAGAGTTGTGTGTGAGGGAATGAGGGTATAGATAGATAAATTTATAATAGAAATCTCATACTTCTGAAAAAATAAAACTAAAAAATGGGCTCCTGTGGGTCATAAAGGAGAGAGCTTACTATCTGCTAAAACAAACAAAAGTAAAAATAGCATTCCCAAGAGGATAACAGGACCCAGGATATATAATAATATAACTCACAATGTCAGGATACTATCCAAAATTATTCAGCTTACAAAGAACTGGGGTGGAGGAGACATAAACCCAACTGTCAAGGGAAATACAATTAACTGATGCAAACTCCAAGGCAAACCAGATGTTAGAATTAGCAGGCACAGATTTTAAAGCAGCTATTATAACTATGTTCCATGAGGTAAAAGAAAATACACTTGAAATCAATGTGAAGATAGATGTTCACAACAGAAACAGTAAAATCATTTTTAAAAAATCAAAGGAAAGTTGTAAAACTGAAACATACACTATATCAGATAAAAATTCACTTGATAGGCAGGACAGAGACAACAGAGAAAATGTTTGGTGATTTTAAAGATACATTAATAGGAATTATTAAATCTGAAGAATAAAGAGAAAAAAAAGATTGATTTAAAAAATAAACAGATGGAGAGGATGCGGAGAAAAAAGAACCCTCATACACTGCTGGTGGGACTGCAAATTGGTACAGCCACTGTGGAAAACAGTATGGAGTTTCCTCAAAAAACTAAGAGTTGATCTACCATATGATCCAGCAATCCCTCTACTGATTATTTACCCCAACGACTTGAAAACCCATATCCGAAAAGATATTTGCACACTGATGTTCATAGCAGCATTATTCACAGTGTCCAGAACATGGAAGCAACCGAAGTGCCCTATGATAGATGATTGGCTAAAGAAGCTGTGGTACATACATACAATGGAATATTACTCAGCCATAAGAAGAGATGAAATACTGCCATTTGCGACAACATGGATGGACTTTGAGATAATCATGCTAAGCGGAATAAGCCAGACAGAAAAAGTTGAAAATCACATGATATCACTTATATGTGGGATATAAACCTAAAAGCAACAAATGAGGAGGACAATCAAACAGAGGCTCATGGACATGGACTATAGACTAGTGGTTACCAGAGGGTAGGGGGTGGGTGAGGAGGGGGAAAGTAGGTGGGGTAAAGGGAGTCAAATATAGGGGGAAGGAGGAGGGTGAAATGGGTAAAGGGGATCAAATATATGGTAGCCAAAGGAAACTGGACTTTGGGTGGTAAATACACAATAGAATATGCAGATGTCAAACTATAATGTACACTTGAAAATTATATAATTGTATTAACCAATGTTACCCCAATAAACTTAATTTTAAAAAATGAACAGAGCTCAGGGACTCATAGGACACTATCATTTCATTGGAAGACAAGAATGAGAGAGCCTAATGCAGAAAAGAAGTTGAAGAAATAGTGGCTGAAACTTCCTTAAATTTCTTAAAAACCTACATCTTTCAGATTCAGAAGCTTAGAAAATCCCTAACAGAAAACTCAAAGAAAACTGTGCTTTGACACATCATAATCAAACTTCTGAAAAACAAAGTTTAAGAACAAATCTTGAATGCATCCAGAGAAAAAATGATATCAATCATTGAATGGCTTGGTCTATAGCACATATCACATACTTAAAAGCCTACAAGGGCTAGGCATGTTGCATAAATGGTTGAGCTGATCAAAAGGGTAGAGCAATGAGGATATGGAGAATGCGTATGCTGTTTAAAGCATGCCATGATGTATAAAATATAGAAGGCCTGAAGGCAGAATTCACATTATAGGACACCAGTTTGTATTCCATAACTTCAGACACACAGTAGGATTAAGGGTCAGGGATGCCCAGTCTAGGTTCTGACATAAGCATGAAAAATACCCATCCATACACTCAATTTTTAAAATAAATCTTAAGGGCTGAGGTAAGACAGTTTTCATGGCATAAATCAAGGCCCTGTACCAGGTTCCTGGAAACTCAGATACCCTCAGACCCACCTATGGGCAAGACAAGAAGACAGGGCAAGAATCAAATTCATGACTAAGATCCTGAATGATTTTCTCAATGTTCAAAGAGAATCCACAAACGTGGATGTATAGATAGATCGCTACATTCATCCATTCATTCAATCTATAAATATAAATTGCTGACTAGATGCTCAGCTTCAAGCTGACAAATACATAAAAGACTAAATAACCAGATGGTAGAAAATTCTATAAAAGAAATAAATGGTCATGGTATTATCATAGAGAAATGAGGTATGTATTCAGAAGTGCCACTTTATATAAGGTGGTCTGGGAAAGCCTTTCAGAGAAGGTGATGATTGAGCTGAGATTCAAAAGGCAATAAGGTGCCAGGAGTAGCTAGTCTTCAGGAAAGGCTATTATAAAAGCCAGAAAGAGGTCAGGACACTGCAAGAACAGCCAAATGTCTGATGTGGCCAAAGTTTACCAAGTGATAGACAGAGTGAGGGGACAGGCTGAGGCTGGGTGATTAATAAGGACCAGACCATAAAGAGGTAAAGTATTGTAGGTCCCAGAGAGCAGGTTACTTCCTACCTGTAGAGCTGATGTTGGGGGACAGAGACATAGAAGATTCTGGAGAGAATGTAGAAGTCACTGGAGCTGAGAAAAAAATAAAAACATTGGAAAAATAATTGAGTCCCATCTTGAAGGAACATGGTGCAGAAACCATCCATTGGAATTTGGGCTTCTGTCTTGACTCAGAGTAAGACCTTGGGAGGATTGGAAGTTGCAGTGAGGCTGAAGCTGGACATTTTGGAGGGGACATTAACAGCTTCTCTCCTGAAGAATGCACTCTGGGGAATAAGGGTCCACTGGGCATTGAAGTTTCAGTTGTGAATACTCACTGCTGGTGGTGGGGGTCCAGTACTGATGGTTATAACCTGCAAGTAGGGAGAAAATAGTAAAGAAGTACTGTTAGGATGGGTAAGATTTAAGGATCGGAAGATCTAGAAAGGAAATTCATTAACAAACTTTCTGAGATTCATAAGTGAACAATAATGGCTACATTTTATTCAGCGCCCTTTATGCCTTATCTGAAAATAATGAACATCATCACCATTATTATAGCCGAAATAAAAATACAATAATAGCTGCCTTTATTTATTGGGAATGTACCATGTACCAGAAATAATGCTGAACACATTACGAGTAAATGGAAAAAAATTATGAACCAAGTATATGTTCCAAGTTTTACCCATGTTCTCTCAATCCATAGAGATAATTTTATCTTTGTTCTCTCAGCTTTCCTCTCTTTACAAAATTTTATGATAGTATGATTTTATTTTTCTAGCTTAGTTTCTATTTCCTGTGATGTATAATATACAAAATTGTGGCAGGTTAAGAGTGGTATGTGGAGGTAACAGTGTAGTGAGATGGAGAAAAAGTAATATACATGTGGTTAGGAATATTAGGAAAAACTTAGAGATGGGGTGTGGGATAGGGGAGAGAGAGAGA
>NW_011889036.1:86619-88641 GCF_000151845.1 Pteropus vampyrus | reverse complement strand
TGACACCATGAGTCAGATGACTCAGCTCCTGGTACAACTTTTCTCTGTCCATCCTAGAGCCCATGGTGTCAGGATGGTAGGTGCAGATGATGTCCACTCCAGTGGTTGCCCCATCCTTCTCAGTCCTAGAGTGGTAGGGCCAGGGAAATAGAGACGCTCAGAGATACCAGGGAGTTATATACTTTCTTCAGTGCTTCCTTCGAATTGACCCATTCTCCCACATTTTATAACATGCCTCTTCATTGGGTCTTAACTGGTCTCTCAAGCACATTCTTTTCTAGATCCTCTTCTAGGCCTTCTTACTCCATGAAGTGGCTGATCTCCAGGGCTTTATCCTCAGTCAACTTCTATTCTTTTGCCTCTCATTCTTCTGGGATCAGTTAGGTCATACTCGTTTCCACTACCAGCTTTATTATCATGAGGTCTAATCTCCATCTATCTGACCAAGATCTCTCCTGAGCTCAGTGACATGTAACCAACAGCCTCAGGGATGTCCTACAGACATCTTAATTTCCAAATATCCCAAATTAAGCCTATCATCTTCCTTCCTGAAAACACAGAAACTGCTCCTCCTCCAATGTTTTCATATCTGTGCCAGAGCTAGAAATGTAAGAGAGTTTCTGAACCTTCTCTCACTCTTTCTCCCCCCATCCAAGTAATACCCAGGTCCAGTCCAACATCTCACAGGCCTCCCTACCTCCTGTCCCATCATCACTTCAGATTTTCCATCCCTGTATATATAAGTGTCTTACTTAAAATAAATGACATCGTGTCAGGGCTCTGCTTACAAGTCTATGGTTTCCCATGGCTTGGAATAAGTATAACTAATATTTATGAAACACCTATTGTTCTACATTTGCTGTTTATTTTTATCTTTTCAGCTACTTTGTGAAATTGATGATAATATAATTCCCACTCTACAGTTGAGCAAACAAAGTCATATAGATGTTAAAGAACTTCTGAAACATCACATGGCTAATGGCAAAAACAGATTGTGACTTCATGCCTTTGGACATGAAAACCATTAATGCTCAGCCTTTTGCTGTGCAAAATACTCTGAAAACTTCTTAGTATGCCTTGGACTACTTAGCCAGTCCCCCAGTTAATGAACTTTCCTATCTCCCTTTCTTCCTTTCTCCCTCTCTCTCCCTCATCCCTCCTTTTCTTTCTTTTTTCTTTTCTTTCTTTTTTCTCTTCTTTCTTTTTCTTTCTTTTATTCAATTGCTATTTTCTCCCACACTCTACTCTCCAATTTCATAGAACCTCTCTTATGCACCAGGATATTTCTCATATCTGCTTCATTACTTAAGCTGTGTCATCCATTGAAATAGCTTTGCCAATGTTTCCTCTAGCTAATGCACACTTGACTGTCAAAACTTAGCTCAGGCATTACCTTTCCAGACAGGTTCCACTCAACTCCCCCAGGCTGAGTTAAAAGTTTATTTTCTGGGACCCTATGGCCCCCATGTAGTGCTTTATCATTGTACTAACCCCATTTATATGATAATTTTAAGTCTGTGTGGCTGCTGTCCCCTCTATACTGTGGGCACTCTGAGGAAAGGACTTATGACTGACTTTCTCAGTGCCCTTAGCACCTGTCACAGGGTGTGACTGTAGGTATCTCATTTCATGTTTGTTTAATGAGTTAATGCTGCAATTTCTGACAAATGAGCCTCTGTGGATCTGCTTATCCAGATCATTGAAGATGACAGCCACCTCTTTCATGGAGCCCTTTTTGATGCACTCAGCCAAAGAGGATGACTGCCAAGTCTGAAGCCCTGGAGGGTCCCAATTATTTATGATTCTTGCTTTCTAGTTGTCATGTTCAGGTCCTCACCTCCGGGTGAGCTTGCCTGTGACAATGCCTTTCATATTGTTAGAAAGGAAAATTTTACCTAAGCAGGGTCAGTCTGCAGCCAGAGTACAGTGGGCCAATGCTGGTGTTCTTGAACAAGAGACCAAGCTGAGGAGGAAGGAGAGACAGTTAAGCTGGGTGGACTGGATGGGACAAGGACAAGACAG
>NW_011889036.1:67723-86569 GCF_000151845.1 Pteropus vampyrus | reverse complement strand
TCCTGAAAACATAGAAACTGCTCCTCCTCCAATGTTTTCATATCTGTGCCAGAGCTAGAAATGTAAGAGAGTTTCTGAACCTTCTCTCACTCTTTCTCCCCCCATCCAAGTAATACCCAGGTCCAGTCCAACATCTCACAGGCCTCCCTACCTCCTGTCCCATCATCACTCCAGATTTTCCATCCCTGTATATATGAGTGTCTTACTTAAAATAAATGACATCGTGTCAGGGCTCTGCTTACAAGTCTATGGTTTCTCATGGCTTGGAATAAGTATAACTAATATTTATGAAACACCTGTTGTTCTACATTTGCTGTTTATTTTTATCTTTTCAGCTACTTTGTGAAATTGATGATAATATAATTCCCACTCTACAGTTGAGCAAACAAAGTCATATAGATGTTAAAGAACTTCTGAAACATCACATGGCTAATGGCAAAAACAGATTGTGACTTCATGCCTTTGGACATGAAAACCATTAATGCTCAGCCTTTTGCTGTGCAAAATACTCTGAAAACTTCTTAGTATGCCTTGGACTACTTAGCCAGTCCCCCAGTTAATGAACTTTCCTATCTCCCTTTCTTCCTTTCTCCCTCTCTCTCCCTCATCCCTCCTTTTCTTTCTTTTTTCTTTTCTTTCTTTTTTCTCTTCTTTCTTTTTCTTTCTTTTATTCAATTGCTATTTTCTCCCACACTCTACTCTCCAATTTCATAGAACCTCTCTTATGCACCAGGATATTTCTCATATCTGCTTCATTACTTAAGCTGTGTCATCCATTGAAATAGCTTTGCCAATGTTTCCTCTAGCTAATGCACACTTGACTGTCAAAACTTAGCTCAGGCATTACCTTTCCAGACAGGTTCCACTCAACTCCCCCAGGCTGAGTTAAAAGTTTATTTTCTGGGACCCTATGGCCCCCATGTAGTGCTTTATCATTGTACTAACCCCATTTATATGATAATTTTAAGTCTGTGTGGCTGCTGTCCCCTCTATACTGTGGGCACTCTGAGGAAAGGACTTATGACTGACTTTCTCAGTGCCCTTAGCACCTGTCACAGGGTGTGACTGTAGGTATCTCATTTCATGTTTGTTTAATGAGTTAATGCTGCAATTTCTGACAAATGAGCCTCCATGGATCTGCTTATCCAGATCATTGAAGATGACAGCCACCTCTTTCATGGAGCCCTTTTTGATGCACTCAGCCAAAGAGGATGACTGCCAAGTCTGAAGCCCTGGAGGGTCCCAATTATTTATGATTCTTGCTTTCTAGTTGTCATGTTCAGGTCCTCACCTCCGGGTGAGCTTGCCTGTGACAATGCCTTTCATATTGTTAGAAAGGAAAATTTTACCTAAGCAGGGTCAGTCTGCAGCCAGAGTACAGTGGGCCAATGCTGGTGTTCTTGAACAAGAGACCAAGCTGAGGAGGAAGGAGAGACAGTTAAGCTGGGTGGACTGGATGGGACAAGGACAAGACAGGCCAGGGTAGGCATTGATGGGCTCTTACCAAGTGATTCAGGGCCTTCTCAGTGGAGTTGAACTTTGCAGATCCTGGATGCCTCATGTCTGGTGTATAGAGCATGTTTGTGATGGTGAAATTGAGGGTAAAGGGCACTGGGCCTGGACCCACATCTGCAGTTGGAGGGAGGGAAAGAGAGGAGATCCATCATAATCTTAGGCCTGAGATATATGTTGGGGGAAGGGACTAATGTTATCTCTCTGTTCAGAGTGTCCAGTTGTTGAGGCCTGAGATATCCCATCTGGAACACCCTGCCTCTTCAGCCAGACAAAGGAGGAGAAGGAACCTCCATGCTAGATGTGTGACATCAGCTCAAAAGGGAGACTAACCTTTTCATCCCAGACTGTCTAAAGGCTGAGAAGTTGTGGACATTATTACGGTGGAAAGAAGAGAGACTGAAATGTTTTTGCTCTCAGACTTGCGCCATAAATACTTGATCAATCAAGAAATTCAGATCATATAATTGCCACAAAGGAAATGCCCATGGAAATAGAAAACAGACTAGCTATATATAGGAGATGAAAAAATGCAACTTCATAAGTGGAGGTCTGAGCAAGAGCATGTTTAGCTGAGATATGGAGGACAAGGAGGAACCAGACACAGCTGAGTTCCAAGAACAGTAAGAACGTGCAAAAGCCCTGAGGATGAGAGAATGTTTAGACCCTGGAGTAAAAGAAGTGAGGCCGGTGTGGCCAGAGATTAGAGAGCAAAGGAGAGAGTGGAAAAGGCTGTGGCTAGGTAGGCACCATGGCCAGGCCGTGCAGAAATTCATCAGTCACTGAACAGGAGTCGAAGTGTAATGGGACTCAGACATTAGATTTCTACCTGTAGAGCTGTGGGTGGGGGCCAGAGATGCTGGGGATCCTGGAGAGAATGTGGTTACCAGAGCTGAAAGAAAATACAATATAAATAAAAATTACTGAGCCCAATCATGAAGCAATGAGAGGATAGAACTGTTCGTGAGAACTTGCATCTCTAGCTTGGCTTAATCTGGGGCTTCTGGTGGACTGTAACTCTTCTGGAGCTGACAACCTGGGAGATGGGGGATACTTTTCTTCTGCTGGAATAGGCTTAGGGAAGAAGGGTCCCAGGGACATAAGGGCATCCAGGCACTCATTACTCACTGCTAGTGGTGGGAATCCAGTACTGATGGTTGTAACCTGCAGAGAGAGGCAGAGAGGAAGAGTGGGATGGTGGGAGAAGGCTAAGAACAGGATGAGGGGCAGAACTAAAGACTAGTGCACTAACCTCCCTGAGTGCTTTCTCTGAAACTCATCAATAAATAACAGTTGCTCTTTGAGAGTTAACTGCCTGATATTCTGATGTTCATAATTTCATCCTCATGGCCCAAGTTTAGGCCTGCTTGGGCCATTCTCATTAACCAGAACGACAATAATGATAAAAGCACTCTCAATCTTGTGGGAGCAATAATAGGTGCAATAATTTTATATGCGTGTTTCTAGCTTTATTTGTGTTTTCTTTATCTATTAACTATAATTTTGTCCTCACTCTGTGAGTTTCTCCCACTACCCAACTCTCCAAACACAGGTTGATGTGTGACAGTGTAGTCCTTAGACTCCTGTAATGTCGAATTGAAATAATGAAGAAAAGAGATGGAGAGGGAGAGAGAGGTGAGATTGTGAGTAGAAGAGAGACTTGAGGGTCAACCAGAGAGTATAAAGTTGAAAAATAGAGAAAATAGAAAAGAGAATTTGAATAAGTTGGTTCTGGATCATGGATTGGATCCTCTTTGATGTTCTGTAAGTAATGCAAGTAAAACTTGAACTTATTTTATATTTGATGCTCAAGTGGGTTTTTTCAATGAAATTCCTCTCTGAGACTGGGTCAAGTGGAGCCCTGTGATTAACTTGAGTTATTCAGGCTTTATCTCATTTGACCCTCACAATACTCTTAGTTGACTTTTCTTTTTGAAATTTCATTCTGAAAATGGACACTGAAGCCTATAGAGTTTTCACGGCTTGTCCAGGGCCACATAGTAAGCAAAAAAGCAGGGTCAGGGCTTAATTAAAGCAAGATCTATAACTCACCAAAACTCACACTGATAACTACTGCTTTTAAATAATCTCCAGGTTCCAAGGACTATTGAAATCTAATACAGGTTTTAATCCAGGTAAAAAGAAAATGTTCATGGTGATATAACTGTGACACAATTAATCAAGCTTTAGTTTAAATTGTTATTTATTAGAGACCCCTTTATATTCCTTCCCATGCTGAGATTTGAAGCTTGTTCTTGGATAAGTCTGCAGTATAGCCTGGTAGTTAGGGAGCCTATATTTTAGAGTCAATTTAGGGTTTGATCCCTGATATTATCATTTATGTTAATTATCTGACATTGGGAAAATGGATTTCTCTCTTTGAGGCTTGTTTTCTCTTCTGTAAGATATACATAATACCTTAGAGAGTGTTGGGTAGGATTAGTAATACATAATACATATAATGTTCTGGCTCTTGGGAATTCCTCAATAAATATTAGCCTTTAGTGTAGGTGTTACTGTGGTTGCTGTTGCTAAGAGCATTGTTGCAAAGGAATTTATGGCTAAAACATTACTAACAGTTTTGTTGTTTGTTTCTCAGGTGGGGTATAGTTCCAGCTGGCCTTTGGAGGATGAGAAAAGAGCCACAGGCTGCCATAAGGAAGCGAAAAAAGTATATTTGTCACTGCATTGGGAACCTGTTGCCTCTTGGGGAAGAGCCGACCCCAATGGCTGCCATAGGCTTGCTCTACCCTCCTCCTTCCCTGATGTCTGTGTGCTCCATTTGGGTTTCTGTGAAGAGTCATTGGAAAGAAGAAGACTGAAAGAAACCTTTATTTTCAGAGCTTGAAAGGTGCTTTTTAGATGATATGAAGGGAGAGAACTGAGACTCCATAGAAATTCTAGGTTGGCCCATTACTATGAACATGAATACGGAGAAATCACACTGCAAGGGAACCCTAGCTGGGGAGCAGGAGATTCCAACTGTCACAAAGATACTCACCATTGATGGAGAGACTGTTCCTGTCCAGGATGTAGGGGCCTAGCTGAGTGACACCATGAGTCTGCTGGCTTAGCTCCCAGAACAGCCGTTCTGTGTCCAGCTTGAAGCCTGTGGGATCTGGGTGATGGGTGCAGATTATATTCACTGTGGTACTTGTTTCCTCCTTTTCAGCCCTGGAGAAGGGGGACATGGGAATCAGGACATATAAAAGGTGAATACTCTTGACCACTCCTTCCTTCAGTTGCACCCCTTAGTTTTCATATCAGCACTCTTCCCTAGATTTCATCTGCTTTCTCAAACACATCTTTTTTGTCTCATGTTGGGATCCAGATCCTCCACATCCTTAAATGCAGTGTTCTACAGGTTATTATAGCTATTCCTTAGGTAATGTTCTTCTTGACCCCATTATCTTTTTATTAATTGGTTGAAGCCCCCAGGATACTCTCTGTTCATTCATGACAGCAGGTACAGATGGTGTCACTCCAGTAATAGTTTAGGCCTGCTTGGGCCATAGGTTGGGGGTGTGGGGCTCTCAGGGGAAATATACTGAGGATCCTAGGGCCAGGTAGCACGCGGAAGGAAAAAGCAAGAGGATTGGAGCTCCTGGGGAATGTGAGTGACTCACCCAAGCGGCTGGTTGTGACACTGAGCAACAATCATCACAGTGCCTGAAAGGGGGGATTTTATTCCAAGATGGTAAATCCCAAGGCTGAGGTCAACACTTTGGGAACACGTTTTGGTCAGACAACCAAGTTTGAGGAAAACCAGAGAAAATAAGTTAAAAAGTAATCAGGGAAAATTGGTTTAAAAGTATTTTTGTTCTGAATTTAAGCTGAGCCTACACTCAAAGCAGAAGCTTTACAGGTAGAAAGATCTCCTTCCTCCCTTGCCTGTGAATTATGCTTGCTCTGATCCATACTATTCAAAGCATTCCCATTTTATACCCACATAGTGTCAGGTAGTGGTTCTCAAAGTCTGGCCCATGGACCCCTGGTGTTCCTAAAACTATTACAGGGAGTCCACCAAGTAAAGAATATTTTCTGGTACAGCCACTATGGAAAACAGTCTGGAGATTTCTCAAAAAATTTAAAAAAAAAATTATTTTTATACCTTTTATTTATATACCTTTTGGCCCAGCAATTGCACTTCTGGATATTTATCCAAAGAAAACCAAAATTTATAAAGATCTATGCACCCCTATGTTCATGGCAGCACAATTTACAATAGCCAAGATATGGAAGTAACCTAAATGCCCATCAACAGATGATTAGATAAAGAATTTATGGTTAATATATACAATGGAATATTACTTGGCCATTTAAAAAAGTGAAATCCTACCATTTGCAGTACATGGTTGGACCTAGAGGTTATTACATTGAATGAAATAAGTCAGAGAGAGAAAGATAAATACCATATGATTTCACTTATATGAGGAATCTAAGAAATAAAAAGAACAAAGTATCATAAACACACTCACAAACATAGAGGACAATCTGGTGACAGCCAGAGAGGAGGGGATTTGGGGAATTGGGAGAATGGGGTGAAGGGTTAAAGAAGTACAAATTGTAATTGTAATTGAGGTCACGGGGATGGGAAGCGCGGCATAGGGAATGCAGTTAGCATTAATGTAATGGCTCGGTGGAGAGCCAGAGGAGAGAAAGAGCAGTTAGGGGGATCATTTTATAAACTACATAAATGTCTAACCAATGTACTATATACTTGAAACTAATAATAAAATTAAAAAATACATATAATTTTAAAAAGAATATTTTTATATCATCCTAAGACATTATTCTCATGTTCATTATGTGAGAATTATACAGTGACATTCTTTCCGGAGGCTATGAGGTGAAATAGTGTAAAAAAAATTGAATGCAGAAGCAAATACCTTGGTATTATCTACTAAGCCAGATATAGAAAGGACTTGCAAAAAATGTAAACAATGACCCTCTTCTCATTGTGCTTTTTTTGGAGGGAGAAGAGAAATATGGCTATTGTTTATAAAAATATGTCATTTATGTTAACATGTAATAGATTTATTATTTTAACGAATGAATGAATATAAAATTTGTTTTAATTTCTAGTATAGTAAATATGGGCAGATTTTACCCCAAGTCCAAAGGCTTTTTGAAGTTCCGAGTACTTTTTAAGAATGAAAATGTTGACCCCAGCAAGTTTGAATACTGCTGACATCGTGGTTAAAAGGAGGGACTCTAGAACTAGAACACCAGTTCAAACCCTACTTCCTCTCCAGCAAGCAAATTTCCTGCTCTGAGCTTCTGTGTTCTCATATGCAAGGTGGGATAATAATTATGTTGTTGCAAGGATGAAGTTAATGAAAATATGTAAATCACTTAGATTATTGGATGGCATGTACTATGAGCAATATTATCATTATATTATTGATATCCCCATATTATGAAAAGATGGGGGTGAGTGTGGTGAGCTAAGCTCATTGGAAGACACTTAATGTATGATACTCCAGGAATCTCTCCTCATGGAGCGACATGAGTCAAGGACCCACCTCTCAGGCAGGATAACTTGAGCTGGCTGTATGCAGAAACCCACAGAGAAGCCATAGAGTCATCAAGTATAAGGAAAAGGTCCTGAGCCCAATGACCTCAGAGGATACTTTGTGAATGTAGGCAAAGAAAAGAAGACGGGCTATTTCTGCAGAGTTCGGGTCCATCTGAGAGTATTAAAATTGCAACATATCCTGCTGGTACTCAACATTTAGTTTGTTTTTCCTTTCAGTTTAGTAAGACTTCTTTGGGAAAGTCCCTACCTCTTTTCAGGGAATAAACTGCAGAACTTTAATGCTCAGAGTTTGTCTCCAATAGGGTAGATATGAACTGGTACAGGGAGAGTATTAAGGGCTGGGGGAAGATAGTTGGTAAAGATGCTATGCTAGCTGGAACTATGAGATCCCATTAATTGAACATTCATAATGGAGCAGGCATTGCAAGGAGGATTAACAATCCCAAGAGTAAGGTACTGTTATTATCGCCTTTTTATAGATAGTGTGATTGAAGAACAGGAAGGTTGTTACTTGCCCAAAGTCACACAGCTAGCAGATGGAAGAACAGAGGTTCAAACTCAGGCACCTTAAATCCACTGTTATACTGTCTCTCAGTAAAGGTACAAGTAGCTGTGTTTGACCAGGGTGGGGGAGGCAAGAAAGGAGAGAAGTAGGGTTCCTGTAGGTGCTTTGGAGGAGGTCTCACCTGAGCAAGGCCAGTCTGCAGCCAGCATAGAGGGAACCAATGCTGCTGTTCTTGAACAAGGGCCCCAGCTGGGAAGGAATGAAAGGGAGATGAGCAGGAGGGGCCGAGACAGCAGCCTGTGGCATGATGGGGGAAAAGTGAGAAGTGGTAGGGGGCTCTCACCAGCTGCTGCAGGTGTCTCTCAGTGGCATTGAATATCTCAGAACCCAAATTTCCCATGTCCTCCATGTAGTGCAGATTGGTAATGGTGAAGTTGACAATAAAATGCATCAAGAAAGGAATTACAGCTGCAATGAGAGAGAGTAAAATGAAGCCAAGTCTTCAGTCGGGCCTGGGGCTGAGGATGGAGGGTAGGGTTCTGATGTACACCTTAACTCCAGTGCTAAATCAGGGCCTTGCCCAGGCTGTTCTCCTTAATGCACTTCATGTAGAAGTCGCTGTCCAAGACCTTCGCACACAGGGTGATGAACCATCCCAGTTTCCCTGAAACCATGTGGAGTCCTGGAATGCAGACTTTCAGTTTTAGAAATGTGACTGTCCCAGGCAAACTAAGAAGAGGTGGTCAACCTACTCCCACTTCCCCTTGACTCTTACCATTTCGGCACCTGCCAGCACTTGCGTCTCTTTGTCTTAGGGAAATTAACAGGCCCAGGGAGTATCCCTCTAGTAAAATTGTTGAGAGTTTGTGGATAAATACCCCAGCTTCCTCACCCTATATCGGATGACTCTAAGGTGCATATTGTATGCATTCGCTCCTCCAGGATCCATAACTGTGAGACAAGTTTCTGTTGTTGAAGCCTGCCAGTTTTTGGTACTTTGTTATGGCTGCTCTGGCAAACTAATACACGAAATGACCCAACAATTCCTTTTCTGGTGAAGTAAGTCCTCACTTAATATTGTCAATAGGTTCTGTGACTTTAAGCGAAACAATATATAAAGAAATCAATTTTACCATAGGCTACCTGATATACACAAGAGTGAGGTTCCTATGGCATCTCACCAATGTTATAACAAAACGATATTGAACAAATTGATGTTGTTTGAGGATCTGCTGGTACTTGTACATCCATGTTCATAGCAGCATAATTGACAAGTCAAAAGGTAGAAACACCCTGAGTATCCATTCAATAGGTGAATGGACAGATAAAATGTGGTCTACTTGCAGAATGGAAAATTGTTCACCCATAAACAGGAATAAAGTCTTGACACATACTACAACATGGAAGAAACTTGAAAACATTATGCTAAAATAACTGAAATAAGCCAGTCACAGAACAAAAAGCATATTGTATAATTCCTCTTACATGGGATATCTATAATAGGCAAATTCATGGAGATAGTTAGTAAATTAGCAGTTACCAGGGACTAAGTGGAGTAAGGAAAGGGGAGTTATTGTCTAATGGGTACACAGATCCTGTTTGAGGTGATAAAAAAAAAAGTTTTAGAAATAGATACAGGTGATAGATACACAACAGTTTGGATGCAATTAATACCACTGAATTGTATATTTAAAATGGTAAAAATCTATATTAAAGAGAGAAAATTAAAAAGTTATTCTTACTTTTTCCTGAAGTCACACTCACAGAGGCCAAGGTAGATATCTCAGGTGTGGTCCCAGGGACAAAAGAACTTCCAGATAGTATACTCGAAGTGGTTGTAATCTCAGCCATGGTAGAGCCTGAATGTGTGGCAGCTGAGTTAGTGGTCTCAGGAGTTGTAGTTTTCAGGATAGTAGTTGGACTTGATCCATCTCCATAACTGGTTTTAGGTGCAATCAAGGTCACAGTGCCCCCAGTTACAGTCTTGGAAAATTCTGGGAGTCCAACTGAGGCTGCAGGTGATGAGGCTTGTGTGCTCCAGGAAGTTATGGTATAAGATTCATCTGTGGTTGCAGGGGTACTGGCAGGCCCAAGAACACCAGAGAAATCAGTCAGAGTTGTAGTATCTGTACTGGTTTCTGATGCTGGGCTGGTGGCCAGTAAGCCTGTGGTCTCTGATAAACCATGGAAAAGAGTTGAAGTTGAAATAGTTGTGCTGAGGTCTGTCCCAGGGGTAAAAAGTGAGGCTGTTTCTACAGGAACATGTAGTGAGACAGTTGGACTCAGATCAAATCTGCTGGTCTCATTCACAAGTGTGGTGAAGACAGAGGATGATGCTTTTGGTGGACCAAGAGAAACAGTCCGAGTTGGAAGAGCTGCACTAATCTCCAGACCAGGTTGGATGGATAGTGAGGTTGTGATATCTGGTAAATGAGGGAAAACAGCTGAAGCAGAAAAATTTACACTTGTCTCTGAACTGGGGTGGGTAACCAATAAGGCTACAGTTGCTGGTTCGCCAGAAGAAAGAGTCAGAGTTGGAATAGCCATGCTGGCATCCGTCTCAGAAATTGTGACTTGTGAGGTCACCTTATCTGGTACACCGGGAGAAATTATTAGAGTTGGAACAGTTGAACTGGCTTCTGCCTTAAGCTTAGTGTCCATTGAAGATGTAGATTCTGATTCACTATGGGAAACATCGGGGGTTGTTTGGGGAATAATTAGGCTGGTCTCTGCAGAATGGGTGTTCAAGGAAACTGTTGTATCTGCCTCACCAGCAGAAACGGTCAGGGTTAAAACAGCTGAATTTGCTTCTATCTCAGAATGTGTGGCCCATGAGGCTGTGGTCTCTTGTTCATGTGGGAAATCAGTCAGAGTTGGAAAAGTTGTACTTGTCTCTGCTCTAGAACTAGTAAGCAGTGAGGTCACCACTCCTGATACATCAGGGGAAACAGCTGTAGTTGGAACATCTAAGCTAGCTTCTGCCCCAGGACTGGTGGCTGTTGAGAATGAGTTATCTGATTCATCGTGGGAAAAATTTGTAGTTGTTCTTGAAACAGGTGTGCTGGTCCCTGCAGAATGTACCCTTAAGGCTGTTGAATCTGTCTCACCAGGGGAGATAGTCAAAGTTGGAACAATGGAACTGGCTTCTGTCCCAAGGAAGGTGATCCATGAGTCTGTAGCCTCTGGTTTGTGTGAGGAATCAGTCAGAGTTGGAAAAGTTGTATTGATCTCTGCCCCAGAACTGGTGCCCAGTGAGGCCACCAGCCCTGGCACAATAGAAGAAACAGTTGGAGGTGAAATGGCTGAGCTGATCTGCACCCCAGGATGAGTGGCCAATGAAGCTGTGATTGCTGGTTCACCAGGAGAAAGAGTCAGATTTAGAATAGCTGTACTGGCATCTGTCTCAGAGCTAATGACCTGTGAGGTATCTGGTACACCAAGAGAGACAGTCAGAGTTGGAACAACTGAACTAGCTTCTGTCCCAGCGTTGGTGGCTGATGAAGGTGTGCTGTTTAATACACTATGGGGAAAACTAGGCATTGTCTTGGAAACAATGCCCTCTGCAGGATGGTTGACCAATGAAACTGTTGTATCTGGTTCACCAGAGAAATCAGTCAGAGTTGGAATAGCTGCACTGGCTTCTGTTTCAAATTGGATGACCCAGGAGGCAGTGGTCTTCAGATGAACTTGAGAATCAGTCAAAGTTGAAAAAGTTGCATTGGTCTCTGCCCCAGAACTAGTGGCCTGTGAGGTCACCACCTCTGACACCAAAGGTGGGATAGTCCTAGCTGGAACAGTTGAACTGGCTTCTGTTCCAGAACTGGTGGCCCTTGAGGATGTGCTGTCTGATTCACTATGGGAAGCATAGGGAGTTGTCTGGGGGGGAAATGGGCTGGTATTTGCAGGATGGGTGACCAAAGGGACTCCTGTATCTCGTTCACCAGGGGAAAGAGTCACAGTTGGAAGAGCTAAACTGGCTCCTGTCTCAAAACGGGTGACCCATGAGGCTGTGTTCTCTGGTTTGTGTGGGAAATCAGTAAGAGTTGGAAAAGTTGTACTTATCTCTGCCCCAGAACTGGTGACCAGTGAGGTCACAACCCCAGAGGAACCAGTCATAGTTGGTATAACTGAACTAGTCTGTGCTCCAGAATGAATGACCCATGAGGCTGCGGTTGCTGGTTCACGAGGAGAAAGAGTCAGAGGTGGAATAACTGTACTGGATTCTGTCTCAGAACTAGCGGCCTGTGAGGTCACCATATCTGCTACACCAGGGGAGATGGGTATATTTGGAATAGCTGAACTGGTATCTGTCTCAATACTGGTGGCCACTGAGGGAGTGTTGTCTGAATCATCATGGGAAACAGGGGTTATCCTGAGAACGGTTGAGCTGGACTCTGCAGGATGGGTTACCAAGGAGACCTTTGTACTTGATTCATGCAGGGACTCGGTCAGATTTGAAAAATTTGTACTGGTGCCTGTTCCAGAATTAGTGATGAGGGAAGTCACCATAGCAAGCACACCAAGTGAGACAGTCATTGTTGGAATGGCTGTACTGGATCCTGCCCCAAGACTGGTGGCTGTTGAAGATGTGATATCTAATTCGCTATGAGAAAAAGATGTGATATCTAATTCACTATTAGGAGTTTTTCTGGAAACAGGGGTGCTTGTCTCTGCTGAATGGACCAAAGAGGTTGTTGTATCTGGCTCATAAGGAGAAACAGTTATAGTTGGAACAATGGAATTGGCTTCTACCTCAGGATGAGTGACCCATATGTCTGCTGTCTCTGGTTCATTCGGGGAATCAGTCAGAGTTGGAAAAGTTGTACTAGTCTCTGCCCGAGAACTGGTGACCTGTGATATTTCCACCTCTGATACACAAGAGGAAAGAGTCAGAGTTGAAATGGCTGAATTGGTCTTTGCCCCAGGATGGGAAACCAATGAGACTGTTGTATCCGGCTTATCAGGGGAATCAGTCAGGATCTGAACAACTGGGCTAGTCTCTGCTCCAGAACTAGTATCCGGCGATGTCACTAGCCCTGGCAAACTAGGGGAGACAGTTGAAGTTGCAGTAGATGAACTGCTCTGTACCCCAGGATGGGTGATCCATGAATCTGTGGTCTCTGATTCATCTGTAGAACTAGTCAGAGTTGGAATAAACATACTTGTCTCTGCCCCAGGACTAATAACCAGTGAGGTCACCATCCCCGGTATACTAGGGGAGACAGTCAGAGTTGGAAGAGTTAAACTGACTTTCTCCCCAGAACTGGTAGCTGTTGGAAGTGTGCTGTCTGATTTGCTATGGGAAACATTCAGGGTTGCCCTGGAAACAGTTGGTCTGACCTGCACAGGATGGGTAACCCTTGAGGTTGTGGCCTCTGGCTCACCAAAGGAAACAGCCAGAGTTGGAACAGCTGAACTGGTTTCTGCCCAAGAACTAAGGACCAGTGTGGGTGTGGTCTCTGATTCTCTATTGAACATAGATGGGGTTGTCCTGGAAAATGCTGTGCTGGTCTCTGCTCCAGGTCTGGTGGCCAAGGCAGCTGTCATCTCCAGAACATCAGGGGAAACATCTGGGGTTGTAATGATCATTCCTGTTGTGCTTGTGCTGGATGTTTTACTTGATGTCCTGAGGAGAGTCGGCATTCCCAAAGTAGGAGTAGAGACTCTGGTGGTCAAAATCGCTGTGGTGGTGGTCTCTGCTCTCTCTATTCCTCCTGTTGGTAGTCCTGTGAATTGCAGGTTGGACACACAGTTTGGACACAACAATTACCATTTACTAGACTAGCAAGAGCTTATTTTTTCTCCATATGAGAAAACGGAGAAAAATGTCTCCGTCTGAAATGTATCTGAAATGCTTCTGCAATAGGAAAATGAATTTGATTGACATTCCCCTAACTTCCCTGTCTCATCTCGGGCTATAACTCCTCCATGAATTCTTGACCACACCCTGTTTCCAAATGTTTCTGTACTCTGCAACCTGTGAGTCTTTGTTCAAGCTATTTTCTCTGCTTGCCATGCCCACTTCTCATAAGATTCCTTACTTTCTGTCCTACTTCAAATCCCAGCTCAAATCTACCTTTACAAATCCATATCAGAATTCACCTCTCCCTGCTCATTATCACTTTATCATACTGTCTAAACCTGTACTACCATGCCTCAGTGTCCTTGGTAATAGCTATTAAGTCTGCTTGCTTGGCATATAGTAGGTACTCAATAAATATTTGTTAAATTAATGAATTAATTAATAAATGAATACATAGATGGATAGATACACATAGGCATGTCTCCTCTTACTTGAGAGAGATCATGTATCATTGTGCTTAACAGCTTGGGCTCTGGAATTAGGTAGTCCTTCACTAAGATTCTGGCTCCTCCACTAAACAGATGTATTACCAAATCTTGCTAAATCTCCATTTTCTTATCTGTAAAGTAAGGATAAGTATAGTGGCCATCTCAGAGTATTGATAAAAATGCACCAAGAACAGTGCCTTCTAGCTCACAATAAGACATTATTACTACTACCACTATTGTTATCTACCATTACTACTGTTATTACTACTGTTATTATCGCTGTTACCTATTGTTACTGCTGTTAGTATTACTGTTACTACTACTGTTGCTAGTACTATTACTCTCACTGCTGCTAACTACCATTACTGCTGTTACTATTACTGTTGCTAATATTGTCATTATTATCAACAGTAATGCTACTACCTACCATTATGTTGTTATTACTACTGTTACTACTGCTATTAATACTACCACTTCTACTATCTGCCATTACTACTGTCACTCTTACTATTGCTATTAGTACCGTTACTATGACTACTAGAGTTGTTACTACTGTTGCTACTACTATTACTACAGTTATTACTATTGTTACTGCTATTATTGCTATTATTACTACTACTTCTACTTTTTGTACTTCTACCACAAAATGAATGTTTACTAAATTGAATTTACCAGAAAACACACTGGCTTGCCAAGGTGCCTGAAATTTAGCCTCTGAGGAAGAGTAAAGTGGCATTGGCTGAGACAGCAACTACTGACAAGGGCTTCAAAAAAATGATTCTCAGGAAGGAAGAAGAACCACCTGGAGGCTCCTCTATAGAAATCACAAAGCCTACTGGAGATTGGTGCAGGAAAGGAAACAAAATTAAGGGGATTTTGACTCCGATAGTGAAGTCATGCCCTTCTGTTGCTGAGAGTACCCTGAAAAATATAGTACTGAGAGGAGACATTATAAAGTCCTTAATATGTATTTGATGATGATGATGATGATGATGATGATGATGATGATGATGATAGCAATGATGAGCAATTACAAAGCACCTGGCATGATTTCTCTTCTCTCTTTGATCATCAACAAAACATTGAATGTATACTCTATTATTGTCATTTTACAGAAAAGAAAAACAGAAACAAAGATCATAATTTGCCAAGGCCACACAGCTACTAACTGATAGTGTGGAAATTTGAACATAGTTTTATCTGCATCCTAAACCTATGTTCATAACCACTGTATGTATTAGTTCTCTAATTGAATTTAAGGATCTTGTGGAGTCCAGGATGGAAAGACAAGGATGTGAGGGGAAAATGTCCATTTGGGGAGAGTAACAAGAATTGTCTAGTTCATTGATTCTCAGCTTGGGGCAGTTTTGCTCCCAAGGGACACTGACTATGTTGGGAGACATCTTTGGTTATCGCAACTGTGTGTATATGGAGGTTACTACAGGCATCCAGTGAGTATAGACCAGGGATACTGCTAAATATACTATAATGTATGAACAACCCCCTACAATAAATAATTATCTGCCCAAAATATCAATGGTGCTGAGGATAAGAAACCTTACTTTATATTGAAAGGAGTCAATGGATATTATTGGCTATAACTCATAAAATTTGCTATATAAATGTTAGTTTTCACCTGAAGCCTGATGAGCCATTCATTAGTGACCTGATGTAGCCAGCTCTGTCAATACCCACTCACATTTCATAAGCACTCACTGTTGCACTGTTGCACTTAGTGACCCCAATGGGATCCTATGGCAGCCCCTTAGACTTCACTCAGTCTGTAAGTGGGGCAGGCCAGAAATGCTGAGGGATATCACCTCAAAAAGCAAACAGCCTACAGTCAATGATAAAAGGAAGTCAGATGATAAATACCTCAGCCATTTTGCTCCTTGTATAGGACAATGCTGAGGTGTTCTATGCTATCTCTCTGAGGTCCTCAGTGGTATTGACACTCTGAAGCCCACGCCTGTGACCTGCTCATGATTGCACCTTGAATCAACTTTCTTCTTGCATCAACTTGTTTTCTCCAGTACTTCCTAGGATCATCCTCCACTTGAAATAAACTATTCACCCCTCATCCTTAATTCAATTCTGCTTCTTGAGACCCAACCGAAAATACCTGGGTTACAGGATAAAACTAATAACCTGAATGGGGGTGATTCTGTCCAAAGCCTGGATCTTGCAAAAAGTCTCCATAATGTACTATTAAAATAGTCTGGTCTCTTAAAAACTTGGGAGTAGCTTAACAGGTATGGGGAACTTTAACTTTTAGCCATGTAGTGAGGAGAACCTCTTGCTATATAAACCTGTACCTCTTAAACTCTCAAGCAGAACAATAATACTGTGAAATGTTAGTAGGTGCCTTTCATACAAAAAGATTATGCAGTCAAATAATTGCATAAACCCTGTATTGAATAAAGCTAAACAAGTTTCTTTACAGTAGGATTTCTCAGAGCCTTTACTATTCTTATGCATGTTATAACTTTCCAGGAGAGAAGAACATATATACCAAAATTTTTGGCCAAACTTCTTTGTCTTTTTGTTAAAGGCTATCCAAGCATTACCAAGGTTTAGAGGCTTTTTGAATACTGTTTTTTGCCCATGCCTTTGGTCTTATCTCCCACCATTTCATCCTCATATTTCATACTTTAGCAAAAGTGAATTTTTTGTAACAACCAGATATTTCCAGGTTTTATTCCTCTCTGTGCATTTGCATATGGATTTTTCCGCTATTCAGAATTACTTCATAAACTTCCTTTGTCTTCCTGATAAACCCCTATTTATCCTTTCAAATGCAATTCAAATATTATCTGCTCCATGAAGCCTTCCCTCTACAGATGTGTATACACACACACACACACACACACACACACACACACACACACACATTCACATCACACTTTTAAAGCTGTATCATAATTACTTCGTTCTTTTGCTGTCTTTTGTCCCCTTCTGAACTAGAGCAACATGGGTGCAATGCCAAAGTATTTTCATCTGCGCATCTTTAGTTTATAGCATAGTCTCTAACACACAATAAGCTATTAATAAGCATTTTCAGAATTAAACTGAGTTGAATTTGGGAAGTTGACATATTCAACCTTGAACTGAACTCACTTGGCATGTTATGAGGGAAGGGAAAATGGTAACATCCTGTCATCATTAGACAAAGATCCAGCTAAGACAAAACCATGGAAATCCACATAATTTTTTTTCTAAGAAAACATTTAGGATTTTCCAGTCAAGATGGTGGAGTAGGTAAGTGCTATGCTTAATCTTTCTCATAACCACATCAGAATTACAACTAAACTATTTAACAGCCATTATTGGGAGTCACCTGAAATCTAGCTGATCAGAAGTCTTACAACTGAGGACATAACCTCAAGACTGGGTGGAGACCCGAATGGGCTGGGCCCACTTCTCCATGTGTTGGTTGAGAATCAGGAGTAATATTTCAGCTGTGGAGGTCCCCCGCAGAGAGGTTCTGGCCCCGCACCAGGCTCACCAGCCCAGGGTTCCAGTGCTCAGAAGAGAAGTCCCCACAATTCTGGCTGTGAAAACCAGTGGAGATTGTGTCTGAGTGAGACGGAGGATGGCTGGAGTTGCAGACTTTCTTCTTCAGGGGTCCACACATGGACTTACTCACTGATTGACTCACCCACTCTGAGCTTCAGCACTGGGACAGCATTTCAAAAATCACCAGGGACATACAGGGAGGAACTGAATTGTCTAGTTTCAGGGCAAGGTCTAGGTGGGCAGCTTTCTTCCAGACAGAAGTACTGGCAGAGTACATTGTTTCTTTGTTGAGCTCTGCCCCCTTTCAGCATGTAGATGCAAGTGACAAGATATGTGAGTCTCCATCAGTATGACTAACACTGGTTGTCCTGGCCTAGTGATTCCCTGAGACACTGCCCGCCCAATTCGTAGGCCCACCCAAGCCAATCCCAGTAGACTTTCCATACAAATGGCCTGTCTTGGCTCATGCTGCAGACTTTCCTAAAATCTCTCCAAGGTTCACAAAACTCAAACAAGCATCATTTGGCCTCTGCATGCCCTGTACCTCTTCTAAGCACCCTCAAGCCTGGTACTAGCAGCAACTGGCCTTGGATAACAGCTTGGCCTCTCAATGCACCTCCAAGCCCAGCGTGGGTGACATCTATTGACAGATTGCTGGGTGACTCTTGCCAGGGCACAGGCTGCAGCTGAACTTGACCTGCAGTGGGGCCCCTCCTAGGAAGTTCCAGATCTAGCACACCTGGTGGCCAGCTTCAGTCTGAAGCCGAGCACCACCTGGAGCTGCATCCAAGGATCCCACATCCAAAGGGTAGACTTGGCAGGCATCAGAGCCCTGCTAAAGTGATTGCTCTTCCATAGAGTTAGTCCTTGCACAATAGCTCCTCCCCTGTAGTCACCGACCAGTATTCACAACCAATCAGCCCGAGGGTCAATCCTTCCCATTGACATGCAAACAGCAACCAAGATTCAACTATAACAGAAGGCATACATGACACATACAAGGGATACACCTGGGGCACTAAGCTCAGAGGACAAGAGAGGACTATGCCACTGGGTCCCACAGGACACCTACTACATAAGGCCACTCTACTAAGACTGGGAGATATAGCAGCTCTACCTAATATATAGAAAGAAACAATAGGAGGCAGCGAAAATGGTAAGGCAAAGAAATATGTCCAAACAAAAGAAAAGAATAAAGCTCCAGAAAAAAACTCCACAAGATGGAGACGAACAATCTACCAGATGTAGAGCTACAAACACTGGTTATATGGATGCTCAATGAACTTAGGGGAAGAATAGATTAACTCAGTAAAAACTTTAACAAAAAGATAAAAAACAAAAATGGATTCTGGGGGAAAAATGGCATAGATTATAGAGGCTTTGTTCATCCCTCTTGTGACCAAATCAAAGTTGTGACAGAAACACGAAGCAAACAGCAAGCAAAGTTGCTGGAGATCTAGACAAACAGAAGCACTACAACTAC
>NW_011889036.1:64241-66848 GCF_000151845.1 Pteropus vampyrus | reverse complement strand
ACACTCAATCAAAATGGCAAGAAAAAAGAAGCCAAGGCTATAATAATAATGTAAAGAGCCTATGGGACACAATTAAATGTAAAAACATCTGGGTCATAGGGGTATCTGAAGAGGAACAAGAAATTGAAGAGTTTTTTGAAGTTATAATGATGGAAAAGTTCAATAACCTGGTGAAGGAAATGAACATACAACCCCAGGAAGCTCAGAGAGTCCCTAAAAAGATGAACCCAAAAGAGGCTCACACCAAGACACATCATAATTAAAATGCCAATGGTTACATACAAAGAGAGACTCTTAAAAGCAGCAAGAGAAAAGCAGTTACTTATCTACAAAGGAGCACCCATAAGACTGGCAGCTGATTTCTCAAAAGAAACTATGCAGGACAAAAGGGCTTAGCACAAAATATTCAACGTAATGAAAACCCAGGATCTACAACCAAGAATACTTTATCCAGCAAAGCTATCATTGAGAGTCAAAGGACAGATAAAGAGATTCTCAGACAAAAATAAGCTAAAAGAATTTATCAACACCAGCCAGTATTACAGGAAATGTTGGAGGGACTTCTTTAAGAAGAAAAAATGTGTATCAAAAACATGAATAAAGAATGATAATAACTACATTCCTATCAACAAGTACCTTAAATGGAAAAGAATTAAGTGCTCCAGCTAAAAGATAGAGTGGCTAAATGGATAAGAAAACAAGACTTCTATATATGCTGCCTCCAAGAGACTTGCTTCAGATTAAAAGACAGACAGACTAAAAGGAAGGGATAGAAAAAGATATTGTCTTGATGGACCTAGAGGGTATTGCACACACAGAATGAAATAAGTCAGACAGAGAAAGACAAATACCACGATTTCGTGTACATGGGGAATTTAAAGAACAAAATCAACAACAACAACAACAATGGAAATAAACTCATAGATACAAAGAATATTTTGAGGGCTACTATTTGGGGAGGTTGGGAGAATGGCAAAAAAGGGAAAAGGGATTAAAAAGTACAAATGGATAGTTATAAAATAGATATGGAGGTATAAAGTGTAGCATAAAGAA
This sequence comes from Pteropus vampyrus, assembly GCF_000151845.1. NCBI lineage: Eukaryota > Metazoa > Chordata > Mammalia > Chiroptera > Pteropodidae > Pteropus > Pteropus vampyrus. Next base: position 65,795 of record NW_011889036.1, on the reverse strand, counting down.
AATAGTTAATAATGTTGTAATAAACATGTAAGGGGGAAGAGAGGTACTAGATTTAATGGGGTGATCATTATGTGAGTTCTATAGATCTCTAATCACTATGCTATATAACCGAAACAAATATATTATTATATGCCAACTGTAATTGAAGAAAAAACTCATTGACTTGTACAATGTAAATATGAGCAACTAAATGTCTATTATAATTCAACAAAGCCAGGGGAGTGGGGAGAGGAAAAAAGAAGAAATGCACTCTCCTTAGGACATACCTTTGAATTGCTGTATCAGAAAGTAATAAGAAAGGGTTTGGGTTTTTTTAGAAAGTATATTCAATGACATATACCTTCAATAAAATAAGATTTAAAAAAACATAAAAATGGAGAGAAAAAATATAAAAATGAATCAGTCAGAAATGAAGAACACAATAACTGAAATGAAGAATATATTAGAAGGGAGTGACATCAGAAGCATGTCACCATATGCTTCAACAGCTACAATTCAGTAAAAAACACCTATCCTAACACACAAACATGTCTGAGAGATATGTGTTTCAGAGCATATAAAGGTGGGTGACTCAGGCAAGCAAAGGAGGAGGAAAGAAAGAGAAGAGATTGGTGCTGCGGACAAAGTTCAGAGCTCCCTGTGAGACTTGGAGAGAGAAGAGGAATCAGGTGGAGGTGCGTACTCTCTGTGGTCCGGAGCATTTCTGTCTGAGTGATCAGCATATACTACATTGAACCCAGAGATCAGAGCAGAAGCAGAATACAAAAATGCAACTACTGTATTCTAGCAATCGTCATTGCCAGGCAGAAATTGGTCACAGAATCTGGCTGCATCTCCCCTGTCCACTCTCCCAGAACTCATCTCCCAGCACTCTCCCAGAGCTACAGCAGGACCCATGGTAACTGCAGCAGTGAGTGTCAAGCTGCAGAGCAGAAAGTCTGCAACCCCAGGAACTGAGACGCACACTATAACTGGTTTCAGTAACAGGGGCAGAGATACAGAGGCCAGGCAGCTGAAGCTTGGCGGTCAGCATTACTGGAAGGAAAATAGCCACAGGTGTACTAGTGACCTCTACCACCCCACTCCCACCCATCCAGGCTGATCGGGGGGAGGCACTGGGGTACCTCAGACAGCATAACATTTCATCTGGCTACTGGGGCAGCATCGGGATGTCAGGGGCTCTTCGAATGTTAAGAACTCCATTACCCATCACATTCTCACACAAGGATAGAATTCTGAGGCCAACGGGACCTGGTCGCACCTCCGCAGATAATAAAGGACATTTTATTGGCACACAGCAGAAATCCAAGAGGCCTAAGCAGTGTAGGAGGCTTATATGCCAGCTGCTAGGGGGGAAAAAAAAAACTCTTCTTAACCTGCTTAAAGAGAGATCACTCTTAATAATAATATTTTTTTTAAAAGCAAAGTGCATTTCCATAAATGCCTGACAGAAACAATCCATCAAATACCATGAACAACCAATGTGACAAGAAAGCTGAAATAGAAAATAAAAATTTCCACAAAATAAACTTAAAGAAATATGTTAAGTGACAG
>NW_011889036.1:59830-61602 GCF_000151845.1 Pteropus vampyrus | reverse complement strand
AAGAGAATATTTAACAAATCTCAATTTGACAAAAATGGGAAGAGATTCTGTCCCTCCTTTTCTATGTCCACTGTTCCTTCTTTATACTTGGCCTTAACACCAAATATCTACGATACACCTTCCCCATCTAAAAACCTTGACCACTGAATATTATTTTTAAGGGATTAGAATATAGTTTAATTTCTTTCCTATCTTATTTTTTTCCATCTTAGAGACTCATGTTTGGACTTTAAAAAGAAGTTAAGTGCAGGGAAATTAGGTTATAAAAATATTGGTCAGTCTCTAGGCCTCCATCACTTCTTCCTGAAAAGAGAAAACAGCTTTCCTTTGGGAAAAGCTCCAGGACACAGAATTAACTTTCTGATGGCATCACGTTCTCCAATATGGTGGCTCCTTCTCATATAGGATAATTTCAGGAACCATCTACCATTCCTAATCAATTTTTATTATGTTAGTTTCAGATCTCTTTCAGCAAGAATCATCTACTAATAAAAATCCCCTGAACCCAAAATGGTCTCTTGTGGTCTTAGAAACACTTAAGTCCATAGTGAAGAAACAGAACAGAGAAATCAACGTTTTTAGAAGAAAGCCAAATGGTATCAACTTCCAGACTATTTCTAGCGAAAGGCAAATTTATCAGAGAATAAACAACAAGGTTCTTAGAGAGACAAATTTAAGCTGCAGCCATCATACCTGCAGAGTAAACTGCTGTCATAGGTGTTGAACGGTCACTTCTCAGCCATGAGAAACTTTCATGTATGGGGACATTAGTAGTGGATGCCACAGTCCCAGCAGTGCCTGTAGGAGAGACAGATGGATTAGATGGATACTGATCAGTTTAGAAAGAAAACACAGAGGAAAAATTAACACGTGGACACTTTGGAAACAAAGACACTTATTTACAAGAAAGTGTTATTTAATGACTAGAGTCAGGAAGACATGTGTTTCTGGGTGATTTGAACTCAAAGTTTGCACAGGGATTGTGCCATAAGCAAGAATGGCAGAATAAAGTATTAAAAGACAGTAATTGATCCTTTTATCTCATTAGTCTCAGCATCAAAAGAAGCCACATAAAGTCATGGACATCAATGTGCTGGTCTATTCCATAGAGAATAGGCTAGTCAAAGAAGTATATGAGTAAACCAGAGAGCTGCTCAGGTGACTTCATCTCAGATATTTTAATAGGACATGGTGAAGGGCAAATCCTGGATACTATCATGAAAGACTTTTAGATGATGATGGGAAGCTGTTCATTTTATAAATGAGATAACTAAGGTGATGTGGTCAGTCATTTCAGGGAAAAGAGACAGACACAGAAGCCACATATTCCTGTTTTCACCATTCTTATTGAGAAGGGTCTTTAATCATGGATACCTAGGGAGGTTTAGGGTCTCATATTCATGATGGATTGATTCCTATCTAGGTGAGAATAGGTGACTCTGAGAAAAGTTTCAACACCTAAACATAAAAACAATGATATTCTGCCATATCATGTAGCAATTCCACTTCTAGGAATATACCCAAAAAAATTGAAAGTAAGGACTCAAACAGATATTTGTACACTAAAGTTCATAACAGCATTATTCACAACAGATAAAAGAGAAAACTCAAATGTCTATCTATGTATGAATAAATAAAATGTGGTATATACCTAAAATGTGATATTATTCAGCCTTAAAAAAATAAAATTCTGACATCATGACAACATAGATGAACCTTGAAAAAATTATGCAAAGTAAAATAAGCTAGACAAAAAAGGGCAAGTATTGTGT
>NW_011889036.1:54331-59780 GCF_000151845.1 Pteropus vampyrus | reverse complement strand
AATAATTTACTGAAGAGACTGGAACTCCAAAAAAAATAAATAAAACATCTGAAGCTGAAGAACTCAATAAAAAAGATGAAGAATGAAATAGCTAGCTTAGGAAATAGAGCTGAGCAGATGGAAGAAAGAATTAATGATATCAAAGACAGAAATCTGGAAATGATGCAGATGAAAGAAGAGAGAAACTTGAGAGTAAAAAAAAATGAAGGAGCTCTACGAGAACTAACTGATACCATCAGAAAGGTATTTCATAATAATAGTAATAATGGGTATATCAGAAGAAGAAGAAAGGGAGAAGGGAACAGAATGCCTATTCAAACAGTTGACAAGAACTTCCCAAACCTATGGAAAGAAGAGGATCCTCGAACCCAAGAAGCAAACAGGACAGCTAATTGTCTCAACCCAAAAAAGCCTTCTTCAAGATACATTATATTAAAATTATCAAAATTAATGACAAAGAAAGGATTCTCAAGGCAGCCAGGGAAAAGAAGATGGTAACCTATAAAGGAAAACTCATTAGATTATCATTGGAGTTTTCAGCAAAAACACTAAAAGCTAAGAGAAATGGGAATTGAATATTCAAATTCTTAAAAGAGAAATTGCCAGCCTTGGGTAGTGGATATATCAGTGGTCTTTGTCATCTTTTGGATGCTGTTGTACAGGTCTGTCTGTGACAGGATCATCTGGCTGTTTGGAAAATATGAAACAGTGGAACTGGAGTTCCTGCTTGTCTATGAATGAAGAGGACAATTCCTGCTTTTTCTGAGGAAATCTAATCTGCAATGGTACTCCCACCCAACCCTCCGTATTCTAAAAAATGTACCCATGATTGTAGGAAGTATTAATGGTTACAGTGAGGTTTCTATGCTTATCAAATTGATCTCTGAGTTTGTTCTAAGAGAATATTTAACAAATCTCAATTTGACAAAAATGGGAAGAGATTCTGTCCCTCCTTTTCTATGTCCACTGTTCCTTCTTTATACTTGGCCTTAACACCAAATATCTACGATACACCTTCCCCATCTAAAAACCTTGACCACTGAATATTATTTTTAAGGGATTAGAATATAGTTTAATTTCTTTCCTATCTTATTTTTTTCCATCTTAGAGACTCATGTTTGGACTTTAAAAAGAAGTTAAGTGCAGGGAAATTAGGTTATAAAAATATTGGTCAGTCTCTAGGCCTCCATCACTTCTTCCTGAAAAGAGAAAACAGCTTTCCTTTGGGAAAAGCTCCAGGACACAGAATTAACTTTCTGATGGCATCACGTTCTCCAATATGGTGGCTCCTTCTCATATAGGATAATTTCAGGAACCATCTACCATTCCTAATCAATTTTTATTATGTTAGTTTCAGATCTCTTTCAGCAAGAATCATCTACTAATAAAAATCCCCTGAACCCAAAATGGTCTCTTGTGGTCTTAGAAACACTTAAGTCCATAGTGAAGAAACAGAACAGAGAAATCAACGTTTTTAGAAGAAAGCCAAATGGTATCAACTTCCAGACTATTTCTAGCGAAAGGCAAATTTATCAGAGAATAAACAACAAGGTTCTTAGAGAGACAAATTTAAGCTGCAGCCATCATACCTGCAGAGTAAACTGCTGTCATAGGTGTTGAACGGTCACTTCTCAGCCATGAGAAACTTTCATGTATGGGGACATTAGTAGTGGATGCCACAGTCCCAGCAGTGCCTGTAGGAGAGACAGATGGATTAGATGGATACTGATCAGTTTAGAAAGAAAACACAGAGGAAAAATTAACACGTGGACACTTTGGAAACAAAGACACTTATTTACAAGAAAGTGTTATTTAATGACTAGAGTCAGGAAGACATGTGTTTCTGGGTGATTTGAACTCAAAGTTTGCACAGGGATTGTGCCATAAGCAAGAATGGCAGAATAAAGTATTAAAAGACAGTAATTGATACTTTTATCTCATTAGTCTCAGCATCAAAAGAAGCCACATAAAGTCATGGACATCAATGTGCTGGTCTATTCCATAGAGAATAGGCTAGTCAAAGAAGTATATGAGTAAACCAGAGAGCTGCTCAGGTGACTTCATCTCAGATATTTTAATAGGACATGGTGAAGGGCAAATCCTGGATACTATCATGAAAGACTTTTAGATGATGATGGGAAGCTGTTCATTTTATAAATGAGGTAACTAAGGTGATGTGGTCAGTCATTTCAGGGAAAAGAGACAGACACAGAAGCCACATATTCCTGTTTTCACCATTCTTATTGAGAAGGGTCTTTAATCATGGATACCTAGGGAGGTTTAGGGTCTCATATTCATGATGGATTGATTCCTATCTAGATGAGAATAGGTGACTCTGAGAAAAGTTTCAACACCTAAACATAAAAACAATGATATTCTGCCATATCATGTAGCAATTCCACTTCTAGGAATATACCCAAAAAAATTGAAAGTAAGGACTCAAACAGATATTTGTACACTAAAGTTCATAACAGCATTATTCACAACAGATAAAAGAGAAAACTCAAATGTCTATCTATGTATGAATAAATAAAATGTGGTATATACCTAAAATGTGATATTATTCAGCCTTAAAAAAATAAAATTCTGACATCATGACAACATAGATGAACCTTGAAAAAATTATGCAAAGTAAAATAAGCTAGACAAAAAAGGGCAAGTATTGTGTGATTCTACTTATAGGAGGTACCCAGAATAGTCAAATTCATAGAGACAGAAAGAATGGTGACTCTAGGTGCTAGAGGAGGAAAAAATGAGAAGTTGTTGTTTAATGGATACCAAGTTTTGGTTTGGAATGATGAAAAATTTCTTATAGTGGTTATTATTGTGCAACAATGTGAATTTACTTAATGCCACTGAATTATATATTTAAATATGGTTTAAATGGCAAATTTTATGTTGGCTATAATTTACCACAATGCAAAAGTTATTTTAATGTGATATTTATCAGGAAAGGCTACAAAGCATGATATGGATGGGCAATCGTATAACTATGAATACATGCAGGTGACTTCTACAGTGAAATAGGAAACCATACACAGGGGACCGTAATGGCTGCCATGGCCAATTGGATTTCCCCTGCATGAAGAATCCTGAACCAAAACAAGAAAGAAACCTTGTGGGGGAAGAAGAAAAAAAGATTTCTCACCATCTTCCATGACCAACTAAAACAAACAGACAAACAAATCTATTTCCAAGATGGCAGAAGCAGCAGGTTCTTACTCATGAATGGGGGTAAGCTGTCAAGATCAGGGACATAAATATTCCCTGACAAAGAATTCTCACCTCTGTTGATTGGGGCCTCTGACAGTGAAGAGGTGGATGTCCAGGGGGGCTCTCTCTTGGACTCAGAAGAGGTCAGTTCTCCTGATAGGGTTTTGGCCAGTCCAGTCTCCACTCTCAGGATGGTGTGCTCTGTCCCTGGACTTCCCAAGAAGGAAATAGCCTCAGGAGATTTGTAACTTGTCTGTGCCTGAATGTCGCTAAATGCTTCTGAAGATATCCAAGTTGAGGTTGTGGGGTCTAAGGAAGAGGCCCTGGGCACTGCTCGGGTGGACAGATCAAAAGGATCAGGGCTGTTGTTAACAGTAGAGGATAAGTGAATAGAGGAATTTATTTCTCCTTCAGAAGATGAACTAGACAATGAGGTGGCTGAGCTTGTCCCTGCATCTTCCCAAATACCCATGGACGATGTGGTCCCTGGGAGAGATGGAAGAGATCTTATGCCTAGCAGTCCAGAGGCCAAAGAGAAAGTTGACACTTTCTCAGTTGACATTTCCCGAACATTAGGGAAGAATGAGGTAGAGCCTATGGTTTCCCCCATTTTGAGGGAAGTCAATGATGGAATAGTCATCTCAGAGGACAGAGAGGAGGCTGAAGAAGAGGAAACTTGTCCAACCTTCCTCACAGTCACTGATGATTCTGAACTGAGTCCATTTTGCCCTCCAGGAGTGGTTGCCTCAGAGGAAGCTGGGGCAACCATTTGTGAAGTCAGAAGTTGGCTTACAGAAAATGTATTCTCTCCAGTGGTCAAATGATATGGGGAATCAGAAAATGTGCCAACCAATTGGCTTTCCCCCCCTGGAGTGCTTGAGCTAGGAGCACCCATGGACTGAGATGAAGATATTGAGACTGGGATACTTTCCTTGGCCAAAGTTAAGTCTGTAGATGTCTCAGATGAAGTTGTGGTTCCAGTGGGCAACTGCGTGGTTCTCAACCTTCTTTCATTGTCATAGCCCATCGTGCTTGCTATATTGGTGGAAACAGTAGAAAAAACACTGGCTAGGTCACTTATGGTTTCTGTCATGAACGTCGCTATTGTTGGTTCCCTGAAAGAAGTTCCTTCCATGGATCTGGTTGTTGGGGAAGTGGATCTGGTGATGCCCATAGTAGCAGAGAGAGAGGAGGCAGAGGCTGACACAGTGGTTGGTGCTGTCTCAGCTTTGGTACTATTCTCTGACCCAGTTGAATTTCTAGGTGCAGTGGAATAATTAAATGACCCTATGTTGGCTTGTGATGTCATTGCTGTAGAAGCAAAAGCCAAAATCTTTAAGAGGTGAGATGTTTTCGGAAGAGCTCTGTTGATTGAGTCTGTAACTGAGTCATTGCTTGACGCTTTGAGCTCACTCACTAGGTGAGATGAGAATGAGAGAGGTGTAAGGGAAGTCTGTGTGTCCATGGTGGAAAAGTCTTGGGTGGGGGCAGCAGTGAAAGCCAAGGTGGACTTCATTCTAGAAGCAGAGGTCTCAGGAGAAACAGATAAATTCAAAACTCCCTTTGATACATCTGCAGGAGTTAAAGCACGAATATTGGTCTCCAACGAGGTGGAGTGAATAGATGGAGAAAATGTAGTATACATTCCAAAATCACTGGCAAGGCTTAGAGTTCTAGGATCACTGGACCATTCAGAAGCTGAAGTCCCGGCTGTGGGGATGGTGAGCGTGCCTGTGGCTTCGGAGGAAGCGCAGAGGGTGTGGATACTGCCTGCTGTCCCTGCCGCTGATGGAGACGAAACGGCCAGAGAGGAACGGGTACTTCTGACTCTATCAGCACTTGTCGCTGCAGGGCTTAGTGTCGTGGACAAGGAGACCGCCGAGTTGGGCTCTATTCTTTCTGTGGTCTTATGGTGGTTCCCTGTGGTCATGGAGGAGGTGACTGTCCGGACTGAGAATGTGCTGAATCCTGACTCTTTTTCACCAAGGGTTGAGGCCAATGGCAACGGAGGAACACTGGTGATTTCTATGATGTCTCCTGCAGAGGTGGATTCAGGAGAGGAGATGTCATGTCCCGCATGCCTTGTTATCAGTCTTGAGCCTTTCTGTTCCCTGGATTTCGCGATCTCTCTAGGTGATGTCACAGGATAGGTCAAAGAATCTACCTCAAATGATGGGTGTCTCCCTCTGAGAGCATTTGGACTAGAAGCCAATCTGGTCTCCACTGGAGAGGTGGT
>NW_011889036.1:35735-54281 GCF_000151845.1 Pteropus vampyrus | reverse complement strand
ACAGGATAGGTCAAAGAATCTACCTCAAATGATGGGTGTCTCCCTCTGAGAGCATTTGGACTAGAAGCCAATCTGGTCTCCACTGGAGAGGTGGTGATTCGGTCAGGTTTCATGGTCAGATGCAAATCAGTGTCTATCTCAGAGGAAACTGTGGTTCCTGTAGGCAAGTGGGCTGTGCTCCAGCCACTCCATCTGCTGCTACTTTTTGTCACTGAGATCCCAGTGGGGAGGGTAAGCTGACCAGATTCTGGGCCAGTTGTGGCTTTTATGTTGAGTGTGTCTGTAGATGTTTCTCTCTGTGAAGTTCCTTTGCTAAACACAGTTTCTGGAGTGTTGAATCCAGGGATCTCTGCGATGTAAGTAGAAAGGGTGGTAAAGGCTGGCACACCGGTCAATGCTGGGATTTTTACTATCTCCGTTCCAGTACCTGTGTCTGTCCACTGTGTTTGCTGGGATTCAGTGTAGTGTTGAACTGTTTCTACACTGGTCCATGACACTGCTATTGGAGTGGTAGAAAGCGGGGTCCTGGGAAGGACAAAGCTCTCGGGGGCGACTGTGTTGGTGCTGTGCCTTGCAGAAGTGCTGTGTGTGTTTCTGAGCTTCTTCAGTAGGTCAGATGAAAAGACTTGAGTTGAACTTGTCACCTTGCTGTCAGCAGTGATAAAACCTGGAGTGAGGACAGAGGTCGTAGCCAAACTGTTCTCTCTTCTAAGACCAGAGGTCTCAGGTAGAGCCATTGGTGCATTCAAGGTTTCCTTGTTCTCCTTACTAGCTGTGGAGAGATGCGTGTGGGTCTCCTGTGAAACTGAGGTAGTAGGAGATGTGGCTTTTACTCCTGTGACGCTGGTGATACTGACAGTCCTAGGGCCACCTGACCACTCAGAAGCCAAATCCCTGGCTGTGGGGATGGTGGGTGTGTCTGTGGTTTCAGAAGAAGTGCTGAGGGCATGGACACTGCCTGCTGTCCCTTCCCCTGATGGAGAGGAAGTGGCACTCCTGACTCGTTTAGTACTTGTTGCTACAGTGCTTAGTGTCCTGGACAAAGAGACAACTGAATTGGGCTCAGTTCTTTTTGTGCTTTCAGGGGCTCCTGTGGTCATGGAGGAAGTGACTCTCTGGACTGAGAATGTGCTGGACCCTGACACTTTATCACCAAGAGCTGAGGCCGATGACAATAGAGGCACGCTGACGCTTATCTTCATGTCTCCTGCAAAGCTAGGTTCAGGAGAAGAGAAGGGATGTCTATTGTTCAATTGATTCAATTCCAGGCCGGTGTCACCCCAGGAATGTGAAGTCCCTATAGGTGATGACTCAAATAGGGAGGAAGAAAGCGTCCTTAACAATGGATTTGTGTTTCCTAGAGCGTGTGAGTCAGCAGTTGTGGTCTCAGATGAAATCATGGACATTGGGACAATTTTCTTGGAAACCGTCAAATCTCTGTTTGTCTCTGTTGAAGCTGCGGTTACTGCAGGAAGATGTTTTGTGTCCCAGGTGCTCTCCGTTCTATTGTCTTCCATTGCTGAGATATCAGTGTACTTATAAGCGACTTGGCTATTGGTGGGCTCTGCAATGTGTGTGTCTGTAGATGCTTCTCTGGTAAAAGTACCTTCTATGGAACTGATCCTGAGAGAACCGAATCTTGGAACCATGATTTCAGTAGAGGAGTTCCCGGAAGGAGTTCCGTTAGCCCGGGGGCTTGATGTTGGGCTGGGTGTTTGCTCTGAACTTGCAGTTTCTCTAGCGGTTGACGCAGGGAGGACAGAAAATATCATTTTTAGGGATTGGGTGGCTCTTTCCTGAACCAGAGATGCAGGAGTGGCTCTGGTCTTAGCTGAAGAAGTGAAGGGCAGGACACTTTTTTTCGCCACGGTCATGCCTACAGATGTATCCTGTGGCAAACTGGTCCCTGTGGGTCCAGAATCTATCTCCAGTGTGGTTTCAGTGCTACTGTCTCCTGTTGACAAGGATGGGGTCAGAGCAGTTGATCCAGGGAGGCCTGTGGGTTTAAGCATGGATGGGTCAACATTTGCCTCTTGGGGTGCAGGTCTAAGAACAGTCCTCTGAGTGGAGGTGGCTGCCGCAGAGCTCCTGCGCTCCCTGCAATTTCTTATGGGAAATGCAGCTGGAGTCTTTGTGCTTCTGCCGGAAAAACCTGAGTCCAGAAGAGTTGCTATATAGAGAGGAGATTGGGGAAAATCAGATAACTCTTCTAACTGAGAAGGTACAAATTTGGGCGAGGGAAAGGGAAGGATGTCACAACCACAGAACGTTCCCTAAAGTGAAAATCTGACCATCCTGTTCCCTTCTTAAATGGGACCTCACTGCCTATAGGATAAAATTAGTCTATCATGTTTTTTATGATCTCTCTCTATATATGTAATATATTATGTATTATATTATTTATAATGGTGAGTCTCAATCAGGGATGACTTCCCCCCAGGGAATATTTGATGTCTATAGTTTTAGTTGTCACAACTAGTGGTGTTCTACTGCCATCTAGTGGTCAGAGGTCAGGGATGCTGCTAACCACCCACATAGAACAACCCCCATGGCAAAGAATTACCCGGCCCCAAATGTTAATAGTGCTGATGTTGAAAAACCCTGTTCTGTCCTATCCTTACCTCCCACAACATCCTCTCCCTTGCCTTCTGTAAGGCACAGCTACATTCTTGCAGTTCCCCAGCCAAACAAATCATAATTCTTCACTCATCTTTCCATTCTGTCTGCAATTATCACTATACCCTTTTCACAAATTAACATCTATTCAACATTTAACATTCAGTTTAAGTTATCGCATTCATTCTTTTGTCTTTGTTGAATTTTTCACCTCTTCTACAATGAGCATACATTACTTTCAATGTCTTTTTTTTCCTTCTGAAGATGAAATTAATACCAACTCATTTTAGAACACTGGAATTTTCAGGAAAGTCTGAGAAGGAACATAAATATCACTGCTCGTTTCTTCTATAAAGTTAATTTTTAAAATATTCAGCTCAAGCATCTTCTCCACTGAGAAGTTTTCTTTGAAGCAGTGATATTGTGCTTTATAATAAGAAATATATATTGGGTCTTGGTCCCATTTTAGGCTCAGAGCTCCTAAAATCCCTGGAATTTCCAAAGAGAACAATAAAGGCGTCTTTTGTTATGCTAATGAGGTAAGTTCTACAAAGCCCCTAGGATACCTAAGGATGGGGCTGGTGGTCTGGAGAACCAACCACGTGATTAGAGGGTTAGGACTTTGAGTCTCCTGAGGGGAGGTGGGGCTGGAGGTTGAATCGTTTGCCAATGGCCAATGATTTAATCAGTCATAACTACATAATGAGGCCTCTATGTAAAAAACAAAAGGACAGCTTCCAGGGTGGTGAACACATGGAGATACTGGAAGAGTGGCTTGCCTGGTGAGGGCATGGAAGATCTATGCCCCTTCCCCATACCTGGCCCTATGCATGTCTTCTATCTGGCTGTTCCTGAGTTACACCCTTTATAATAAACAGGTGATCTAGTAAGTAAACTAGATCTAGTAAGTAAACTAGGTCCTCTTCTCTTGGTACAGGGTTTGGTCTTCCTGTCACTTGGAGAGATTTGCCCTGTCCTGCGTCAGTGCCAGAACTGAGCTGAATTCTCTGACACCCCCTTGGTGTCCCAGAATTGCTGGGTGCTGTGTGAGAAGCGCCCCCAACACACACACATTGGAAATTAGATCCAGGAACATAAAAGAGAAGCCCCTTTTGAGTGGGATGATCCTCTTGTCTGCTCTCTGAGCACCAGTGTTCATTTCTTTAACCATACTTCTCACCCTGTATCCCAATTATTTGGTAACCAGAAGCTTCTAAATTTAGGACCAAAAAAAATGGCAACTGCAGCTCACCCACACATCACAGTGCCTTGTGTCCATTTGTTGCATGAATAAATCGATGCATAAATGAATTCAACTCATCAATAGCACAACTTCAGTACGAGTATCCTATTAATGAGGTGAAAGTAAAATTTGTTGATTCATTCATAAGTGTTGAGTTTCTACTGCTCACCACTGTGCTGCACTTCTGTGCTAAGGGTAATGTCAGCTTCCTCAAATATCTGCAGATAATCTGTCCTGCCACCTCCAGAGGGTAGGGAATGATAGAGATGATGGAGGAATAAAAAATATTGTTCAGGATCTCTGTGACAGGACCTCCGTTTACTTGCCTTACTTCATTGACTCTCCATAACAACCCATGAGGTTCTTACTATTCAATGAATATAAGTAAATAGTGTTTGACACATCTTAACGCACCCCAGCCCAAGCTCTCCACCATCATGTCATTAAACGTTCTCAGAACACTAAAGGTAGAGGTAATAAGAAAGAGAGATTTTTTTTTCTACATATCCATGGTACAGACATCTCTCTCCAGTACCTGAGTGTCACCAGCTACCCCTAAACTACCTCTTTCCATTGTGTTTTCTGAGCTTTGCATGATGGTCTCTGTAGGAGGCAATGAAAAATACAGAATTGGCCATCTAGAGGCAGAGGGCACTATCATACATCAGCTCATTCTTTCTCTGAACTGAGAATTCTTTCTGAGAAAGTCCTGGTAATAAATAAAAGTTCAAAGCTGGAATTACATGCTGGCTTTCTGCCCTTCAACTGGTAAGAAGTGAAATCTCAAAACAGAGTAAAGATCAGAATGGTGAAAGCTTGCTAGATCTAGAAGGCAGGAACCTTTAGGGCTGAGAGACGGATGTAGTTTTGGAGAATGGAGTACAGAAGAGGTCTCAATGGTTTGTGTCAGAAACTAATGTAAATGCTCCCAGAGGCCCTGACAGAGATGGAAAGCTGGAAGGAGAACACTGAAACCAATACCCCCAAGGAGAGACAGCCCCCAATGCCAAGAAACCCAGCACAGAGGACAGTGGGGGCTGAGCACTCTACCTGCCAAAAGGGTGGGCTGGCAGAAACAAGGACAGGATGTTTAGCAGCGTCCCTGGCCTCTATCTACCAGATGTCAGGAGCCTCTGTTCTCCCAGAAGTGACAACCAAAAATATCTCCAGACATTGCCAAATGTCCCTGGAGAGCAAAACTCACACCTAGTTGAGAACCACTGTTTAGAAGGCATCATCTAATTTAATTTAGAGTTTACCACTATTCAATCACACACTTATTCTCACATTATAGATACAAAGCTGGAGGCTCAAACAGGTTACCTTACTTGTCCAGGAAGCAGCAGAGGTGGAATTTGAACCTGGGCTGACTGGCACCAAATGTCTGTGCTGCTCACTGCTGTGTTATGCTACATATAAAGTCTCTGCTATCCAAATATAGAAGACTCCTGGGAGAGAGAAGGCCCATCACCCAGGAGCAAGGAGTGGAAGGCAGCGTAAAGAAGCCAGATAGGGTTCAGGCCTCAAACTCCCTCTTTTTGCCTGTGCTAGTTCCTACCAGGGAGATGTCTGAGCAGTTGTGTCAAACGACAGAAAACTTGCCTGTGTATGTGACAGAGTTGATGGCTAGGTCCAGACTGAGGCCCATTGACACCAGTTGCATACAGGAAGCTGTGCAGATGTGGAGAGAGAAGGTGGGTGGGAAGCCAGGAGAGTCAGAGGGAAATGGATAAGAGCCAGGCTATCTCTCTCCTGCCCGCTCTCAAGGAAGCCAATATCCATGAGTAAGGCAGAGGAAACAGAGTCCACACAAAGACCTCAGGTCCAATTCACTTCCTGGACACCAATTATCTCCCCTCCCTAAAATCAAGCCAATTGCAACCTCGGCAGGTCAGGAAATAAAATGCACAGTGGGAGAAATCTGAAAGAAATGGACTCAGTGGGTTTTGAATCCCAGCTCTGTCACCTACTTGCTGTGCGACTTGAGGCAAGTCATTAACGTCTCTGAGCCTTGTCTCCTCACGTGTCCAATGGGGATAACAGCATAGGGCTGTCGTGAATATGCGATGAAATGATGCATATGAAGCAGTTGGCACCATGCAAAGCAGGAGTATAAGACTTAATAAATCCCAGTTGTTAATAATCTTTATCATTACCTACCGACAGAGCTGTTGGGTGACGCTGGAAATGATGAATTGTGTGTTGACTGTCTGGTGGCTCCAGATGTCACTTGGTCTGAGGTTTGGGCAAAGACCACTACATTCCATGGCACCCCTGTGGAGGAAGGACCCAGGCTGGTTATCTCAGCAGGAAGCAACATGAAGGAAGATTTTTCTCTTCCAGACTTCTTCCATAGGCATCTCTACATAAAGACTCATTCGTTGACCATTTCATTCATTTACTCATTCCAGACCCTCCATCCCACATTCATCCAATCAGCCAATATTTCTTGAGCACCTCTCATGGGCCAGCCACTATTCTAAGTCGTAGAGACAGAGTGGTGAAAAAGACAGATCCTTGCTCCCTCAGGGTTAATCAAGATTGATTAATTATTGACCTTACAACCCAACCTTCTCTCCCCAGCTTCAGGAACAGCACCTTTCTGGTTGCGTGGCTGCTCTGGACATCTGTCCCCCAAGGTCAGACTTCCTCGCCCCCACCTCCCTGGCTATTTGCCAAAAGGCCGTCTAAGAGACTGGACGTCAGCCCTGTGCCCCAGGCCCAGGAGTATTTTTCCTGCTTCAGAATTCCACACACTCCTTAACTGACTTTCCCATTCCTGGAGCTCGGCAATTGCCATTCAGATTTGGGCTTTGGTTCCTAAGAGTTGGTAGAGGAGTGCCAACACCTCTTTAACAAGGGCTAAAAACAGTGACTTAAGACTCAAACGTGTTCAGGGCTCAAACCCCATTTTCCCACTTGTTATTTTGTGACCTCAGGAAGTCACCTGATCTTCAGTTTCAGGTTTCTCATGTGGAGATAATAAAAGCACCTGAATATAAATATAAACGTACTATATATAATATAACAAAAGTAGAGATAACAAAAGCATCTCATAGTATTTTTAGGGGAATTAAAGAAACAATGCACTTTAAACTCTTCACCCTTAATAAATGATAGATGATCATCACTATTTTTATTATGAATACAATTCTTCTGTCTCTACTTCTTTGGGGGAGGGGGTGCTCCTCCTGCCTTGAAAGCCACCCAGCCCCCCTCACATGGCCTAATTGGTGGGCCAGCAGCAGTGTGAAGGGTGTGTAGTGACAGGATGAGCCGTACTTCTCAGAGATAGAGCTGTGGAGAGAGTAGGGACTCAAAAAATAAGCTGGACATTGTCCCAGAGATGTTTCCAAGACAGAGAAGCTGAACCCATGATGAGATCAGGGGCAGAGCCCTGGTTAAGGAGGAAGTGCCTGTGGCTACCTCATGATGCAACCCCATGGGCTCTTCCAGAGGGCCATGTGGGGATGGAGAGGGTTGCAGAGATAGAGGTGGCAATGCTGGCTGCTTCTATAGGAGTTCAGGGTAGCTGAGGGCTGGGTTTGTCCTAGGGCTCTCAGAAGAGTCTTCAGCTGTCAAAGAAGATGTCCACTTGCTTTCATGCCAGTGCTGGCAGCTTGAGAAGTTTGGGTTTTTGCTTTGGACAGTGCAGATACACTGGCATCCCTGGAGGCTCTCGGGGCATCTGTTGTGCCTTTGGGGAAGGAGGTGTTAGACCAGTAGTTCTGACCAAGTGAGACTTGGCCTCTCTCATTCGTGCACCAAATACTTCCTGCACACCTACTGTGTTCCGGGTAATAGGCCAGGCTGCAGAAGAAGTGACAGGAGTAAAGTAAGAGCAGGAGGGGGATGTGGGCTTTTGCAGTGTTAGCACTCGAAGTGTCACATCCCAGGAACTCCCTCGGTCTCAAGGAAACCAGGACCATTGGTTGGTGACCATCCTGAGATAAGTCCTTTTGACCTGACATCGGCCCCACACAGCTCAGATCCTATGATGAGTTAAGGCCCCTGGGGACATCTCTGGGCTCAGAGCAGGAAGCAGGAAGATGAGGAAGCAGGCTAGTACCTGCACTTGGAAGCCAGACCTGGTCAGTGGCAGAGACATGCAAAGTGTCACGTTTGGGGCCAGACAACCTGGGTGTGAAGCCTAGCTCTGCCCTGGCCAGATGAGGAGGGACCTTCCTCTTTAACTTCTGTCCCCTCAACTGTGAAATGGGAACAGTCATCTGGACCACTAAGCCTACCATCGAGAATGGGTAAGTCACTATGTGAGCCAAGGTGTTGGGCCCTAGGTCCCCCAGAAGGCACCCACCTGGAGGCGGTCCTGGGAGCGTGGAGTGACCAGAAGGACAAGTTGGGTGTAAAAAAGCCCAGGCTGTCCCACCCACCTGGACCCATCACCTCCTTTTGAAGGTCACCCAGTCACTGGGAAGAAAGGTGACTCTGTTTCTTGAGGTTCAGGGGAAGTATAAACAAATCTCTTTTCTAGGAGATGAGTCGTAAGCGGTGGAAGACAAACTGAAATTCTGGCCAGAGCAGGTTAGGCTCGGGGGCCCGTCTCCTAGCTCCAAACACCCTTGATGCACACATGGGCTTCCAGCCACTCCCCCTCCCCTGATAATCTCCCTCTCTGGACCTTGAACATCTCTAGCCAGGCCTTGGCTGGGGTAAAGACTGCTGTGGAGGGACCCAGCAAGGCCCTTAGCAGAGCAAGGTGTGACTTTTATATGCATTATGACGTCATACCCCTGGGGGAAACCTGCTGGGAGGGGTGGTAGCAGAGAACCTCTCATCTCCCCTGGGGGAGTTACTGATGTTGAGGAATCTTCATCAACACTCAGTCTCTTTCCAGAAAGAGAGGGCGAAGGTTGGGACTTAGGAATTATCCAGAAGCTGGGATTCAGATCCTTGCTACGTGACTTTAAACAGAACGCTTAACCTCTTTGAGGCTCTGTCCTCTTCCATAAACAAACAATCAATCAAAAACCCATCAATGGTACCTCATTCTTACCCACTGCAGGCTCAGTCGAGATAATACAGGTAAAGCTCTGGCATATGGTAGGTGTGCAATGCAAACTAATGGTCTTTTGGGATCTAAGAGTATCTCAGCCCCAGTGGCAAGGAGAGAAAAAAGACAGGATGCAGGCGTGAAAGAGGACAGACAGGGTCCAGGGTAGAGTGAGAAGTGAGTGAGAAATGGATTCCCTCCAGCTCCAGAAATTTTTTAATTACTCTTTGGAGAGATGGAAACTCAGATACCTTCAGTGTCTGGCCCAAAGACATACAGCCTGTCAGTGCTTGATTTAGATTTCTTTTATCTCTGCCCAGGGATTAAAGTATTTTCCAGTGTTTAAGTCAAACATCTTGGAATGTGTCTAGATTGATTCCAGGGGATTCCCTGCCCTGAGAGACTATCCAACGTGCTGCAGAAACGGGGTGGTAAGGAGGGTGCCAACCCAGTCCAGGCCACCAGTACTCTCTGGGGTAAGGGCAGGACTCTGACCAGTTCCAACAGCCCCCAGCATCAGACCCTGAGTGAGCCTTGGGGACAAAAGCAGTTAAACAACCTCTGTAGTAGCTTGCTTTGGGGACAATTCAACAGGACACGCCCCATCAGAGGTGGTGGGATTGGGCCATTCATGTCATTGTATGGAAACCTCACAATGGGTCCAACCGCAAAGCTCTTCCCAGGGCCAAAGCCTGGCCCCAGCTACGAGGGGGCTGGGGACTAGGGGGCTGGGGAACCCTCCCCACATGCTCCAGAGCTGCAGCCCTGCGTGAGTTGGGGAAGGACAAGGTGACAGCCTGCTCACCCCAGGCGGCCCCCAGGCTGCTAGTGTCCAAGGTGTCGCACCCTCTTAGGATACAGAAGCCCCTCTCCCCTACCCTTCAGACCCTGATGGCCTCCATTTCCCAGCTAAGCACAGAGGACAGTCCTTTCTCCTGAGAAGAGAAACAGAACAGATATTCAAGCACCTGGCACATTACAGATGTCCCTTCTACAGGCCTCCAGTTATCTTAGACACCCTGACTTCCTGCCCAAGGAGGCAGCTGGAGTAAAACAGTGTGGGGATCTGGGCAGCCAAAATGACCAACAGGCCTTCAAGGTCCCGCTTGGGGGGAAGACCAGAGGTCCCTAACCCTCACAGGCTGCCTTCCTGCTTGTACCTCTCCTTTCAGCTTACCCCGTCATGCAGCCCCAACGCACTCACATCACGCCGATCTACTGAAACACACCTACCTGGCAGCTTCCTGCGTCCTGTCCTTTGCCCATTCAGTGTGCCTATCAGGAGTGCCTTTCCCTTAACTAATGAGGGTGCCTATAGAAATCCTGCCAACCTAACACCACCCAGCCATTTAGGAAAACTCCCCCTTCTCAGTCGCCCCAAAAGGGCAAAGCTCCTTCTCAGCCTTGTACCCCAAGTGGTTGGGCACCTGCCTGCCTCACCCACCAGCCCGCAGCTTGTGGAAGTCTAAGACTGTCACTTGCTCATTTCCCAACTGACAGCTGGGCACAGGTGGGAGCAGCGAGCAGAGATGTCAACTAAGAAAAAACACCTTGGGAATGAGTGTGTGTGCGCCAGGGGATGAAGGAATGCCAAGGCGTCTCCACATTGATCTCAGCAGATATTTAATTCATAAAGCAGTTTTGTGAACTTGCTCAAGTCAGTCCAGAAAATGCAGCCTCACCTGGTTGGCTATGATATAAGCCTGTGCCAAAAATCAAAAGCCCTCTGGGGTGCCCCTGTAGGGGTTTGGGAAGCCCAAGTTACCTGTCACCTGTGCCGCTCTCCTCCAGGAATCTATCAGGCTCCTCTACCGGCCCCAGCCCAGCCCTGCTTACCTGGCTCACAGGTGAGGAGGAGACTCACAGCCAAAGCCATCAGGTGCCCGAGCCAAGGGGGCCGGGGGTGTGCAGGGCCTTCCCAGCCCATACCTTGCCTGCTCACCTGGCTTTGCTCCGCACCTCTGAACGCGTCCCTGAGACTGAACCCTGCTCAGCCCAGCCCCGGCTCCTGGGAGGGCAGCGAGGACCGGGTAGTGAGGACACGCCTTGCCAAGCCTCCCGGGAGGGGCAGGGATGCCTTTAGGGGAGCAGTGGTGCCACTACTACTGTCAAAAGTCAGCCTGAATTATTCAGAGCCTGTGGAGCCCAACACCTGCGGATCAGCACCCTCTGTAAACGGGCCACAGGAAGAGTCCCACCCACAAGACAAAGCCTGGCTCCCAAGTCTATGGCCTACCCGAGAGATTCCCGTGGGTCTGCCTGGGATTGAGGAAGGACAGGGACCTAGGCATCAACCTGTCTCATTCTTTGAACCCCCTGGGTTTCACCTCCGACAGCTTCCCAGGCACCACCAGACTGGAGCTGGGCGGACCCTCCCTGGGGGAGGCATGACTGGCTCTGAGGGTTTTGGAATGTGTGGGAGTGAAGAAGAGACTGCATTCCCACGTGTGAACTCCCCGGCTGCCAAGGGAGCTGAGGGCCAGGTCTGCAGGTACCTTTCAGGAGCCCTCCAGAGCCACCCTTTATGCCCCCACAGCCACTCCAGGAGCTGCGGTCTCTCACTCCCCAGCCAAGCCCTTCAGCTGCCCCTTGCCAGGGGTGGAGAGGGGCATGAGGTGTTGGGTTGGGGTGCCAGGAGGGGACTTAGGGTTCTGCCTCTTCCTCTACAACTATGCAGCCCCCTGGACCTGGGCTGTTATGACAGCCGCCCCCAAAACAGCCTCTCCCTTGCCACCTGCCCAGCAGAGATCCTCCTTAGGTATCATGCACCTCAGTGGCCCCCACTCTCCTCCCTCGTCCAGGCACGCAGGAGACCCCCATCCTTCCCTCCCTCCTGCCCCATCCTTAAAGCCTCTAGCGGCCCAAAAGTTAAGAGGGAAGGTGCTCCAGGTGCCCAGTGCACAGGTGGCAAGCAGTGGACCTCGCACTGGGCCTCACATCTCCCCTGGATTTTGTACCCAGAGCCAAACTCCAAGGACACACTTATCAGAAACCCTCAGGTGCTTCCATGTCCTATGAAACCTGTTCTCTCCTCTCTGCTTGCCCTGCTCTGATTCATTCACTCTCAGGACAGACGGACCCTGAGCCCCGACTCTGCTCTGGGCATGCATCCAACAAAGAAGTACAAATGAATAAGTACAAGGGATCAAGCTGGGGTGGCAGGAGCACAGAGGTTGGTGGGAGACGCCAGACCCACACTGGAAAGGGGACAGGAATCAGGGAACTCTTCCTGGAGGAGGTGCCATGCGCATCAAGACTTGAAGGATAAGCTAGAGTCAGCTAGGCCGGGGAGGTGGGGAGAGGAGAACTGAGGGTTCTGGGGAAAAGACAGAGTGGTAGCAAAGGCTGAAGACTGCAGGGAGGCGAAAGATGAACCTGGCCTTTGTCCAAACTCCCACCCCAGTTCTCTACCAAGGCATGACTTCCCTCCCTTAAGAAAACAATCACAGAGATACAGAGGCCAAGCTGGTGCGTCTTGTGGAAAGCAGGGTTCCCACTTCACAGAGGGGAAAATCAGGACCTGCGAAAGTGGTGACAGAGCTCGAATCAGACCCCAGACCCCTGGACTCCCCAAATCCTTCCCATTTAAGCAATTCAAACCCTTTTTTCTCTAAAATACAACAACAAGTACCATAAGTCTGCGAGGCCTTGGGGCCCAGGAGCAGCCCTGCTCTTATGAAGGGCACAAAGGGGTGAGTGGGTTTAGGTTCATGATGGGTAATCACAGCTACTGTTTACTGAACATCTACTATGTGCTGGGCATGGCTTCCAGTCATCGCCATGATGCTGAAGCTAGGTCTTACCCTCACAGCAACTGGCTGCTCCGCATTGCGCATTGCCCATTGCCACGGCTTAGAGATTTGCTCAAAGTCACTCAACTAGCACACAGCACAGCTAGGATATGAACTCAGTTTGGATCTAGAACAGTGCTCTCGCCAGGGTGGTTCTCCCCTCCCTAGAGGTGATTTGGCAATGTCTGGAGTAATTTTTGGTTGTCATAAGGGGAAGGAGGTTGCTATTTGCACTGAGTCGGTAGAGGATAGTGAATATCCTACAGTACACAGGACAGCCCCCCACCCCCAGCAGTGAATTATCTGGCCCCAAATATCAATAGTTTACTGATAAGAAATCTTAGTCTAAAGCTGCGCTATTGTCCAGTGGAAATTTCTGTGATAATAATGTAGGGAGGAGACAAGAGAACTAAAGTATTAAATCAAGCTATATTCAGAGACTGCAATGTGCTTGCTGATCAGCCCTGCAGCCAGGTCAAGAGGGCACCTGCAGAACAAAGGAAGATTTCTGCTGGGACTGCTGACAGCCCATTCCCCAAATCATGAAGAGAAAGAGGAAAATCAGAGGTGTTAAGTGGTGCCCTCCACAGAATAAAATCATTCATTCTCTATGGCTAAAACCATGGGGAACCTGTGGATTAAAGGCTAGAAACTGCCAGCAGGCCTTTCACCTACTTACTCCTGTCCTTCCTCACTGTATGTCCATATCAAAGGAAAATGGGTAAACGAAGTCTTTAAACTGTAACTCACAGGAACTGAAGAATGATATGTAAATATACCGAATTCCCCAAACATTAAGGGTCCCTTTCAGTGCCTTTAATCTGTCCTTCTCAGTGTCTTTGTCTCTCGCTGTCCTTGTCTCTCTACTGTCTCTGTCCCTCTGAGTCTCTCTCAGGCTCTCTCACTCTCTGGCTCTGAGAGGAGCCCACGCTCTGTCTTTGGAATGTCACCCCGTCTCTAATAAACTCTCCTTTTGACTCTAGCTTTGGCGTGTGTTTGGATGCTTTCTTACTCTCCGCCAAGAACCCTCTTCTCTCTCAGTGCAGGGCTTGAGTCTCTCCCAACTCAGGGGAGTTTGCCCCGTCCTGCATCAGTAATGTTCATGTTCTATACCTGCACCATCCAGTGATCCCCATGTGGCTACTGAGCACTTGAAATGTGACAGGTGTGACTGAGAAACTGAATTTTTAATTTTGTCTAATCTTAGTTTAAAAACCAATATAAGGTAGAGGGTGAAGTGGGTAAAGGAGATCAAATATATGGTAGCTGAAGGAAACTGGACTTTGGATGGTAAACACACAATAGAATATACAGATGTCAAATGATAATGTACACTTGAAAATTATATCATTGTATTAACCAATGTTATCTCAATAAAGTTAATTTAAAAAAAAACAAAACAATATATCACCCCATGTTTATTGCAGCATTATTTACAATAGCCAAGAAATGGAAACAACCTGAGGTTATATCGATGGATGAATAAAGAAATTAATGACATATTATTCAGCCATAAAAAATAAGGAAATTTTTCCAAATGCAACAACATGAACAGACCTTGAGGGCATTATGGTAAGTGAAATAAGTCACATGGAGAAAGACAAATACTGTATGATCTCACTTAGATGTGGAATCTAAAACAAAACAAAATTTTTTGAAAACCTAAGCTCATAGATACAGAGAACAGACTGGTAATTGGTAGAGGCAGGGGTGGAGGTGGGAGAAATGGGCGAAAGGGTCAAAAGATACAAACTTCCAGTTAAAAGTCAATGAGTCAAGAGGATGCAATGTACAGCGTGATGGAAAAAACTGATGCTCAGTTCAGTTATCAGAAGCCTTATGAGTAAGCTTGGAACAGCGTGGGCATGTGAATGTACTTTTTGACTGGAATTTTATGAAATCTAAATACAGATCAAGTAGTTCAGATTAAAAATCTAGCTGTGCTATAGAGTTTAAAATGCATATTGGATTTAGAATGTATGAGAAAAAGAATGTAAACCATCTCCTTAGTAATTTTTGTACTGGTTACTTATTGAAATGATAAATATTTGGATATATTAGATTTTTAAAAATCATAGGATTACAATTAACTGCACCCATATCTTTTCACTCTTTTAATGTGGCTACTGGAAAATCTACAATTACATATGTAACTGGTTCTCATTCTATTGGACAATGCTGGTCTGAGATCTGAGTGTTCTCGCCATAAATAATCTAATTATTTAAGATTATGTTATTATAATTTAATTATTTAATTTTAATCATCTTAACTCTAAATACTTAGCCTCTGTTCTGTCTACTCCAGCTTGGCAATGACAAGGATGGGGTGAGATCCATACTCTTCTCTTGGCCCTTGATGGTGTTTAGCTACATCAGCAGGGTCATTGAGGAACTGGAGAAGACTAGGGCAAGCCTCTGGGTGCTAGTGCTTAAGAAGAATGGCCATATTGAAGAAGGAGCAAAAAAACCTCTGGCTCTTGCTGTGCCCAGATTGACGGGGGCCTCAGCCAGCCCTCCCTATCAGATGGCATTGATTGGGAACAAAAGGGAAAGGGGAAGGGCTGGCTGAGCAAGACAGAGGGCTAAGGACACTGCCTGGGCATAGTCAAAAAATGGAGGAAAAACCCACTGAATCAGCAGAATTGGGTTTCAGGGACAAAGGAGAGCACTCATGCAAACTTCCTGTAACTGCAGGACAAATGAGTCTAGGGCGCGTGCTGCCTGACACGTGCTGCCTGCACACTCCGCCAATAGACTGACACAAGAGTTGGGCTACATAGAATAAGCACTTATTAGAGATTTGCGAGTTCCAGAAACACAGGCAAGCTCTCACTCAAAGGCCTGGCTCCCCCAGTATCTCCGGAGTACCGATTATATATGGAGAAATCAGCCATCATGAAAACTAAGGGAGCTGGGGGTGTGGGTGCCTCTGATTGGATGATAAAGGAAAATGAGGTAACTGATTATTGTTTCCATTTCTGGAATAAGCTACGGCTTTGCCGTGACTTGGTGGGGTTGCTATTCAGCCTGGAACCACCTGGGGCTGTTAAAGTCCAACGGAAACCTATTGTCCTCATGACTATAGACCTGAGGCTCAGTCAATCTTATGTCCTGAGGCTTAAGGATTAAAGGAGCAGATGAGTCACAAAGCCATTGATCTGGGCAAAACCAGCTTGAATCAGGGGAAAAAAACATATTAAAGAAATGAAGATTGTGTGCAGTTACAAACTATAGGGTAAGAATCAATGAGTCCCGGGACGCTGTGAGACCTCTAATATGAGGATCCTCTTTCAATCCTACAAAAGGCAGAGGAAACTCAAGAGAAGCTGTCAGTGATCCTTGAGAAGGGAGCTTCCATGCAGGAGAATGGACAAGGCCAGATTGTCAGGATCAGACCAAAGTCCAGAGGGAATGAGATGGGCACTGGAGGTAGCCTGGGTTCAAATCCCCACCATCCCACAGCAGCCGCAACAACACCAATAATAATAACGTTCACTGATCCCCTGCTGTATGCCAGGTGCCAGGGCAAAGGGTGCTGCTGACATTAACAGCTGGAGCGCGAGGCATTTATTTACTGTCTTCTCTGAGCTCCGCCTTTCACAGACATAATGGCCCATTTAGTTTTTGTGGTACCTCCATGAGGTGGTGCATTCATCAATCCATTTCAGAGAGGAATAAACTGAGACACAAAGAATTTATGTCATTCACACAAGACTATGCAGCAAAGTATTGTATGTGTTTCCATTTGTAATATGTTGAAGAACCGGCAAGACTAATGGATGGAGACGGAAGTCAGAATGATGTTCTGGAAATGGGGACATTGTCTGGAAAGGGGCATGAGGGAAACTGTTAGAGCAGCAGTTCTCAGCGTGGGGGTGGGACAACCATGCCCCCCAGGGGACATTTGGCAATGTCTGGAGACATTTTTGGCCGTCAAAACTAATAAGTACTCTCAAAGACATACAAATTGCAATTGCCAACGAGCATATGAAAAGATGCTCAACATTACTAATATTCAAGGAAATACAAATCAAAACCACAATGAGGTATCATCTCACACCTGTTAGAACAACTATTATCAAAAAGACTAGAGATAGCAAGGGTTGAAGAGGAGGTAGGGAAAAGGGAACATGGCTTTTTTGACTTATTCTGACGTCGGGAATGGAAATTGGCGCAGCCACCATGGAAAACAGTATCAAAATTCCTCAAAAGATTTAAAATACAACTATCATATGGTTCAGTAATCCCGCTTCTGAGTATTTATTTAAAAAAAAAACAAAATCACTATCTCAAAGAGATATCTGCACCTCCATATTCATTGCAGCATTATTTACAATAGCAAAGATGGGGAAACAACCTAAATGCCCATCAACAGAGGCATGGATAAAGTATGAGGTGTGCGTGTATATATATGTGTATGTATATACAATAAAACATGTAATGAAATAATGAAATATATAATGATATATACAATGAAATGTTATTCAGCCATAAAAAAGGAAGGAATTCCTGCCATCTGTGATGACCAGGATGGCCCTGAAGGAATTGCGTTAAGCAAAATAAGTCAAAGAAAATCAAATACTATACGATCTCACTTATTATATATGGAATCTAAAAAAGAAAAAGAAAAAACATACTCAGTAATGCAAAGAACAGATTGGTGTTTGCCAGAAGTGGTTAGTGGGGGTGAGGAAAATGAGTAAATGTGGTCAAAAGTTTAAAATTTCCAGAAAAAAAACAAAAACCTGAGAGGTGTGGGAGTGATTGGCAACTAGTGGCTGGTGGCCAGCGTCTATGATCAGCACCCTACACTGCACAGACGGCCCCTCACAACAAAGAATTGTGCCAAACCAACATCGATCCTGCAGAGGCTGAGAAACCCTGCCCAAGAGGAAAAGAATGTTTTACGCTCTGAGCTGCGGGAAGGTTACACGTATGCAAAAACTCACTACACTTACAATGAGGACATTTTGTCCACTTTACTGGGTGAACGCTACACCTCGACAAAAGTTTTTAAGAATTAAAATTTTTTAAATGCAATTGGCAGAGGGTGGTGTTGAACCGTGGCCTGTCCGAATGATATTTTTTTACCTGAACAACACCCTGCTCACGGGGCTCCCTGCATGGGTTTTCGCTCTGATCACCCGTTCAAACCCTCCAGTGCTGCACTTGGAATAAAATCTAAATTCCTCACCATGACCTTCACAGCCCTTGAGTCTGGCTCCAGCCACCTCTTGGTCTTCTCTCCCTCTGCCTTCCCCTTTCTCTGCACTGGTCCCTTGCGAGAAGCTCACATGAAGACTTCACCAACCTCAGGGCCTTTGCACATGTTCTTCCCTCTGCCTGGAATTCTACACAACTGGCCCCTTCCCAGTCCTCAAACTTGCAATCAAATGTCACCTTCTCAAGAGGTCTGCCCTCACCACCACCCCCAAATTGTCCTGCCACCTCCACGGCTTGCCACCTCGTTATCCACTTTATTTCTTTCCTAGCACATGCCAATTTTCTATATTTCTAATTATTTTAGGATCCATATGTTCACTTGTCTATTGTCTCCATCTCCCCTGGTGGGCAGGGGCTGGGCAAAATCCCCAATGAATGGCGCACAATAAGCCCTCACATATTTGTTAAACAAAAATAAATAAATTCCTAGGATTTCCTCAGTGAGGTTAAGAAGGAAAATCTATTTTACTTAATTTAGCCATATAAGGGTACAGCAGCTTTAAGAATCAGCTTTCCAGCTTTCTCTGAAACACTCTCCTGAACCTCCTTTCCATCCTTGGATACCTCTATATAATTCTTAATTCTCTGCCACACTCACTACCTTAGTTCAGGTCCTCATCTTCTCTGACTTTCCAAACAGCCTCTTTACTCATCATCTGCCT
>NW_011889036.1:33510-35015 GCF_000151845.1 Pteropus vampyrus | reverse complement strand
CCCTAATTGCTCCCTCCCTCCCCTGGCCCTCCACTTAGCCAACATATTAATGCTAACTGCACTCCCTATGCCGTGCTCCCCATCCTCATGATCATCTATCAACTACTAATTTGTACTTCTCTAACCCTTCACCCCAAACCCCCTCACCTCTGTCCATCACCAAACCATCCACTATATTTGTGAGTAATTCACTCATTTATTGACCAATCACCAGGCACTAAGCACTGGGGACAAATAGATGAATGAGAACAATGTGGCTGAAAAAGCAAATAGGTTTTTACCCTCTGTGTCTTCTATACCCCTCTGGTGCTTCATCCTCCTTCTGACCCCAGTAGTTCTTTATGTATGATATACAGGACCCCCTTATGGAGCCTAAGTTGACTCAATTTCAAATTTAGACACATCTGGGTAATTCTAGAGGATGGAAGGATTGGAGGATTTAAGGTCTGCTGGGGATAGATAGTCCTCAGATGTGGGAGCCCTCCCGTGCACTAAAGGGTGCTTAGCAGCATCCTTAACCTGTACCCACAAGATGCCAGTAGCACTTCCATCTCCCTCTCCCCAACACCCTGTAGTGCCAACCAAAATGTCTCCAGATATTGCCAACTGTCCTCTGGGGGCAAAATCATTCCTGAGAACCACTGAATTATATCAATACCAAAGAATTTGGCCCAAAGACAAAAGCCAGTTATTAAGAAGAGAAATGATTGCTCTCATACAAAATCATTGACCTATACATATTTACAGACTTAACTGGGTCTAAATTATGTTTGCGTATAAAAGAAAAAAAGGCATAGAAACTGAGATCAAACTGATGGTTGCCAGAGGGGAGGAGAGGAGGGAATGGGTAAAAAAGGTAAAGGGAATGTAGTCAATAACATTGCGAAAAAAATAATATCGTGATAAGTTTGCATGGTGACAGATAATTACT
This sequence comes from Pteropus vampyrus, assembly GCF_000151845.1. Classification (NCBI taxonomy): domain Eukaryota; kingdom Metazoa; phylum Chordata; class Mammalia; order Chiroptera; family Pteropodidae; genus Pteropus; species Pteropus vampyrus. The sequence goes on along the minus strand of NW_011889036.1, from coordinate 34,084 downwards.
AAACTTAATGTGGTGATCACATTGTAAGGTATGTAAATGTTGAAACTAATATAATACTGTATACCAACCATAATTAAACAAAACATTATAAAAAGAAAAGAAAAAGGGGCAATATTCTATACTTCTCTAGGATGATGTTGATGTTCTGTATCTCGATAGGAGTTTGGGTTACACTAATGTATGCATCTGTCCAAAATTAGCAAATTACACTTGATATCTGTGCATTTCATGGAATGTAAACTTCATCTCAAAAGATAAACATCTACATACTCTGGTTAATACTCTGCATGGTGAACTATTTGGGAGGGGCATGGTTCTGATAATGTAACTTCTTTGGAATGCATAAAAAAATAAGATAATTAGATATGGTGGATAAAAAGATGGAGGGATGGATGAATGGAAGGATGGATGGATTGTTGGACAGATGAAGGAAGGAAGGGAAGGAGGGAGGGAGGGAGGGAAGAAGGAATGATGGTTGGATAGAAGGATGGATGGGTAGATAGATGGATGGATGGTTGGATGGTTGGTCGGATAGATGAATGGATAGATGGATAGATGGATGGATGGATGGATG
>NW_011889036.1:28236-32890 GCF_000151845.1 Pteropus vampyrus | reverse complement strand
ACTTGGGGTGGTGATTTATCAAGCTGGGGTTACAGGTACAAGCTCTAGAGTCATCAGACACACAGGGTTCAAATCGAAGTTCCACCACTTCACAGGTGTGTAGTTGTGGACAATAACCTCACTTTCTTTGCATCTCAAATGGGACAATGATAGTACCTACTTCGCAAGGTTGCTATTGTGGCTGAAATGAGAATCTGATTACCCATAGCAAAGACGGTGAAGATGAAAGATGGCACTAAGCATGCTTACCTGGGAGAGCGAAGGAGATGGGACACCTTCTGCAATCACCCTGGGGGAGACTTTGAGAGACGTCAGGAAAGCAGAAGAGAGGCAGGGCCAAAGAAATAGATTCTTATGTTTATTTGTAAGTGCCAAATCTATTCATTTTCATTCTCGCAGATGATGCAGCCTGAGAAACAGGCACATTCCAAAGGCACATCTGCTTTTCCTCACTAGCAGATCTTGAAAGCATGATTAAGATGTCTTCTAGGACTCATCATAAGGTCTCCAGCCCTCAGCTCAATGGCCTAGTGTATGTTTTCCATATTTTCTGAATTATGTAAAGGTGGAGGCAAAGATGATTGAAGTGTCAAGTGTGGATGACTCTAAGGGCAGAAGCCTCATGTTACGGATTGAATTGTGTCCCACAAAAGATGTTTAAAGCCTAATCCCCAGTACCTTGCATGGGGCCTTATTTGGAAATAGGATCTTTACAGACGATCAAGTGGGCTCTAATCCAATATGACTGTGTCCTTATGAAAGGGGGAAATTTGGACACAGATGCAGACATGCGCAGGAACACCTTGTGAAGATGAAGGCAGAGATCGAGACAGTACATCTACAAGCCAAGGAATGCCAAAGATTGCCAGCAAACCACCGTAAATTAGGAGAGAGGCATGGAATGGGTACTTTCTCCCCGACAGTTCTTGGAAGGAACCAACCCCCTCAGCACATTAATAGTGGGCTTCTAGCCTCCAGAACTGTGAGATAGCACATTTCTGTTGTTGAAGCCACCGGTCTGTGGTATTTTATTACAGCAGCCCTAGGAATACATATGCAAATAACAATAAGGAAGCCAGTAGTGGGGCAGGAAGGGATGGGGCAGCTACTCAATTCAAACGGACAGGTTTTTGCCAGGAGCTGCCAACTGACAGGTACTGGGCCAGGTATGAGGATGTAGCAGTAAAAAAAGTCACAACCCTGTCCTTAGGGGGTTTGGAGTGACAAAGGAGGCAGGCAATAAATAAAGAATAGCACACATGCCACCGTGATGGCAAGTAATTTACGAGGTGAGGATTTAATCTAATCTGGGGACTTGATGAAACCTGGGGGTGGAATGGAGACCTGAAGGGATGGCAGAAGAACATTTGAGGCAGAAGTTTCCTTCAAGGAGATAGAGTCCCATAGAGAATCTGGAGAGACTGATAGCAGGGTCTGGAAGGCGGTGGACCCGCAAAACCTGTGATTGTGGCTTTAAGTGGCTTTAAGAGACTTTTTTCTAACGCCTACAGCACCTGGTCTTCCTAGGTGGTCTCCCATCCAAGTACTAACCAGACCTGACTCTGCTTAGCTTCTGAGATCAGGAACGTTCAGGGTGTTATGGCCGTAGACAAGCAAAAGAGACTTTGCAGATGTGATTGAGGTGGCCCAATATCATCACAAGGATCTTTATGAGAGGCAGATAGGAGGTTCAGAGTCTGAGGAGATATGTTGAAGGAAGCAGAGGTCAGATATCAGAGAGAAATCTGAAGATGCTACACTGCTGATTTTGAAGACAGAGCTAAGGCCAGGAGCTAAGATCTTCCCTAGCGCTAAATTTCTGATGATTTGTTACAGCAGTCATAAGAAACTCCTACACCAGGGGACCAGTCAGGAGGAACTTTACAGAGGGTGCTCCACTCCACAAAGACACCCAGCCAGAGGGCAGCATGGAGGGATGTGAACGCCCAGGCTCCAAGAAATGTTTGCTGAACAACAATGCGAATAGATAAATCAACATTCAAGTGAACAATCCTCATCGCCATCGTCACCACTTACTCTTTTTTGAGCCCTTAGAGCATGCTAAGGCATTGACTGGCAGGGTCTTGTTTTATTTCTTTAAGCCTCACAACAAACTTGAGTTATACACTATTTTCCAATTTTCACAGATATGAACACCACAGCTCACAGAAATGGTCCAGCGTGCTCATTCAATGAAGGAGAGGCAAAGGCAAAGGATTTGAACCCAGGCAGGTCCGAGTTCGGAGCCTGTGTGTATGTACTTCAGTGTGCATTTGTTAAACAGATAAACATATTAATAAAGATATCCATAACCCTACGGCCCAGACGTCCTTCCCCAGGCACCCTCCTCCAAGGAGGTGGCAGCAGTGACATCTCTAGGAAGGAATCTTTGAGAAGTCCTTGAGCCTCAGCACCCAGGGGTGGGAGCAAGGGGTCCACATCCCAGATTGAGGCCTCTGAGATGATCACTGAGGGATTCAGGACTATTCCGGGTTTTTTTGTTTGTTTTGTTTTGTTTTGTTTTGTTTTTTTCCCAAGGAGGAACTTCCAAAGAGTGGTCTTTTCAATTGTACTATGGGGCAGGTTTTAATTACATGAAAATGCTTGGGTCTTGCCTAACCTGTGAGGTCCTGCTACATCATTCCTCATGTGGAGACTTTCAGGCTCTACTTGCGTGCCTCCAGTGACAGGGAGTTCTCTACCTCACTCATTTCTTATAGTTCTATTGATTCAAATTCTGACCCCTGCAGCTACAAAGGCTTCTTCCCTCTTCCAATGTGAGATCTCTCGGCTTTCTTTTCTGCTGGAAGCAGATTGGCAAAATAATGCATGTAAGCACCTACTCAGTTCATTACACTCAGGTTAAGATTCAAACACCACACTCTGGCTGAGGAAGCTGAGGTCCTCAGTGATCGCACCCTTGGGAAATGCCTCCCCCCTGGTATAGGCTGGACTTAATAAATCAGTTAAAATAAATAGAATATGGATAGAGTAGTGGTGTGTCGCTTTCATGATTAGAGTACAAAGGCTGTGGCTTCCATCTTGTGGGACTCTCTCTATTGCCTTCCGGGCTCAAATTCTTTGGTGAAATAATCATCCGGGGAGAGGAACTGAGGTGGTCTCCTGTCCAAAGCCAGCAAGAAACTAAAGATCTTTAATCCAACAGCCACTAGGAACTAAATCCTGCCAACACTGAACTTGGAAGCAAATCCTTTCCCCGTTGAGCCTTGAGATGACTGCAGCCACAACTGACACCTTGACCACAACCTGAGAGACCTTGAGGCAGAGGACCCAGCTAAGTTGCACTCAGAGTCCTGACCACAGAAACCATGAGACAACAAATGTTGTGTTAAGCCTTGAAGCTTCAGATTAATTTGTTAGGCAGCAAGAGATGAGTGACACAAATGCCCCACACGAGCTGGTTCCTGCCCACCTTGTTGACCTCATCTCATATGGACTTTCTCCTTCTTGTTCACAACACCCTAGCTGCTCCGATCTTCTTAAAGCTCCCAGACACACCACACACTCTCTCTCCTTAGAGCTTCTCATCCGTCTGAAATGCACTCTCTCTCCTTAGAGCTTCTCATCTGCCTGAAATGCATTTCCCCCTGCAGGATCCCTTTCACCATTTCGGTGCTGGCTCACATGTTACCTCCTCAAATTGGCCTTCCCTGACTACCATGTCTGAAGATGCCTCAGCCCTGCACTCACCCAGATCTACGTTCACATTTTTACAACCTTCTACATTTTCTGCCTCTATAAGAGCAGAGGCCTTGATCGTATTGTGTGCTGTGCATTCTTCATGCTCAGCACAAGCATGGCCACAAAACAGTTGCTCAATAAATATTTGGAAAACAAGTGAGTAAGTAAATGAAGCTGGTACCTATAAGACACATCTGGCTTGATGTTTTGAACTGGAAAACAAAGCCAGGAGCTGATGTCACTTCCAAAAGCCCAGCACCACACCCTGCCCAACTCTTGCTGGCTGGCTAGGCAGGGCCAGCCTTCTCTTTTTCGATCCCAGGCTGTGTGGCATTTCCTGGCTTCCAGGAGGACTCTCTCCTGTTGCACAGTTGGTCTAGTAACCATTACACCTTCCTGGTCTTCATGGTCTCCTGGCCATATCTGTGGGTGTCAGCCAGCTCAGGTAACACCACGATGGGCTCCTGATCCCAAGTGTCCATGGAAGCAGCTGGGAAGGGCTGCCAGGAAGTGTTCAGGTGGGGTCAGACCATGAGACCCCAGGCCAAGGCACACATTTGGTTCTAGGGAGGTGTGACTTGGAGAGTCCCCAGCCAATGGCTTTAAGGAGCCATCCTCCTCCCAATGATTTCCATGAGCCAGGCACTGCGCTAAGTGTTTGCTATGTGTTATCTCATTAAATGTTCTTAGAAATGCAGAGGCGAGGTATGGCTCCTTAAGTAGTATTCTAAGACCCACTTCCAACATGGGGAGAAGACAAGACACACAAACACGCGTACGCATGCATGCGCGCACACACACAGTCAGTAAATGGGCTCAGCTAGTAATCATATATCATGTAGTTTATTTAGTGTCTCTCTTCTCACTGGCGTGAAAACTTTGAAGAAGACAGGGACTGTCACCATTTTGCTCACTGCTTGTCCCCAGAGACCAAGACAGTGCCTGACAAAGG
>NW_011889036.1:15554-28186 GCF_000151845.1 Pteropus vampyrus | reverse complement strand
GCATTCTTCATGCTCAGCACAAGCATGGCCACAAAACAGTTGCTCAATAAATATTTGGAAAACAAGTGAGTAAGTAAATGAAGCTGGTACCTATAAGACACATCTGGCTTGATGTTTTGAACTGGAAAACAAAGCCAGGAGCTGATGTCACTTCCAAAAGCCCAGCACCACACCCTGCCCAACTCTTGCTGGCTGGCTAGGCAGGGCCAGCCTTCTCTTTTTCGATCCCAGGCTGTGTGGCATTTCCTGGCTTCCAGGAGGACTCTCTCCTGTTGCACAGTTGGTCTAGTAACCATTACACCTTCCTGGTCTTCATGGTCTCCTGGCCATATCTGTGGGTGTCAGCCAGCTCAGGTAACACCACGATGGGCTCCTGATCCCAAGTGTCCATGGAAGCAGCTGGGAAGGGCTGCCAGGAAGTGTTCAGGTGGGGTCAGACCATGAGACCCCAGGCCAAGGCACACATTTGGTTCTAGGGAGGTGTGACTTGGAGAGTCCCCAGCCAATGGCTTTAAGGAGCCATCCTCCTCCCAATGATTTCCATGAGCCAGGCACTGCGCTAAGTGTTTGCTATGTGTTATCTCATTAAATGTTCTTAGAAATGCAGAGGCGAGGTATGGCTCCTTAAGTAGTATTCTAAGACCCACTTCCAACATGGGGAGAAGACAAGACACACAAACACGCGTACGCATGCATGCGCGCACACACACAGTCAGTAAATGGGCTCAGCTAGTAATCATATATCATGTAGTTTATTTAGTGTCTCTCTTCTCACTGGCGTGAAAACTTTGAAGAAGACAGGGACTGTCACCATTTTGCTCACTGCTTGTCCCCAGAGACCAAGACAGTGCCTGACAAAGGACAGGCAGACAGTAAATACTTGTTCAATAAACACTATGCCCAGTATGTAGAAATTAAAACCATGCTTCTTGCTCAAGAGAGCCCAAGATTTGTCTGGTGCTGAGCTCTGAAAGAAATTTCTCAAATGGCTCATCACAATAGGTCTAAATAGGGAGATGAGCAATGCCCAACAGATCATGTGCACAAATCGGACTATAAATGTAATGCTGGCTTTCCAACCATTAGTTTTCATAATGCCCCTGGCCGCAAGCCATGGCTGAGATTTCAAAAGACAATTTAGTTAAAGCTGAGTTTCCCAACCTGCACCGTTGATATTTTGAACTGACTGAATAATTTCTCATGGTGGGGGGCTGTCCTGTGCATTGTAAGATGTTTAGCAGTATCCTTGGCCTCTTTACAATAGACACCACAGCATCCTTCCCTCCCCCAAGTGTGACAACCAGACATTGTTAAATGTTCCCTAGGGGTCAAAATCACTCCAGTTTGGACCTTCTAGATTAAAGCCTGCTGACAGTAGGCCATGCCAAGTGAGAGACATAGCTACTTTCTGATGGTCTGACTTGGTCCAGGAATTACTTTCATACTATAGAGATCAGTGCATAGTATTTAGGGGGTCATGGATCTATTTGAGAATCTAATAAAAATCTATTAATTTTCTGGAGATAAGGAGGGAATGCACAGATACCCAAACCCACTTCCTAAATATTTAGGAGGGTCACTGACCATCTGAAATCCATTTATGCCCCTCCCAGGAGTTTATGGACTTCAGGCAAAAAGTCCCTAATCCATCAAAATTGGTGAACTGTGTATCTTTCAGGCATTTTTTCATTAATATAGAATTTATGCGTGTATACTCCTCCTCACTCAAAATAAAAAGGAATATAAAGCAAAAAATTAAGTGAGGGAATTTCAGCAGGGGAAAGTTCAATTTTGCTATTTTATTTTTAAGTTGAAAGAAGTACTTTACATCTCTGATGAAAAATTTAAATAGTTATGTCATCAATGTAAATTTTTTTAAAATGCAATTAGGAGGATCATTTTATAAACTATATAAATTCTAACTAATGTATTGTATACTTAAAACTAATAATAAAATTTAAAAAAGAAAAAGAAACAATGCAAAATGACTTCTATAGCATGAGTGCAAATATCTAAAAGCTTTTATTTAAAAAAATTACAAACTATGTAAAATATAAGACAACCAAAAATGCCTAAAAGATTTAAGTACCCACAAAAGAACAATATCAAAAGGTAACAGCAGTTGATTGCCTTTGGATGGTATAATTATGATTTTTCTCTCTCTCCCTCTCTTTGCTTTTAGAGTTTTAGTTCCATAAACTCCTTGAAAGCAAGGGGATCCCAAGTGTTTCTCAATGCCTGGTCTAGTTTTGGTACTCAGTACCTGTTTGCCTAGTGAATAAAAGAGATGCTTTTAGTGCTATATATTTGAACTGAGACCTCCATTCTATAAATGAAAAAAAAAAAAAAACAGTCAAAATGAGCCTGCATAATTGAGCCAGAAAACTTTTTCTTCCTTCTCTGAACTATGACCATTCACAAGAAATGCACAAGCTCCTCATCTGAGATTCTTGGGTCTCCAAAACTGTGTAACTTTAAAAGAGTGAAAGTCATAAAATAATTTTTAAATGATGAATTTTTGAGTATTTATTACTTTCATTTTTAATATAACTTAATTTTAACTTTATGTTATGACTGTGTTTATCAACCTGTGCACAGAGTTCCTGAAAATTTCACAACCATCTGTGAGATGGTACAAATGATGCAAGAATTTTAATCTCATTCCTTTTGATCATGTGACACCAAACACTCTCCATGGTCATGGCATGGCTTCAATTATCTCTCATACACCCAGCATACTCGGACCTCTAATGCCAGCCCGCTTATTTCTTTTCCTGAGGTCCAGAACCAAATACGCAGCCATCCCTATTGAGACACTTCATCAACATCAAGTTCTATATGAGTAAAATAGAGCTGATCACCCTATTGTGCCAACAATACTGCTCTTCCTTTCTCTCACTTAATGATTTCAACATCCACTCATATCTCACAAAGACCCACCCATGTTTCTCCTCATACCTTGAGCTCTGTGAAAAAAGGGGATTGAGTTTTTTATTTTTAACCTTTGCATCTTTAGTGCCTACCAACACACCAGACTTGAATCTGTTCCTCTTTGAACTCAATCCACCTAGAAGTCTTTATTGAGCACCTGCTGTTTTTCAGGCACTATGCACCAGATGATAAGCCAGAAAAGACGACTTTTCTTCTTGAGAAGTTTGCAACTCAGCGAGCTCTCAGATGTAAGGGTCAGTGTATAGAGAGTGCTTCATGCTCCCACTCCCACATCTATTCAGCAGCTTCCCCCAGGGTCACAAAGCTTGTGAGCAGTCTAGGTCCAGAGCTGTGCCCAGAGCCCTGAAATCTGCGTACCTTGGTTTCTTGGTGGGGGTGAAATAATTGGGTGGGAAAAGTCACTCATGTTTCTTTAGAGAAGTTAATTTGTAAAACCTCCATGGAATACTCCTGAAGAAGCTAGAGGAAGTCTGGTCTGCTGGTGATTGGTGGAGGTTGGACAGGTAGAGCATGAGAACCTAAGATGGGAAGAGGGATTCCCTCTAGGTGATGAGGCAAGCTGTGATCCCATGAGTGAAGAAGACACAGGAATTCAGACTGCAAAGAAATGAAAAATGTCCCCCATTGGAACCCATGAACCTGAGTTACCTTTCACTCGGGTTCTGCAGCCCAAGAGCTATGGGGCTTGGTTAAGTTTACCTTTTTGAGTCTTGGCTTCTGACTTGGAAGACATGTGGGGAGCAAGGAAGGGACACACTGAGAAGTCACAGTGTTGGGGATGATTGAAGATCCCAAGAGGCCCTGCAAAAGTGGGTGAGGGAGCTGGACCATCCTTGCTGCAGTGATCACATCCAGCACTTTTGAGCACCTCTGACATACTAGGTCCTTCCCTCTGAGGCTCAAAGAGATTCAATGACTAGCCCAAGGTCTCAGAGCCAAAACCAGGATTTGAACCTGTGACCCTTACAAATTAGACCATACACTTTCCTCAGTTTCTAAGGCCTTATAAGGGTTGACTGTAGTTTCACATCATGTCCCTCTCTTCACTTCAGACCATTTCTCTCTATATAAGTCAAATCTCTTCTGGCTCATGGACTACACCTTCGGTTTTCACTGAAGACCGTGTTTCCCCGACTAAAGTTGCACCACTAGAGCTGTCTGGGTGGGCTGGAGCAGAGCAGCTGGGCAGAGCAGAGAAGAGCTGTCTTGCAGGAGAGAGGCTAAGCTACAACACAGAGCTATAACACTGAAGCCACCTCGCCCCAGGCCCAAGGCACAGTTTTGCTGTTCACAGCTATGCTGCTTCATTATTGAGTTATAACACTATTGAGCTTTCTCACAGCCATGCTATTCTACAGCTGAGCTGTATTACAATTGAGCTGTTCCACAACCATACTGTATCATAATTGAGCTGTTTGCACTCAATAAAGTCTCCCCTTTCACTGCAAGCCCCAAATTGGGGACTCCTATTGGCATTGAATTATCTCCAATAACCGTCAGTTAACACATTTAAATTTTACAAACAATCTTCAGTGAAGTTATTTAAAAACTTTTAAGTTTGTTTAGGACAACTTGGGTATGTAATTTCTTTCAACTGTGAGATCAAGTATTTCCAACAAACAGGTAGCTAGTCCAAACTGAGATGTACTTAAGTGTAAAATACACATCTCATTTTGAAGATTTGGTACAGAAAAAAGAAATGTAAAGTATCTCATTAACCTATTTATTAATGAGGTTTTATCAAGTTAAAATAATATTTATCAAGTTCAATGATAATATCAAGACAATATTCAATAGCAATATCAAGATAATATTTACCAAGTTGAAATATAATATTTTGGATAAATTGAATTAAATAAAATATATTATTAAAGTTAATTTCACCGTCTGCTCAGGCTAGTATGACAAAATATCACAGACAGTGTGTCTTATAAACAGCAGAAATTTTTTTCTCACATTTCTGGGGGATGTAAGTGTGAGGGCCCTCTCAGAGCCCCCACAATATCATATTGTGGGAGAAAGGGCAAGGGAGCTCTGAGACCTCTTTTATGAGAGCATTAATCTCATAAGGGCTGAGTCTTCATGACCTAATCACCTTCCAAAGGCCCCATCTCCTAATACTATCACATTGGACATTAGAATTTCAACATATGAATTTAGGGATTTGGCGGACACAGACATTAAAACCATAGCAACTATTTAATTTTATTTCTTATAAATATGGCTATTAGAAAAAATTAAAGGTATACATGTGGATCATATTATATTTTTATTAAGAAGCACTCTACTATAGTTACCCTCATTTTACAGAGGAGCAAACTGAGGCACAGAGAGGTAAAGTAACATGCCCCATGTACCACAGCTGGTGAGTAGCAGAGTCAGAATTTGAATCCAGAACATATGGTTCCAAAGCCAGTGAACTTAGCCACTGTAATGGCCCCAATATCCCTCATACATCAGTGGGGGAAGTCTTTGGCAGGGAGATATCTGAAGATCAACAACCTCCGCCCCCACCCCAGGAGGGAGCCCTTGCACCAAGATTTTCTGCACTTGGCAGAGAAAGCCAGGAGATGAGCAACACATTTAGATTTGTCTGTCTCTCCCTTATAGATTCTCATCCAGGGGAGACTTCGATCTTCCTCCATGGAGCCATGTCACACAGGAAGAGGGAAATATTTGCAAGCATCAAGTGGAAAAAAAAGTGAGGCATGGAACAAAACACAGTTTTGTTTCTGGATGGTTGGGTTTAAAGTAAACAAAATTCTCTCCATCTCTCTCTTTGAGTGTGGCTGGCACTAGAGACAAAGCTGAGGCCACCGCCCAGCTTCCAGAGATACCCATCCCACACAGAAGGGTCCTACCTGGTCAGAGTCTCTGGGACTCAAGACCTTTCCTAGGACTTCAGCCTCTAAGGAAAAAGAAGAGGAAAGTCAACTCTTTTTCTTTGCCTCTATTAAATAGATTTCCTATTTAAAGCCACACTCACCTTCGGTCAAAGATATTCACACCCGGACTAACCCCAAACTTGCACTACACATCCAGATGTGGCCATTCACAGGTCCTTATCCCCCAGGGGTACACTCCCTCGGGGACACGTAAACATAGAAATGTACATCAACAGGATCCTCACACACACCCACAGCCCACTTAGAGACATGCCACCACTATCATTTGCCTCACCAATTGCATCCTTTTCAAAAAAACACACAACCAGAAAAAGACCTGCAGGCCTCCTCTGAAATTATAAAGACCACAAGTCACCCCATGTCTGTTACAGAATAACAGACTCAAAAAGGGATGGGTGAGAAAGGTGAAGAAGAATAAAAGGTACGAACTTACAGTTATAAAATAACTGTAAAGAACAGCACAGGGAATACAGTCAATAATATAACTTTGTACAGTTGTACAGTTGAAGATAGTTACTGGACTTATCATGGTGGTCACATTACAAGATATATAAATGAGGACTTACTATGTTGTACACCTGAAACTAATATAATATTTCATGTCAACTATAATTTTATATTTCAGAAATATAACACATTTAAAAGCCTCCAAAAAAATCTCATTCCCATAGACAATCATTAATGCAAATATTGACAGACATAAAGGGAGAGATTGACACTAATACAGTCATAGTAAGCTATTTTAACACCCCGTTGACATCAATGGTTAGGTATTCTAGACAGAAAATCAACAAGAAAACAACAGCCTTAAATGACATATTATACCAGATGAATTTAATTGATATTTTTAGAGTATTTTACCCCAAAACAGCAGAATATACATTCTCTTTGAGTGCACGTGGAACATGTTCCAAGACAGACTACATATTAGGCCACAAAACAAGTCTCAGTAAATTTAAGAAGACTGAATCTTATTCAATCTCCTACCACCATAATGGTATGTAACTAAAAATCAATTACAAAAAAAAAACCTGAAAAACACATGGAGGCTAAATAACATGCTACTAAACAATGAATGGGTTAACAGTGAGATCAAGGAAGACTTCAAAAGATATCTTGAGACAAATGAAAATGGAAAAAAAAAAACAACTTACAAAATCAATGGGAAACAGACAAAGCAGTCCAAAGAGGGAAATTCAAAACAATACAGGCCTACCTCAAAAAGCAAGAAAAATTTCAAGAAAAATTTGATAAACAATCAAACTGCACACCTAAAGGAACTAGGAGACAACAACACAGACCAAATGGAAGGAATGAAATAATAAAGATCAGAGTGGAAATAAACAAAATAGTATTTAAAAATACTAGAGCTCAATAAAGTCAATGCCTATTCTTTGAAAAGATAAACAAAATTGATATACCTTTAACCAGATTCACCAAGGGAAAAAAAAAAAAGAGGACCCAAATAAATAAAATAGAAATGAAAGAGAAGTGACATCTGACACCACAAAAATACAAGGATTACAAGAAAATACTATGAATAATTACATGCCAACAAATTGGAGAATCTGGAAGAAATGGATAAATTTCTAGAAATGTACAATTTTCCAAGACTGAATCAAAAAGAATCAGAAATCTGAACAGATTGATTACTACTAATGAAATTGAATCAGTAATGGGAAAAACAAACAAACAAACAAACAAAAAACCTCCTGGACTGGATGGCTTTACAGGTGAATTTTACCAAATAGTCAAAGAATAATAATACGTATCCTTCTCAAATTATTCCAAAAAATTCAAGAGGAATGAAGGCTTTCACGCACTTTTTAAGGAGCCACCATTACCCTAATTCCAAAACCAGACAAAGACATTACTAGAAAAGAAAATTAGAGGCTAATATCCCTGATGAATATAAACACAAAAATCCTCAACAAAATATTAGTGAATCAAATTCAGCAATACATTTTTAAAAATCATACACTATAATCACGTGGGGTTTATTTCTGGGATGCAAAGTTCATTTACTATCTGAAAATCAATTAACATGATACACCACATAAACAAAATGAGGAATAAAACTCATATGATCATATCAATAGATACAGAAAAGCATATAACAAAATCTTTCATCCATTTATGATAAAAACTCTCAGCAAAGTGGGAATAGAGGGAACATACTTCAACATAACAAAGGCCATATATTACAAACTCACAGCTAACATACTCAATGGTGAAAAGCTAAAAGTATTTTTCCTTAAGATCAGAAACAACACAAGGATGTCTACTTTCACCACTTTCATTCAACATACTATTGGAAGCCCTAGCCACAGCAATCAGACAAGAAAAAAAAAATAAAAGGCATTGAAGAAGTAAAACTGTCATTATTTGCAGATGACATAATACTGTATAGCAAGAACCTTAAAGACTGCACACAAAAAAAATTATTAGAACTGATCAATGAATTCAGTAAAGTATGAAACAAAATTAATATTCATATATTGGTTGCATTTCTATTACCAATAACAAAATTATCAGAAAGAGAAATTAAGAAAATAATCTCTATTATAACTGCATTGAAAAAATAAAATACGAACAACAACAAAACAGAAACAAACTCATAGATAGATACAGAGAATATTTTGAGAGCTACTAGATAAGAGGTGGGTTGGGAGGAAAGGTGAAAAAGGGAAAAGGGATTAAGTACAAATGGATAGATCCAAAATAGTCATGGAGGTATAAAGTGTAGCATAAGGAAAATAGTCAACAATGTTGTAAAAATATGTAAGGGGGAAGAGCAGTACCTGATTTAATGGGGTGACCACTTCATGAGTTATGTAGATCTGCAATCACTACGCTGTACAATTGAAATTAATATATTATTGTATGCCAACTATAATTGAAAAATTATATTTTGAATTGAATTGTATGATGTAAATATGAGCAATATAATTTTCTATTATACTTCAATAAAGTTGGGGAAAAAAAGAATGAGGGGGAAATCAGAAAAAAAATAATTTACTTTTCTAAAAAGAATGTTGGTTATAACCAAAATATCAAAACTTCTATAAGCATATAAAGAGATGAATAAATTATTTTGAGTCAAATATCTCCATAATGAATAAGATTGACAAAGAAATTTCTTGTCACAATATCTGAGTTTGATTGTAGCGAGATTAAAATAAAATGACTTTTGTGAAAATAAAATAATACCTAAGAATAAATTAAACCAAGGAGGTAAAAGACCTGCACTTGGAAAATTATAAGACATTGGAGAAAGATATTAAGAAGATACGAATGAATGGAAACATATACCATGCTCATGGATAGGAAGAATCAACATCATTAAAATGTCCACACTACCAAAGCAATCTATAGATTCAATGCAATCCCTACCAAAAAACCAATGGCATTTTTCACTAGAGCTAGAACAAATAATCCTAAAATTTATATGGAACCAGAAAATAACACAAATACCTACAGCAATCTTGAAAAAGAAGAACAAAGTTGGAGGTACCATGTTACCTAATATTAAACTATACTACAAGGCTATAGTAATCAAAACAGCATGGCACTGGCATAAAAACAGACACATGGATCTATGGAACAGAATAGAGAGCCTAGAAATAAACCCACACCTAGATGGTCAATTAATCTCTGACGAAAGAGGCAAGAATATACAATGGGATAAAGACAGTCTATTCACTAAATGGTGTTGGAAAAACTGGACAGATATATGCAAAAAAAATGAAACTAGAGTGCCTTCTTATACCATATACAGAAATAAACTTAAAATGGACTAAAGACTTAAATGTAAGATGCAAAAACCATGAAACTCCTAGAAAAAAACATAGGTAATAAACTCACTTAGTAATATTTTTCTGATATATCTCCTCACACAAGGGCAACAACAACAAAATAAACAAATGGGACTACATCAAACTAAAATCTTTTTGCACAGCAGAAGAAACATCAACAAAATGGAAAGACAGCCTACTGAGGAGGAGAAGATATTTGCCAATGATACGTCTAATAGGGGTTAATATCCAAAATTTATAAAGAACTTATATAACTTAACACCAAAAAATACAAACAATGCAATTTAAAAATGGGCAGAAGACCTGAATAAAGATTTCTCCAAAGAGGAAATACAGATAACCAACAGACATATGAAAAGATGCTCAATATCATTAATCATTAGAGAAATGCAAATTAAAACCACAATGAGGTATCATCTCATACTTGTCAGATTGGCCATCATTAATAAATCATTAAACAAGGATGTGGAGAAAAACGGAACCTCATGCACTGTTGGTGGAATTGCAAACAGTATGAAGGTTCTTCAAAAAATTAAAGATAGAACTACCTTATAACCCAGCAATTTTGTTTCTGGGTATTTATCCATAGAAATCCAAAACACTAATTTGAAAAGACATATGCACCCCTACATTTATTGCAGCATTATTTGCAATAGCAAAGATATGAAGACAACCTGGGTGTTCATCAATGGATGAATGGATAAATAAGAGGTGGTACATATAATATGATGAAATATTACTCAGCCATTTAAAAAAAGAAATGAAATCTTGCCATCTGCAACACCATGGATGGACCTAAAGGGTATCGTGCCAAGCAGAGTAAGTTAGAAAGAGACAAATGTCATATGACTTCACTTACATGTGGAATCTAAGAAACAAAAATAACAGACAGATAAAACAGAAACAAAATCATAGATACACAGAACATTTTAATGATCGCCAGACGGGAGGAGAGTGGGAGTGGGTGAAAAAGGGGAAGAGATTAAGAAGTACAAATTGGTAGTTACAAAATAGTCATGTGGATATAAAGCATAGCATAAGAAA
Source organism: Pteropus vampyrus (assembly GCF_000151845.1). Taxonomy (NCBI): domain Eukaryota; kingdom Metazoa; phylum Chordata; class Mammalia; order Chiroptera; family Pteropodidae; genus Pteropus; species Pteropus vampyrus. Next base: position 17,469 of record NW_011889036.1, on the reverse strand, counting down.
TATAGTCAATAAGATTGTAATAACTATGTATGGAGTCAGATGAGTACTAGGCTCATCAGGGTGATCACTTTGTAAGTTATATAAATGTCTAATCAAGTAACATCAAGTAAATGGTGTTGCAATAATCATTCTTATCTAAATATGACTAATAATTACAATGTTTTACGTAATTATTATTAATAATAATATCGCCTCTTATATTGACCTCTGGGTCACTCCTTACCACACTATAGATAATTAGTAGATGTTGAATGAATGAATGAATGAATGGTTATTCAAGTTTTGTGTGGGGAGATCATAGACCCCTGTGAGAACTATAAAAACTATGGCCCCTCTCCCTGAAAAAATGCAGGCACGCACAGGGCATTACACACAAGTCAGAAGCTTTAAGGTTTGTTTCATAATTCCTCTACCCACAACATTTTGCCATGTTTTTTCCCACCACAGAAAGTTGCTTCTATTTTCTCAAGTGTCACAAGGATTCCATAGACAGCAGAATCCATACCTATCTCAAAAGTTTTATGTCACAGCTTCTTCATAACCTAAAGTACCTTTTAGCGCTTTTTTCAGCTAGTCTTCTGAAATTAGGGTTGGTCTCGTTACTCTGTGAGGACAGTGGTGATGATAATCACAATGCTATACTACCATCTGAAACAGCTTTAATGAGCACATACTATGTGATAGCCCCTATTCTAAGCACTTCTACACTTAGCAACATAGTTAATCCTAAAACAACTCCCTCAGGATTTCTCTAAGTGAATGTTTAGGAGGAGAAGCAGAAAAAAGAGGAGGAGGGAGGCAGAGGGAAGCAGGACGAGACCTCCCTGGGGAGAGGGACCAGTCCACCTATGGTCAGGGTCTGACTTTATCATACACCTTTGGGAGCTCTCAGAGGCCAAAGATTTCTCAACATTCTTGATATGTAAATTATTCTAGAGAAAGTTCTGCATTGTCAGCACCAGAGTTTGCCACCCACCACGTGGCTGTCTTTTCAAGATAGCAGAATAAGCAGTTCCTTGACTCAGCAGTGACAGCCGGGCCAGGAAGGAGGCATTGAGGGGCAACCCTGATTCCACCGTTGGTCAGCTGTGTGGGCTTCTCTGAGCCTCAGTGCTCTTATCTATAAAATGAGAATGACAACAATAAAACCTTCCTCAAAAGCCTCTGGCAAGGACTTCCTGAGAAAGACCATGACAATGGTCCCGGCAAATCGTTTGTATTCAGTGCAAGTCAGCTGCTATTTTCACTGGCATGAGCTTAGGGGCAGCCCGTCTCGGATCACATGCATTTTAGAGGCCCTCTCTAAACGAGGGCCCAAATGCTCAGGCTGTTGCTCAATGTCTCATTGGCCTCCACCCACCCTTCTAGCTTTATTTTTACCCTTCCTTTCTGCACCCCTCCCTTCCACATACTCTGCATTCCAGCAAAACTGGCCATGCATCACAGGCCAGACACACCTGGTGATGTCTACCCCAGAACCTTTGTGGGTGCTTCCACCTCAAAAGTGCTTGTGGTGGAGTAAACAGGCATGGGCATCAGAATCTAAAACCTTGAACCCTAATCCAGTTTTACTTCTTGAATGCTGTTGACTTTTAGCAAATGACAAAACCTCTCTGAGCTTCAGTTTTTCCATGTGTAGTATGGAGTGGGTAATGTGTATCTTATAGATAATGGATGAGGACGAAAAGGAAATGGGAAACTCATCCAGACCAGGGAGATATGGTAATAATATCAATTACTATAACAGGAAGTTATGAATATCAACGTTAATAATAGCTGTCAATTAATGCTATTATATTATGCATAATATATTATAAATATAATTATCATCACAGAAAATAAATCATATTAATATTAATAATAGATGTTAATGTAATTATAATTGTAGTATAATAATTATGCAACTATATAAAAT
>NW_011889036.1:0-14809 GCF_000151845.1 Pteropus vampyrus | reverse complement strand
GCAAAGTGGGAATAGAGGGAACATACCTCAACAGAATAAAGGCCATATATGATAAACCTACAGCTAGCATCATACTCAATGGAGAAAGGCTAAAACTATTTTCCTTAACATCAGAAACAAGACAAGGATGCCCACTTTTACCACTCCTGTTCAGCATTGTATTGGAAGTCTTTGCCACAACAATAAGACAAGAAAGAGAAATAAAAGGTATCTAAATTAGAAAGGAAGAAGTAAAACTCTCTTTATTTGCAAATGACATGATAGTATATATAGAGAGAACCCTAAAGAGTCCATCAAAAAATTGTTAGAGCTGATCAATGAATTCAGTAAAGTAGCAGGTTACAAAATAAATATTCAGATGTCAGTGGCATTTTTATACACCAGTGATGAATTTTCAGAAAGAGAAATTAAGAAAACAATCCCATTTACAATTGCATTGAAAACTATAAAATACTAAGGAGATAAAAGACCTGTTCTCAGAAAATTATGTCATTAAAAAAAGAAATTGATGAAGATACAAATAAATGGAAGCATATACCATGTTCATGGGTAGAAAGAATCAATATCATTAAAATGGTCATACTACCCTAAGCAATCTATAGAGTGATAGCAATTCCTATCAAAATACCAATGTCATTTTTCAGAGAGCTAGAACAAATAATCCTAAAATTTATTTGGAACCATAAAAGACCCAAATAGCCACAGCAATTTGAGAAAGAAGAAAAAAGTTAGAGGTATCACACTATCTGATATCAAACTATATTACAAGGCTACAGTAATCAAAAAAGCATTGTATTGGCATAAAAACAGATACATTGATCAATGGAACAGAATAGAGAGCCCAGAAATAAATCCACACCTATACGTTAACTTTATATATGACAAAGGAGGCAAAAAATATACAATGGGGTCAGAACAGTCTCTTCAATAAATGGTGTTGGGAAAATTGGACAAATACATGCAAAAAAATGAAACTGGACCACCTTCTTACACCATATACAAGAATAGACTCAAAATGTATTAAAGACTTAAATGTAAGACCTAAAACCATAAAACTTCTAGAAGAATACATAGGCAGTAAACTCTCCAATATTACTAACAGTAATTTCTTTTCAGATATATCTCCTTAGACAAGGGAAACAAACAAACAAAAAGAAACAAATGGGACTTCATAAAACGAAAAAGGTTTTGTACAGCAAAGGAAACCATAATCAAAACAAAAAGATAATCGACTGATTGGGAGAAGATATTTGCTAATGATACATCTGATGAGAGGTTCATATCCAAAATATATATAGAACTCGTACAACTCAACAACAAAAAAAGAAACAATCCAATTAAAAAATGGGCAGAAGACCTGAACAGATACTTCTCCAAAGAGGAAATACAGATAACCAATAGACACATGAAAAGATGCTCAAGGTCACTAATCATCAGAGAAATGCAAATTAAAACCACAATGAGATATCACCGCACACCTGTCAGAATGGCTATCATCAATAAATCAATAAATCAAAAAACAACAAGTGTTGGTGAGGATGCAGAGAAAAGGGAACCCTCATACATTGTTGGTGGGACTGCAGATTGGTACAGCTGCTATGGAAAATAGTCTGGCTTGGAAGCATGGAGTGAGAGATGTCCCCAGATCTCTCCCCTTGAAACAACAATAAGCTGAACATCTAAAACTCAAGAAAAAACACCCAAACTGCACACCAGCATGTCTGAGCGTGGAATCTGCGCATAAGAGCTACCACAGGTCAGAACCCTAGATGTCGGGTGGTGAAGTGGGAGAAATAAAGAAGCTGCCTCTTGCAGCCTCCGGAGCTAACTATAGGAGGAAGTGAAGGGGAGAAGGAGCAGCGAGTTCCCTGAACAGTCCTGCCTGAGAAAGCTGTGAGCTACCCGCGGCCAGCAGCACAGCTGGGTATTTATCCAAAGAAAACCAAACAATAATTCGTAGTAGAACAATTTACAATAGCCAAGATATGGTTCATATACATAATATTACTCAGAATATTACTCGGCCATTAAACAAAATAAAATCCTACCATTCTCAACATCACAATGGATGGATCTAGAGTTTATTATGCTGAGTGAAATAAGTCAGACAGAGAAACATAAATACCATGTGATTTCACTTATATGCAAAATCTAAGGAACAAAAAGAACAAACTAATCAAAAACAGACTCACAAATATAGAGGACAATCAGGTGATAGCCAGAGGGGAGGGGATTTGGGGGACTGGGAGAAAGGGGTGAAAGGTTAAAGAAGTACAAATTGTAGCTGATAGATGGTCATGGGGATGGGGAGTGCGGCGTAGGGAACACATTTGGCATTAATGTAATGGCTAGGTGGAGAGCCAGAGGAGAGAAAGAGTAACTAGGGGGATCGCTTTATAAACTACATGAATGTCTAACTAATGGACTGTATGCTTGAAACTAATAATAAAATTTTAAAAAATACTTCTTCCTGTGTTCCTGGGGATAGGAGGCCCCCATTGTCCACTGACTTGGAGGTGCTAACTCTAGGTGAATATTTCACCTTCCTCTAAACTTTATGCAAGAAGAAACAGCAGCACAACTGTGAAAAGGAGAGGAATGGGATGCTCTGATTCAGCATCTGGGAGGCAATTGGGACTAGTGGGGACTGTGGCAAATTGAAGAGCTTCTCTAGCTCCCTCAAAAGGGACAGCTGCTGCTCTGTGTCTGCTGGGAGGTGTACCTACAGTGGCCAAAACTTCAAACTTTGTAAAAGAATTTGGAAACTGTATGCACTAAAAGTTTTTAAATAGTGATAAGAAATGCAAATATTGTTTCAGACCCTGTGGAGTAAAACAAACACATCCTGGGGCCTGAATCAAGCCCTAGGCCATTATTTGAAAACTTTTTATTTAAATCAATGTTTCTCAATCCTGGCTGTGCATTAAAATCTCCAGGAGAAGCGTATTTTTTGTTTGTTTGTTTGTTTTAAGAAAAATACCAATTTTCAGTGGAGCATTGTTTTCAAAGCTTGCAGGGCATTCAGATATGCGGTCAAGCATGAGAGCCAATGATTTAAATATTGGGCCCTTCACCCAATAAACATCTGTTGCATGTCCATGTGCCATATTTTGTGACAGTGTACTTGATGAATAGGATAGAAATGCAGGCGAATAGGCACTTCACTTCCTCTCTCCCCATCTTCCCTCTCTCTCTCTCCTTCCCATCACCCCCTCTCTTTTTTCTCTTTCTCTTTCTCCATCCTCTCTCCCCCTTTTCCTTCTTTCTCTTCTCCTGTCTGCTCTTCCTGACTTTCTCTTCTTCTCTCCCAACCTCTCATTAACTCTCTCTCTATGTCTCTCTCTCTCTCTCTCTCTCTCCTCTCTCCCTCTCTCTGATTCTCTCCCTTTCACTCTCTCTGTCTCTCTCTCTCTGTCTCTCTGTCTCTCTCTCTCTCTCTCTCTGTCTCTCTCTCTCGTCAGTCTCTTCTCTGTCTTTCTCCATCTAACTCCTTGTAAATCTTGTACTCCTCACTCCTGTCACCCTAAAGAGTGAAGATGCAAGAGGAAAAAGACAAGCCCTTATTTACTCCCATCTCTTCTCTTCCTTTTCACTGACATTTGAGCCCTGAAGTGTGGGGCGGGGTTGGGGGGCGGGGGAGGCTGAAGTATATAAATGACTTCTTGGCAGGCTTTACAAAGGCTTGAGCTGAGCAGTTCTGACACTCTTTAATCCTGACCAAACAGGATTGGTCAGGAGGCTTACAGCGCTGGAGGAAGCCTCCAGATGATTTCCTGCTACAGGACTACAAAAGCAACCCTGGGGAAAAACAATAAAACTATGTTCACAGGGGTGAGGAATGGGAAGGAGGGCGGCTGCATTGCTGGGAGCATTTTTTCCCTTCAGAAAATCGAGGGGAGCACAAATGTGGGTTGGAACAAATAAAAGCTTTAAGATAGTTATTCTCTGGCTTTGAGCCAAGGGCTGTGCTCTCCCTGGGCAGCTGAGAGCCCAGTCAGCTGACACGCCTTTAAAATGAAACTCGGTTTTCGAGATTCCAACTCCTCAAAGACAGACAGGACCACATTTACTTACTTAATTTCTCTCTCATTTGTTTTTTCTGACATCTGAACTCTGAAGTGGGGAGCGTGGAGCCTGGGAGTATAAACTGGGAAGGCCTGGACAGAACAGTCCCTCTGGACCTTGTCCCCTAGCTGGGCTCTCTGGTTTTGATATTAGGCATGTCCAGAGGTCAAAAAGGGCTTGGCATTGCCCTTCTCAAAATCCTATCATTTATCTGTCCATCCAGCCAATAAATATATACTGAGTGTCTAATATAGGTTACATTCTATGGTAGAAGCTAAGGATTATATTATCACCATCATAACAAAAATAGCAAGCACTTATAGATTGTCTATTCTGTGTCTTCTACGTGTTCTAGGAGTTATTTAATCTTACTTGAAACCCTTCTATTACCCGCTTCTTATACAGGAAGACACAGATGCTTGGAGGGTCCCAAGTCACACAGCTGAGCTGGATTTTGTGCCTGGACTGCATGGCCCCAGACCAGAGCTCTTTATTGCTTTGCATTTTGCCACCCTCACTCAACAGTCTAGCGGGAGAAACATAATCATTAAAGAAATCTTGAAATAGTTTGAAAATTATAAAACAGGGTATTTCCTGTATTATTTTTCGGAGAGGTCACAGCAGCCTTGGGGAGAGCTACAGAGAGAACACTAGAGCAAATAGCAAGTGCAAAGGCCCTGTGGCCCAAACCTCTCCAGAAACAGCAGAGGCAAGTGTAACCGGAGGAAAGGGCCAAGAAGCAGGAGAGCAGAATGCAGCAGTTTTTTAGGTCATGTGAGGAGTTAGGGCAGGAGCCCGGGAGCATAAGCAGGGGAGTGGGAGGCAGTTTTACAAGCATCCTTGGTCGCCATTCGTGCTCCAGTTGCCCTTACCGTAGACCCCAATACTCTTGCTTCTGTAAGACTCAATTCCTGTGAATACTTTGCAGTCCCGTAAAGGACAAAAACAAGGCAAACCACCTTCAACCCTCCTCTCTCTGCTCCCATATTTACCTCTCTTTGATTTTATATCCTGGATTTGTCTGCGTCGGGACAAATAAAAATTTAAAATAAGGGGCTTAAATTTCCCAGTTTCCCAGTTTCGGTGGGAGGGTAGTAGCTTAACTTTAGTGGAAGCCTTGTTCCGAATTGTAAAACCACTTCCTGTTACAAAGCTGCGAAAATTAGGTTTCCCTGTGGGTGAAGCTCATTAGCTAACACAGATGGTCACTCCAATTACTAGAGTGAATCTCTGATGACCTGTGTGCGACAAATGGTGTTTTCGAGTCCTCTGACTTAAGGATCAATTATCGCGTATCTTGAAAACACCTATGTACAGTAGTCCCCCTTTATCCGTGAGGGTTATGTTCCAAGACCCCTGTAGATGCCTAAAACTGTGGATAGCACTGAATTCTATATATATATACTGTTTTTTCCTATACATGCATACCTATGAAAAAGTTTAATTTATAAATTAGGCACAGTAAGAGCTTAACAACAGTAACTAATAACATACAACAATTATAATAATATACTGTAATAAAAGTTATATGAATATAATCTCTCCAAATATCTTATTGTACTGTACTTAACCCTTCTTCTTGTGATGATATGAGATGATAAAACGCCTATGTGATAAGATGAAGTTGTGTGAATGATGTAGGTAGGCATTGTGACATAGTGTTGGCTACTATTGACCAGACTATATGTAACAAGCACTTTACAGCTTCTCTTTGGCATATCCTAATTGCCAGCCTCACACTCTTGTACTTTGGGGCCATTACTAAGCAAAATAAAGGTTACTTGAACACAAGCACTGTGATCCCACCACAGGCCATCGATCTAGTCGCCAAGACAGCTACTAAGCTACCAACAGAAAGGGAGTGTCTATAGTGTAAAGACACCAGACTAAGGGATAATTCACGTCCCAGGAAAACAGAATGGAACATCATGAGATTGCATCACGCTACTCAGAACAGCATCATTTAAAACTTGAATTGACAATTCTGGAATTTTCTATTAAATATTTTTAGACCTTGGTTGACTGCAGGTAACCGAAACCACAGAAAGTGAGACCATGAATTAGGGGGTACTATTGTAATGGGTTGCATCTGCTTGACTTTGTAAAAGGGTGAGATTTATTTCTGTCTCACAATCTCTTATCAGATTGCTAGTGAAGTACATCACACTCTGGTTTAATTCTTATGGCTTAACGGTTTTTCGTTATATTTCCCCAATACCTGCATGTCATTTCCTACTTTTTTCTAGTCTGCACAATCAGCCTAAGAGCCCCAGGAAGCCAGAGGCAGTCCAGTTTGTCCTTATATAATTTTATAGCAACATAGTAGGCTCCGTTATCAATTCTGGGTTCAAATGCTATACGGTTCTGGACAAGGCATTCAACCTCTTTATGCCTGAGTGTCCCCTTTAGCAAATTAGGGTTATGTATGACAGCATCTATTTCAGAGTCATTGCCAGAATAAATGGGGTAAAGGGCTTAGCACAAATCTCAGCACAAAACAAACAATTTCATTTAATAATAACCACCATGCTTTTAAAATCACTCAGACTCACTGGATTAGCACCATTTCAAACCCCAATATTAATAACAATGGAATGATGTTCACATTCCCAATAAAAGCTAAGATTTAGTTTTGACCGTATGGCAGGCACTGGGCTAATTCATTTTTATTTTATTTTTAATTGTGATAAAATACAACAAACACAAAATTTGCTATCTTGACCATTTTTAACTGCACAGCTCAATGGCATTAATTACATTCACATTGTTGTGAAACCATCTCAACCATCCATCCGCAGAACGTTTTTGTCGTCCCAAACGGAAACCCTGTCCCCATGAACACTAACTCCCCTCCCCCTTCCCCTTCCCCAGCCCCTGGCTCCCAGCATCTGCTTTCTGTCTCTATGAAAGAACTCCTCTGAGGACCTCCCATGAGTGGAATCACACAGTATTTGTCCTTTTGTGTCTGGCCTGTTTTCACTGAGCTTAAAGTCCTCAAGGTTCATCTATGTTATAGCAAGTGCCAGAATTTCCTTCCTTTTTAAGGCTGAATACTATTCCACTGTTTATGTTATATTACATATACATATATATATTATATACATCCATTCATCTAATCTATCGATGGACATTTGGGTCACTTCCACCTTTTGGCTATTACAAATAATGCTCCTATGAACATGGGTATACAAATATCTGTTCATGACCCTGTTTTTAATTCTTTTAGGTATGTACCCAGAAGTGAAATCGCAGGATTGTATGGTAACTTGCTCGATATGCAGATTCCTGGGTCCCACCCTAGTCTTACTGCCCCAGAAACTGTTGTAATAAGTCCTATAGGCGATGCTGACGTGCTCTCAAGTCTGAGAACCACTGGAGCAAAGGTTCTTTGGTTCTCTCACTTCACATCCCTCTGCAAATGGGAGGCATGAGTCCCTGGACTTAAACCTCATAACCTGGGGCTGAGACCTCCAGCCCCTGCCTTATGCCTCAGCCTGGACCAGTGCAAGACCTTTGATGACAGTGGGGCCTCTCCTTCAGGGCTCACCTGTAACCCTCCCTCCTTGGGGAAGGTTCCCTGACCCCACCTCCCAGATGTCTTTACTTCCTAACTCCTCCGTTATGAGTTGAACTGTCTCCCCAAAAAATTCATATATTGAAGTCCTAAACCCCCAGTACCTCTCAGAATGCAACCTTATTTGGAATTAGAGTTGGTGCGGATGTAATTAGTTAAGCCACAATGAAGTCATACTGGAATAAGATGTGCTTCTAATCCAATATGACTGGTGTCTTATAAAAAGAAGAAATTTGGACACAGACATGTACATACAACACACCATGTGAAGATGAGGCAGGGATTGGAGTGAGGCTACCAAAAGCCAGGAAACACCAGAGACTGCCAGCAAACTGCCAGAACCTGGGAGAGAGACCTGGGACAAATTCTCCCCCAGTCTCTGAAGGAACCAACCCCGCCAACACCTTTAACGTAGGGAGGAGGCAAGAGAACTAAATGTTAAATCAAGCTGTATTCAGAGACTGTAATATGCTGACCAGCCCGGCAGCCAGACCACGAGGACCCCTGCAGAACGAAGGAAGATGTCTACAGGGACTGCTGACAACCCATTTCCCCGCACTCTGAAGGGAAACCAGGAAAAACAGAGTCTTTAAGTGACGCCCTACACAGAATAAAATCATTCATTCTCTATGGCTAAAACCACGGGGAACCTGTGGATCACAGAGTGAGAACTGCCAGCAGGCCTTTCATGCTACATACTCTTAAACTATAATTTACAGAACTAAGAATGATATACAAGCTGAATTCCCCAAACACTCGGTCGGGTCCCTCTCAGTGCCTTTACTTTCCTTCTCTCTCTGTCATCTCTCTCTATCGTCTCTGTCCCCGAGTCTCTCAGGCTCTGTCCCTCTGCTCTATCTACGGAGCGCTGCCCCTTGTCTAATAAACTTGGCATGCGTTTGCATTTTTTCTTGCGCTCAGCCAAGAACTCTTTTCCCTCCCAGTGCAAGGCTTGAGCTCCCCCTCAACTCTGGGACCGTGCCCCATCCTGCATCACCTTCATCTCAGATTTCTGGCTTCCCGAGCTGTGAAATGATACATTTTGTTGTTGTTGTTGTTGTTGTTGTTGTTTAATCCCCCCAGTCTGTGGAACTTGGTCATGGCAGCCCCGGGAAATTAATGCAACTTCCAAACCCCTCCTCTCTCCCTACCGTGCTTCTACTTCCCCACCTGCCCTCCCTGTGAGTGTCATGGGCCTGCTGGGTGCTCAGAGTCTGTCGGAGTGCATGGCAGAACCTCGACAAAGAAATGCCCCAGTGACTAAACTAAGGGACCCTCCTGGGGAGGCAGAAGGAGTGTAGGACTGAGCTAGAGAGAGGAGCCTGGGACCTGGGCACACCTCTCAGGTTGTGTGGTCCTGGGTAAATCCTGATCCTCTCTGAGCCTCACTTTTCTCCTCAGTAAAATGGGACCATTACTAGCTGATACTTGTAATCTCCCTGTGTTATCATGAATCCTATATGTCACCTTCTTCCAAGCCCGCATGGAAAATGCAGTTTCTTCTGGGCACTGCACACACAGAGAAGGTCCACCCATGCCCCTCACCCCACCCGTATGTGCTCTTCCCCCTTCCTAACAATAATGGTCACTGCGAATTGGCCTTTCATGCCAGGCACTATTTCCATGATGCCCTGCAAGCTAAGTGCTCTTATCGTCATCATGTCCACTTTGCAGATGGGAAAGACTAGTATTAGAAAGACAGGTCGAGTGGCCTCAGGAGTCATAGCTGGTGAGTGCTAAAGGGGAGATTCAAACCTTCAGCCACCATACTTCCTAACCCCACCCAGATTGGACCTGGGTTATAAGATAAATATTTACAGAAGGCCTACTGTGTGTCAGGCACCATTCCAGGCAATGGGGACACATCAGTGAACAAAACAGTGTCGTCGCCCTCATAGGGCTCACAGGCCAGTAGGGAGATAGACAAACAAGTAAATAACAACTGAGTAAGGCAGAAAAGGGAGAAGGGGAGGGAGGTAGTCTCTTTGGGTGACATTTGGAAACATGGAAGAGGGCATAGCTGGGTGGAGACCAAGCTAGAAAGGGAGACCCAGTGTGGTTGACACTCTAGGCCACCCTAAAATGAGCCGAGGCCCTTGTGCACCTGTGTCCCCTCTACCCCAAGGGTCCAGGACCAGAAGAAAGTGCTTACCTGTGGGCAGCAGGTATCTCAGTGCCAGCAGCACCAGGAGCCACTGCTGGCCTCCGGGGGGGCCCTGCCATGAACCGGCCATTCAAGGCATCAGAAAGATGTAAGGGCCACTCCTTGCCCTTGGTGCAGTCCCCCCACGGAGCCCACAGACATGTCCAGCACGCCCTCCCCAGGGCCAGGCAGCCAGGTGGTTGGGATCCAGCAAGTATCAAATGTACCCTGGCAGCCTAATCCCTCCAAGGCTGGGTGGGGCAGGGAAGGGCCCCCTTGCTGGTTCCCAGGCTCTGATTGGCTCCCAAGGCCCTTGCTTAGTTCAGCCACAGTCCCACAGCCAGTTTGAACACAGGCCCATCAGGTGCTCCAGAACACGCACTTCATCACCATCCTGTGCCACTAATTCGCTAAAGGAACAGAGCAGAAGTGTGTGGGGTCCTGTGGGATCTCAGGCAGCTCTAACTTTTTAAACATCACCAATAAAATGGGGATAATAATAATACTTACCTCCTAGAGCTGCAATGAGGCTCTTTCTAAAACTTTTAGAATAACTCACGCTGCTAATAATAAGCACTCTAGAGAAGAAGTTGGTAAACACTGAGAAGAATAGTTCAAAAATATGCGTTAAGAATTGTGACCAAAGTGGACCCTGGAACAACACCAACCCCCCACACAAAGATCCGTGTATAACATTTGACTCCCCCAAAGTTAACTACTTAACAGCCTACTGTTAACCAGAACATACCAATAGCATAAGTAGTCGATTAACACGTACTTTGTATGTTTCCTGTGTTAAATACTATATTCTTACAACAAAGTAAACAAGAGAAAAAGAAAATACTATTAAGAAGTTCATAAGAGAAAATGCAGTTACAGTACTGTACGTATTTATCCAAAAAAAAAAAAAAAAATCCACACATAAGCGAACCCGGGCAGTTCAACTGCAGTCCCGTTTATCCAAGAGGATGGAGAAGAACTGAGCGAGGGACTAACGTTACAGGCATCCCTTTTTATTTTAGTCCAAATTATTGCGCTTCATGGATGGTGGGGTTTTTTTTATAATCCAAAGGTAAGACCCTCCATCAGCAAAAAGATTATGACTTGTTTTATTGCAATGTTTGCTTTATTATGGCATCCCGGAAGGGAACCTGCAATATCTCTGGGGTCTGCCTGTACTGACTGAGTGTTGGCTGTGTGCCAGGCTCAAGGCATAGTCTTTAGTAGGGTGTTCTTCTTTCAATCTCATCAGATCTTAGGGTGTAGATCAGTGTTTCTCAAATCTTACGTGCACATGAGTCACTGAATCTCAGAATCTGCATCTCCGACAAGCTCCTGGATGATAATGCTGGTCCAAGGACTGCACTTGGAGCAGCCATAGGTATCCCCATTTTTCCGAGGAGGCAAACTGAAGCCCAGGGAGATGAAGTGGCTTGCCCCAGCTCATGCAGCCAGTGAGAGTCAGCGCTGAAATGGACCCAGAATCTGACTGCAGAGTCTCTTGACAGCTGGGCTCTGCGGAATTCCCATCTAGAGTCTGATCAGGAAGGGCTTGTGCAGCAAGCAAAACGGCATCTTATTCCAAAGGCCCTGGACAGGTGCTGAGGTGTTTTAAATGGAGCCATAGCAGAGTGAGGTTAGAATTCTGGCCCTAGGAAGAAAGATTTGGAAGCAAAGATCCCGGAAGCAGTGAGTGGGGGGAAATCAAGGAGGACCACCCAGAGGAGGTGCTTGATTCCTCTGGGTTACAAATTATCCACTAGGCTCCTCTTTTCAAATGCAGCAGCCCAGAGCAGGAGTGACAGGTGTCCGTTAACATGGGTGAGTTTTTTAGCCACACCAGATCCAGAACCTAGAGGATCCAAGCAGAGGTTTTGGACTCTGGGTCCTCCAGCTTCCTTGAACCCACTGGGAAGCTGTAGCTCCCTCTCCTTTGGGGAATGCAGGAACTCTGCCCAGAAGTGGCATTAGTAACTGAGATGTCCCATTGTCTTTAAACTGCAGCTCCATGGTCTCCTCCCACATGACCAAGGGAAATGTCTAGGGGTGGGGGAGGGGGCCTGACCCTGCTCAGCTCCTTGTGAAGTAAATGCCAGTCTGGGTCCAACAGAGCCAGAACCCCAGGGTCAGGCTAAGGAAGAAGGCGTTCCCAGGGTTTGGGTCTGTCTCTCCAAAATCTGATGTATTTGCTACACCCATCAGCCCGCAAGTAAGTGCAGTGTTTAAGAGCACATGCTCTGGAGCCTGATGCCAAAGTTCCAATCCTGACCTTGCACTGTGCTGTGTGACCTTAGACAACTTACTCAACCTCTCTGAACCTCAATCTCCTCATCTGCCAATGAGGGTAAGAAAGAAACCGCCTCATAGGAGAGCTGTATAAAGCAGTTAGGACACAGTAGGCCTGCTCCGTGAGTGTGCTTTAACAAATACAGGAATAATGAGAAACGTTGAACCCTTATTCCTGGGAATACAATTAGCCCTTATTCCTGGGAATACAATTAGCTTCTCATCACACCTGGGGCAAGGCAGGGACTGGTGCAAGCTCATTCTGCACATAAGGAAACTGAGGCTCATGGCTCAGGGGCACATGGCCAGTGAGTGCTGGAGCCTCAGAGGGCCAGGTCCGGTGCCCAGAGAACTTGGTGTATGATGCTCACCCTGAAGAGCTGCTCTAGCCAAAGCCCAATGGCAGACAGTACCCAGGGCAGTGGACCAGGAGCAGCTGTGTGACCTTGGGCAAGTCACTTAACCTCTCTGGGACTCAGTTTCTTGTCTGTGAGGTAGAGATCATTCCTATCACAGAAGTCAAGTGATCAATGAGATAAGGAACCCTGTTTCTGGTTGTCCCAACTGGCATCCATCTAGAGGGCGGAGGCTGGGGATGCCGCTCAACATCCTGCAATGCACAGGATGCCCCACAACGGAGAACTGTCCAGCCTCAAAAGTCAAGAGTGTGAGGTAGAGAAGCCCTCACACTCTTGGGTTAGAACGTGCCCCTACTCAGTGCACTCATTACTATTATTAGTAAATAAAAGTATTTATCCTGCTGTGTGATACATTTTATATGCCCATGACAAACTAACATCTGTCCTGCCAGAACACACTCCTCTTCACAAAGCGGACAGACACATCTAACCCAGTGCTGTCCACTAGAAATATAACGTGAGCCCCATGTGCAACTTCAAATTTGCCAGGAGCCATACGTTGCAAAGTAAAAAGAAATAGGTAAACTTAATATTAATAATGCATGTTTTTGAACTCATCATATTGAAAATATTGTTTCAACCTATAACCAACATAACAAATTAATAAAGTATTTCTAATTCTTTTTGCATGCTAAGTTCTTCAAAAATACACATGTATATCTTCCTCCCGGACCCTAAAAGAAGACATAAACAAGACCACGTACCCCTAGAAAGCTGACAGAGTGGCCATCAATAATAATGATAATTGAGTGCTTGCTGTTTGCCACACGCCGTCTTAAGCCCACCACACGCCGCCTTAAGCCCGCCACACGCCTTATCATGCTTAATCATCTAATAATCTAATGAGGAGGATATGATTATTGTTACTCTTGTCCACATTTTACAGAGAGAAAACTGAGGCTCAGAGGAGGTTAAGGACTTTGTCCAAGGTGACGCAGACAGGATTTCAGTCCAGGCATCCTAATCTGAGTCTGGGCTCTGAGCCACTGTAACCACTGGTTATGGGAGATCTGTGCATTTCTGCAGGGAGGAGGCTCCCAGGGCCTGTCTGAGTCTCAGGAGGGTCTGGGAACTGCCTGGAGTGTATGGGCAGCTGCTTTAAGGTGTCTTCTTTCTCCAGAGGACTTTCCACCATCTTTCTGTCTCTGAGACTGAGGAGGGGGCCACACATCGTACTGCTCAACAGCTGGCCGGAGCCTTCCACACTGCGCCCTAGGGAACCCCCACTCTATTCTGAAGGACTGCTTCCCTTTCCTCTCCCCCTGTTTTGGGGATTCCTTGGAGCATCTTCCTTAGATTTGCTGAAACCTGACTCCAGATTGTTCATACTTTTTGATGGACCTGGGGAAACTGGGCTCTTCCCTGGTCCCAAGGCCCTGAGAGAGAAGGCGTGTCCACAGTAAACATTGACCCTTCTCTAGGTTTTATGGGCACTGGAGACAGAGAAATGAGCAGGACGGATCATGAGGTCCCTCTCTCAAGGAGAGCCGGCCTAGCAGGGAAATCTGATATCATTCAACAAACTCTTCCCTGGTTCCTTAATGACACCTGAGACCAGCATTCTGCCAGGAAGGTGGGTGTGGCTCTCAGCGGAGCTGGCCTTTGCAGCTCAGGCCTAAGCTGCTACGGAGGTTTTTAGAGGAGGGTGAGGGGGATTTCAACTCCCCACGGAGAGTCCCAGGCCATTGCAGCACCGATTCCACTTTCTAAAGCCCAGCACTGTCCCTGTCCCTGGTGACACCATCCCCGCCTGGCTGGATCTGACCCCAGGGAAACAGCTCACTCTGCTGCTCACACTCCCATTGCTGATGACTCGGCCTCCCCGGCTTTCATTGTTCTTCACCCCTCTGCTCCCCCTCCCTCCCATGGCTTCACAGTTCTCTGCGCAGGCCTTTGTCATCTCCGGGAACTGCTCCAAGTGTCTTACAATGATAAGAACACTGCTCATCATTTAGCTCTGCTAAATATCGTCCAGTCTCAGTTCTCAGAGAGATTTCTTGAACATGCCGGCCTGCTCTCACCTCAGGGCCTTTGGCCTGTGCCCGTTTAATGTAAGAAGGAGGCAAGGGAATTAAACATATTAATCAAGCCTCATTCAGAGACTGCAATATGCTGATCAGCCCTGCAGCCAGGCCAGGGGACACCTGCAGAACAAAGGAAGGTGTCTACTGGGATGGCTAACAACCCATTTCCCCACACCTGTGGAAGGAGAAACAGGAACAACAGAGATCTTACTTGGCATCCTACAAAAATAAAAGTGTTCATTCCCTATGGCTAAAACCATGGGGAACCTTGTCGGAAGCCAGCCGACCAAGTCAAACC
>NW_011889035.1:2468479-2491111 GCF_000151845.1 Pteropus vampyrus | reverse complement strand
AAAATACACACAAACATATAACTTGCTTTATGGTTTAAAAAAAAAAAAAGTGGCATAAAGTTAGAAACTTTCCACTCAGGAAGAAGGAAACTTTCCACTCAGGAAGAAGGAAACACTTCAGTTAGAGGATGCACTCTAGGTCATGTCGTCAGAAATTTCTAAGACAAGAAGTCCTTAGAAAAAAGGTGCTATTTTAAAAAGAAAATGTCACCAACCTGTTTCCTTTAATGCCAGGCTGGTTGCCAATCACATTAAGCTCCATTTATGTGTTACTCTTCCTGCCAACTTTGTTTTTCAGTCATAATAACACATAATTGTTCATTGTTTGATTTTTTCTCTCTGGAAAACAGCTAAGTACTTTGATCTGATTTTCTCAGTAGACTACATCCATTTTATAATAAATTAAATCGGTGATTGATTTCTTAAAGATGAACCATTGTATTAAGTCAGAGAAGTGAGAAATTGACCAAGGAACAGTTAATTTTGCATAATATGAACGTTCTCTAATTCATCTTCTAGTCAGCTCTTCAGGCTTCCATTAGTTTTGTCAAAAGACTTTACCGTCTAACAAATTTGACCTTATCTTCATTTAAATGTGGCTCTTTAAGGAAATTAAAAACATTATTTATATCACAACATTTAGGTTTTTAAAAATAAAACTCTTAATTATACCTTTATTTTCATGCCAATTACCAAAACTTGACTCTGAAACATAGAGCTCCATGGGTAAAATGTGCTTGGCCTCATATCTTCTGGACTTGGTAGTACAGTAGGGATGGGAACAGAGTGGTTGTTCCATTCAGAGGATGCCTTCTGGAGCTGACTATGTTACGGTCTCATGCTGTACTAAATCGTGCCGCTCAATTGCTGTGCACGTTTCACAGCTTGATTTCTTGAGGTATGTCCTAGGATAAATGAATCTTCTAGACTAGATCGGGCTGAATTTCAGGTTGTTACAACTGGATGGTCAAAGAATATTTTTTTAAAAAAGAATGCTCTCCTATATATCATATTCCAAAACAACAGAAGAGTATATAGTAGGCCCCCTTATCCATGGGAGATAAGTTCCAAGACCCCCAGAGGATGCCTGAAACAGCAGATAGTACCGAATCCTGTTTATACCATGGTTCTTCCTACACATACACACCTATGATAAAGTTTAATTTATAAATTCGACACAGTAAGAGATTAACAACACTAACTAATAATAAAATAGAAAAATTATAACAGTATACTGTAATAAAAGTTAGGCGAATGGCTTTGGGGCCATTGTTTAGTAAACTAAGGATTAAAGGAACACAAGCACTGTGAAACGGTGACAGTTGATCTGATAACTAAGAAGGCTAAGTCACTAACTGGTGCAGAACATATACAGCAGAGATATGCTGAACAAAGGAATGATTCATATCCTGAGTGGGAAGGAGAAGGATGGCTCAAGACTTCCTATAGCCAGCTACTCAGAACGGTGCTCAATTTAAAACTTATAAATTATTTATTTCTGGAATTTTTCATTTAACATTTTTGGACCACGAGTAACTGAAACGACAGAAAGTGAAACCACAGCTAAGGGGCGACTGCGGTATGGTTAACTGCTGCTATTCACAGCGATTGGTTCCTGCTCTTCTGAAATGCATTTGACTGTGATTGTAAATATTTGCTGCTGAAACTGTCTTTGTAGCTATCTTCTTTTAGTGTTGAGAAGGCTATATAAACTAGGAAATGTCGCGTCCTCTTTCTACCCTACTGCGTGACAAGGTCCAGAGATGGGGACAGAGGCTTCAAGGAATGCATCGTCGAGAATGAGGACGTGGCATGTGTTTAGGGATAATTGGTTTCTTAGAAACGATCCTCTTAACAGAGGGAATTTGGGTAGCACAAATTCTAGTAAGTGTAAACGCTGTACAAATGGATTTCCTCAAAATTGGCTCTGAGGAAAACATAGTAAATTCCCTGCGTATGGAATCAGCTCTAGTCCCCCTGACATGTCCAGAATGCATAAACCCTTTATTTGAACAATTATTAAGAGAAATTCCTTTTGACGCTCCTCTTAAAGATGTTATGAATAAATTATAACAAGCTGAATTACTAGAACCAGTTTATACTCCTTTTCCCACGCAGTTAGTAGAAAAATTAGTAAAGGATAAGAAATTTACTCATAAGCCTGTGCCTACTATGGAAGGGCCTCCTTTTGGGGCCTAGTGGATAAATGGAAAACTCTGGTATCCACCTAGGGGGGCTAATAGTATGAAAAGATTACCTGATCTTCCTTTGCCTTATACAGGAGCTTATAATAAAGATAGTATACATATAGTGAATAAAGATGGAATTCATGTGCCTTATAGTAGTTTAAGTTTCATAGAAAGGCTGGCTAGGTCAGGACCTCCTTGGTGCTTAAAAAACAAAGGAACAGAAACAGCTTATGAAAGCAGCTTTGTAAAACTGATTTTTATAAATATTTTCCTCATTACTGCACCAAGGAAACTTTTGAACAGCTATGAGAAAGGTTCAGCTTGAACTTTAGATATAGCATAAATCAAATAGCATTTAAAAGATTTCTTCAGGCAGAAAGAAGAACAATGTCTGCCCACAAGCCAATGCTTGCTGTTATGAATACATCTATCTATCACCTTTACTTAAATCAAACTGTATCTTACGTAATAGATATAAGAATTAAAAGTTTAGATTGTTCCATCAGGTAGTTCTGTTCTAATGATTGAGAGAAAAAGGTACTAGTTAATCATGAATATTAATAATAATAATATACTCTATAAGATTTTCTGCTTCGCCTAACCACAGAAATTTAACTCCCTGCTACCTTAACCACAAAGTATAATCAAATGCCAAAATAAAAAGTATAAAAGTTGTACTCAAATCACAATAAAACGGAACAGTGTCACACCGCCTCTGAGTTGTGTAGTAGACTGTCTCCCGCGCCGATGCCTTGCCCACCTTCGGGGCCCCCTGGATCCTGTCGTGGCTGGACCGCGGCAAGGAAATATTTAAACAGTGTGCTCTACAACGGAACTTTCTACTAAGTCTCTAGTAACACACGAGCATATCCTAATGTCTTAAGTGACTGTCCCTCAAGCGAATTGCTATTCCCATGCCCCCACTTTCCCTTTCCTTCTGCAATTTATTTTATTAGCATTGTTGCTATAACAGAAACTATTCACTGTCCCTTTCCTTCTTTTATTTAACTGTTCATGTGGTAGCCTAGCCATCTCTACTGTAGGACTAGACTCTGGCCAAAGAGATATGCGCAGAAAGAGTATGTGCAACACATGAGTCTTGCCTTTGTACCATGCAATTAAAGGCAGCACTCTCAGGATGGTGAGTCAACACTAGACAAGGAGCCTGGCCCTTGATGATTTCCTAGAGTAGAACGGTTCGTATCATCTTGGACTTTCATGTGAGAGAGAAACCTTATTTAAGTCATTGTTATTTTAGATCTCTGCCACACACAGCTAATGATTACAAGCTTTCATTCAGATGACTATAAGGTTTAGGGTAAACTCTATGAGAAAAATATCACAGACTCTTACTCCAGTCTGCGTAAGCCTAATAGATAATGTCCTCCACACAAATCCTGTATGAAATTTTGTATGTGCTTATCCAGAGATACAAAGGAAATCATTTCACCTTTCTAGTTACTCAGAATTCACAGAGATACTTACCCGAGGTTTTTCTAGAATGCCTCATTACTTGGAGGGCAGAAGAGCTTGGACAGTATCACATTCTATCAACTTCTCAAAGTCAGGCCCGCGAACCAACGGCGTCCATGTCTTTTTAAAACGCAAAATCTCATGCCCCAGCCCAGATACACTGAATCAGAATCTCTATTTTTAAAAGAATGCCAAGCGATGGGTGTACACGTTCAAGTTTGAGAAGCACGGTTCTCCTCAAACTTAGAAGATAAACGTGAAAGAACATGATGGAATTTCTATACTCTGTGACAGTAGTTCCCAAAGTGTGGTCCCCGACCAGCAGCATTGGCATCACCTGGAAACGTGTTAGAAATACAAACAACTGGGCCCCACTCCGGGCCTACTAACTCAGGAACTCTGAGGGTGTGGCCCAGCATTTTGTATTTTAACAACCCCTCCAGGGTGATTCTGACACATGCTAAAGTTGGAGAGCCAAATATTGTTTTAAGTAATATTTTTCGAAATTTATTTTTTGAAATAGCAAAGTCTCTGTAAACAGATGTTATGTGAAAAAGTTTCCATGGTCAGATACATTCGAGAAACACTGGGTTAAACAAAATTAAAGCTTTATTTAATTCAGAGTTTTTCATAGTCTTTAATATTGGAAATGTGCACGGCTAGCTCCAAGAGGGTGGTACAGAATGCAATATTTCACAAACTCAGGTGACATTGGAACCATTTTTCGTGAATAACTTTTAGGACTGGTGTTTCACAGACCAAATTTTGGGAAATGCTCTTCTGTAGTTTCCCAAATTCACTGAAATGTTTTCAGGCTGAGCATATAGTTTACAAATGGTTGCGTTTAACATGAAAGGATCCAGAGAAGTCAAACAAAAGTCAGCATTTTATTTCTTTACCACACTCCTTTCCAGGCATCTGGCATCAAGTACGATCACTAGGATTCCTTATTCCTCCTTTTCTTACAACCACGCCCATGATTCTGAATTACAGGGTTTGGCATCCCTTAAAACAACATCCGTGGCCCATTCAGCGTAAGAATCATCTATATTTACTCTGTTCTAGAGATCATGCTAAGTGCCTTCTTATATGTTATCTCATTTAATCCTCATACCAGCGCTGCGAAATAGATGTTGTCATCAATAATGTAGAAATAAACAAACTGATGCTTGGAGAAAAAATGAATCTCAAAGTCCCATAGTCAACATGAACCAGACCCAGCACTCCAATTCTGATCCAATAGATTTCAAAGCTTCTTCTATTCGTTCTATCATTTCCACTGCATACTTTAAGCTTCTAGCATCACGATTAGGATGGTTTTGTTTTCTTTGGGGTTTTTTTTGCAATATGTTCAGAAATGAGGGGAAAGCTCAGGTAAGTTTTGCTAGTAAATAGCTCTTCTATTCAGAACAAAACTAGGAAGCTTCTACATTCAAAATAAGTTTTTCCAAATCAGTAAGTATTCATTGATAATCGAGTCATGTGGATGGAGGAGTGACAATGATATAATATGGCTCCTATACCCAATACATTAGGGAAGACAAAACAGTTCACTCAAAAGAAAATTACAAATGTGTAGCTGTATAAGCCAAGGGCCAAATGGACTGAAAACTTCTCAATGCTATAGGGTTTAAAAATAAGTAGAGATACCTTCTAGTTGGGCTAGTAGTGAATTTCCCCTTAAATCTCAAAATCCGTGGTAGAGAAGGCTACGGCAGTTCTGAGGAAGGAGAAAGCAATGGAATTTTGGAGGACAGTGAGGCTGAGTCTGGAAGACATTGGATGCAGCCAGTGTGACTCCCAAGTTCAAGTATCAGCCTCAGTGTTCAGGCAGAGTCCATGCCTTCCCACCGTCTCAGGGCAGAGCTTGCAGGAGAGGCCTGACTATCCTCAGTAGACCCAACACGTGACTTGGTCTTGAACTGAGAAGCCTGCTCTTATGTTAGGTCGCAGTACAGGGATTTATTGAATCAACCCCCTAGTTTTGTTCCGTCACTTCAGGATTAATCTGCTACATTCAGAGTGTCTTTGTACTTGCTCTCAGGATTCATGCCTTCTCTTTTGGCACTTACCTGCTGTTCAAAGAAGTGGCTGTCACTGACTCCACTGGCAATGGGATGAGATATTCCCTTATAGCTAAGGTCCTAGTTTGCCTAAGATAGTCCCAACTTATTTTGTTGTTTCCAATGTCCAAGATTAAGCAGTAAGTTATACGGCCAACCTACACGTGGCGCTAGTTACTTTCCAACATGGGAGCAGTGCCCAGAGAGCTACTTTTGCCCCTTATCTCAGCAAGGTGAATCTCCATTTCTAGTACTGTTCACCAGGCCAAGATTGTCGGTGTGGGGTTAGGTAAGGCTGCTGCTGCTTTTTGTTTATTTTTATTTTTTTTTTTTATTATTTTTTATTTTATTTTCTTTAACGCCTACAGCACCCAGTATTCCTAGGTGGTCTCCCATCCAAGTACTAACCAGGCCAGACCCTGGTTAGCTTCCGAGATCAGATGAGATCGGGTACATTCAGGGTGGCATGGCTGTAGACAAGACTGCTGCTTTCTGAAACTCATCCTCCTTCTAAAACCATTTAAACAGCCACCTGGCTGATAATAATGGGCAAATTATCCAGGTATTTTCACTATACTTTTCAAAGAGCGCTGCTAATTCATCAGTCACAAATTCTGCCCTGCTCAACAGCTCTGGTCCTAAATACTCAGAGGAAAATTTGAGTACATAATGTTGCCACCCAGTGAACTGTTTCCTTTTTACAATGCTCAAAACAACCGGAGAGGTGTGCTATGTAAATATCAGACATAAATGTTAACAATAAGCAAACAAGGGAAGGAAAGAATACAGGATAGGTCAGAAGCAGCCCTATGTTACACAATGTTCCGAGGGCAAACAGACTAGAGCATCCTGGTAGACAGTATGTACTCAACAAATATTAATGTATTTTTCCTCCAGCTCTAATGGGAAATTCTCTAGCCACATAAATGCACTTTTAATTTAAAAGCTCTGAGTCAGGCTTATCCCCTGCTCCGTTCTGAGATAAAATATGCTGGAGAAGAAGCCTGGAAATGTCCCTGAACATCTAGTTCTGGCTGGGGTGGCAGTTAGGATAGGCCATTTATAACTCAATTTAATACAGTAAAAATTTGTTGAGCATGTACTATGAGCAAAACTAAGTAGGGACTGTAGAATTTTGAATATGATATAGTCCCTGACCAAAAGAGAGCTTCACCAACAATTTTCCACTTCACCAGGAGAGGTAAGGCAGGTGCAAAAATAACTGTAAAGTGAAGCAGAATCTGACAAGTACCCTAAAAGAGCAGAAACAGAGGGTAATGGAAACAGAGGAAGGAGTGAGAAGTTCTGACTTAGGGGATGGTAGGGATTCATGGAAGTAGAATTTATTATTTATCATCATAATGACATTAGGTAGTATCTAAGAGGGCTTATTATGACTCAAGAACTATTCTGAATAGATAAAAATGTATTTTTATCTAAATTAATCTTATTTAAGCTTGATCTTAGAGAAAAGGTATAATTGAGAGAAATAGAAATGAAGAAGAATGGGTATTCCTGGTAGCAAGAATAGACAAATGAAAGGTGTGATGTCGGGAGGCATTCAGGAAAGAGAAACTGCTGTAATCTGTTTGGGCCAGACTTTGGGATATGGAAGGAATGAAGGGGAAAAGGGGGCAAAGCAAAAGATGATGCCTTAAATATCACGATGAGACTGACTGACTCGGCATTGAGGTTCCAACACAGCAATGACTCTTAACCACAGGTCTACGTCGGAATAGCTTAAGGAGCTTTCTCAAAATACAAATGCCCGTACCCCACTCCCAGAAACTGAGTTAGTCTTATTTGCAGTCCAGGTATCTGCACTTTTTCAAAACTCCTAAGTGACTTTGATGAACATCCCAGTTGAGAATTACTTAATAGAAAGGCTTTTCTTCTGGGAAATATTGTGATTAGATTTGAGTTTTAGAAAGACTTAAGCAGTGATATAGACGACAATCGGGTGGGGCCCTGCAAGAGCAAGCGAAATGTAAGGAGACCTGATGGCAGATGACAGTGGGTATGTTCTGCTGAGATGAAAAAAATCACAGGGTTAGAATCAGCAGCGTCTGTGCACTGGCCAGATGGGAAATGGGAATTAGAGATGACTCTGATATTTGAGCTGGGGGCATGGTGCTGTTGTTGATAGAAATAGGAAAAACAGAAAAAGAATCATATTTGAGGGCTAAAATGATGAGTCTGGTTTTAAAGAAACCAAATTTGAGATGACAATAGGTGGAGACAGACGATCACAAATGTACGTCTAGACCTTGGACATTTTGTTGGGGCTCTAATAGACTATGTCTATTTGGAGTCCTTTGAACTGAGGTGATGGGATTTCTGGCTCATTCGAATTCTTGATGAATACACGAGAATGTAAAAAAGATTCCCAGACATCAAATTAAGGGAAGCTTCCCATCCAGGGACAGGGGAACGAGGAGGCGTAACCGTGCAGATGCAGAAAGCGCTGTGGCGGAAGAAGCCGCCTGAGTGCAGAGGCAGCAAAGACATGGAGGAAAAAGTTTTCAGCAGGGGAGGGGTTCTTCAGCATCCAACGCTTCTAAATTGTTAAAGAGGGTAAGAGCATAAATTGGCTAAGAGTGTTGGGAGTAAAGAATAGAAGCAGATTCTGTCTAGCTTAAACAGAGAAAGGAAGTGAAGGCCAGTACTTGAAGAACAGCTATTCTAGAACAGCTCAGAGAGGGTCATTGGGAGAGATGAGCGAGAAAGGGTTAGGAAGAGAAGGAACCAGTGGAGTTCTGGGGGCCTTCTAGGAATTCACAAATCCTTGCTCCAGGTGTGCAGCCATAACTGCAGCTCTACCCCAGGGAATTCTGTGCCTCTCAATCCAATCTCTAAATCTGAGGACAGGGAAGCTTGTGTCTGTTTCTTTCCCTAGAATAATCAGCAATGGCCACGGGAGCAATGTCAGCAAAGCCAGGCAATCACTCCAGCTGGGGTCTAGCTGGTGGAATCTAGCACTGATCATTAGAACTCCAATATTCTGGTAGCAATTTCTCACTGAAAATTAATCAGTTGATACCCTGTCAGGTCAGACATTGCTAATTGCCTATCCAATATTCTCTAGTGACACATTGTCACCATTGGTTCGTGCATGGCTCTCTTGCATTCATTTTATTACACTATTTACAAACAAAAATACTAGCAATAAAAATTTTAAACCACAAATAAAAAATACACTGGTTTGTACATCACTCTTGTAAGTTTGAGTAATGTATGGAACTAATCCCTTGCTATAAGTTTTCTTTTTGTGGATCAACAAAATTAGGGATCTTGGTCTGTGTGGGTAAACTGAGGTCATGATGTCACCTTGGGAGGCCCGTGAGAGATCACTAGTGGCCTCATCCTGGCAGATGTGCTCTTGTCATCATTGCTTGTTCTCTGCCACAGGCAGTGTAGACACAAATGCTTATCTTTCCACACTGCCTATTTAGATCAGTGAAAAATGTTGATGGAACAAACACAACTTCCACAACTTTTAGTCACAGTAAAGAAATCCATTTTTTAACTTTTAGTCTCTTTTTTATATACCAAAAATTAGTTGATAATTTTTGAGGTACAAAAATTAAAAATAGCTAGCATATAGTAAGTTTTAACTATGTGCCATGAATAGTACTATACATTAATTTATACTATTTTATTGAATATACAACCTGTCCAGCACCCAATAAGAATAAGCTCTTAGTACCTCAGCCACACCCACAAACTATTTCTTGAACCCTTTGAGTTTACCCAGCTGCGAGCACTATTTCCCACTGTGCCCCTGATCTTGGCTCCTCGTCCTCCATCCTCAGCAGTGCCACAGCCCAGGGATCCAGGTCTGACCCTGATCCTTCTGAATCTCCTCAGCCATGATTACTGCTCCTAATCAGAGCAGCCCGACAGCGACTTGTCTGGGTCCAGGCTGGGACACTGAGGGGCAGAAACTGTCCTGGCCACATTCCATGAAGCCGGCATCACCTCCAGGCTTGGCCCAACCTCTCTAGAGGGCAACGCGCCACCTCAGTTCTGCACCACTTCCTGTTACTCTCTCACCTTAGGTGGCGCTGACCACACTCTCCTGGGAATCAGGAGCACCAGATTTGTACTATCTGAAGCATGTCAAGTACCCCAGCTTCTCTTTTCTACCTCCTTCCCCACTGGAATAGCCAGCTTCCTAGTGCTCTAGCTCTTCTGTTAAAATTATCCCAGTAGTGTTTTTCTCGACTTGCTGAAAAGTTCTTCAGAAAAAGAGATTTTGTTCCTTTCTAAATATTATTATTACTTTTAAGGTGATGTTGATGGTGTCTGTTCAATCAGCAGGTCTTTAATGATTTTCTTTGAATGCTACATTTGTGTTCTGGGGAAGCCTGACTAATAAGACAAAAACAGGAAAGGAACCAAATAGCACCAAGATCTACGGTGACCAACTTGTCCTATTTGCTCAGCAGTTTCCCGTTTTTAGCACTAAAAGTCCCTTATCCTTGGAAACCCCTCAATCCTGGGCAACCTGGGACATTTGGTCACCCCACCACCTCTAAAGAAAAGAGCACAAAAAACTTGGATAGCTTTAGAATGAACACGTTTATTCATTCAAAAATCTTTTCTAAAGAGATTTTTCTACTCTGATCCCATTAAAAGAGAGAATGATAATAACAATTATTAGAACAGCTATACTAATGCACTTGTTGAATGATTACTATATTCTAGGCAGTGTGACAAGTTAATGCATCAGGGCTGTGAAATCAGTATTATTATTCTCATTTTCAGATAAAGAAAGTGGAATTCAGAACAGTTAACAAGGTCTCACAGCCCGGCTTAAACACTGGTGTGTTTGATTCCAAAGCCCAGGCGTTCGATGATCAATGGAGTTAATATTTTACGTTAGGTGAAGAGAAAAAGATGAAAAGTTTGACTGAATAAAGCTAAGGTCTAGTTCCAGTGCCATTTATCTGGACAAAAATGAAAAATCAAAACACTGACAATTTATTCTATAAATTACAACTAAAGCAATTATTTTGGTAAACTTAGAATAGAAGGCTACTCCCTTCATATAAATTCCTATCTTAAATCAATAGCACACATCACTTTTTATGGTAGAAGGCCTGCTGTCACTGTTGTTATTCAAATTCATCCTAGAAGTTTTAGACTCTAAAATAAGAATATTTAAAGGATTAAATAAGTAGATACTGGAAAAGTATCAACATGATTATTAGTTGCAAACCATGGTTGTCTACCCAGAAAAGCTATGAAACTGCTAGCTCTAAAAAAAGACTTTACATGCACAACCAGAAGAATATGCTCTAACAATATTAGCCACTGGAAACTTCTAGTTGGGGAAAATAGGGGAGTTTTACTTTCTTCTTTTTCTCGTACTGCAGATGAGATGCTAGGTTAGAGAGAAGCTAAAAGAATTATCCTGAAAAGTTACCCTTCTCGGGGGTAACTTACCTTTGTGCTACTGAGCTCAGGTCTTGTTTGAAGAAAAGGAACATAGGGATTTTAGGGCAGCCGAACGTAGAAGGGAGGGCAAGGAGTTCTGTTGTCTAGACCGATGGTGGAATTGGCCCTTGTGTGTTCAAGGGCCCCAGAAACAGGGGATGCTGGATCCAGAAGAGGCCCCAGGGAGAGAAAGTGGTTTCAGCTTTGGGTCTGTAAGATGCTAGACGCCTAAGTTCACCCCAGCTCAGAAATCCATAATTGTTCAGTACTCAAAGGACCTGTGGTGGGGGGTGGGGGGGAAGCACAGAGGAACTATACTTAGAGTGATCAAATAATTTACTGACAAACTCGGGACATTTTTTGAGACTGGAGTAAGACTCTTAATTACATCAGGTGGCAACTGAGACTGTCCTGGATCAACATGCGCTCACTCTTGTGCCAGTGCTTACAATGGGCTGGTGCCAGGGGCTGCGGTATGTTTGCCTAGGCTGGCTGCCACTGCGATGGTTGCTCCTTCTTGCGGTTCCAGCGGAAGAAATAAGATTGTGGGATAAGATTCCTGGTGACCTTAGAAGTCTCAGCTTCTTTCTCTTAGAGACATCGTTTGCTTATTCTTGGGTTGCTATGAGACTTGGAGACTGGGGCTTGGCTCCATATTGAAGGGAAAAACTGCATCATATATATTCAGATACATATATGTAAGTGCATACATATATGTATGTGAACTTATAGATGTATATACATGCACTTACGTAAGTGCATATATACTTCCCTGTATTTTTAAGCTTTCACCTGAGAACATATGCCATTTCTATAATGATAGTGCACTGAATTTCCCCAGACTGCACCAATCTATGGGTACAAATTAGGCCACCTTGTTATTAATTCCTAATTTTCCGTGGTCCATTTTCCCACATGCTCTGATCTCCTAGCCCCTGAGAATCATCAGGAGATGTCATATGTGCTTAATAAAATCCACTACCTGAGCCACCCTTGGCAGCCACATCAAGAGCCAGCATCTTCACCACAACTCTGCCAAGCATAGTAGTTCTCACAGGGTGCCACAGCTGGGCAGCATTAGAAACTGGTAATTGTGGTTATGGTGGGTTCCTGTGGGGAACAGTGTGGGATAGAAAACTTACTTTTTAACTATATGCTCTGTTGTGCCTTTACAAGTTTTGTCTATGTACATAACAGCATTCTTTGAGAGAAATAATTAAGAATGTTGAAAGCTGTGTAGGTAGCCATGTAGCAGCCAGCTAGAATGGCTCTCTAGTTTCTGTTACATTCCGATAGTGAGAACAAAAGTGGACTGGCTTGCACATCAGCAAGTCATTTACTTCTCAGTCCTTGATCTGCTCGAGACCAAGGAAAGCATTCAGGGGCCTGGGGACAGTCAAATGGTAGTCACTTGCTCAAATTCCCACTTCCTTCTAATGGTTAAGGATTTATATCTTGATGAGCAAACTCATTCTGCCTGGCTTTTCCACCTCGGCCTCTGACAAAAGACTCTATTGGGTTACCCAGAAACTTACTAGATGTCCCCAAGGTGAGTAAAGCACCAACAGGGGACCCAACCAAGAGTTAATATGAGTCTAAGGAAAAAAAAGTGTTTAAAAAAGAAGATAAATGCTCTGAGAAACACAAATTATAACCAAAAATTGTTTATGAAACCCTGTTCAAGGCTCTTTACTAAGCTATTAACATGCTTAGCAAGTGCCTTATCTCCTAGCCAGGGCGGTTAAGTTGTGGGCACATATTTATGTTGCTAGTGTTATGGGTACACGAGCGAGACTTTCAATTCCTGTGAACTTCTAAAGTGGGGTAGTCTCAGGGGCCCTGGACACATAGCAAATGATTAATAAATGTTAGCTCTAGTTATTATTGTTGTTTATATAAATTCAAATGTCTTGGAATGTCAAAAACTAAAATCTGTTTTAAAAATCCGGAGTTTACCATGAATTTCAAGGCCATATATCATAGTTTTAGCAATAATTAGTCTTTCCAGAATGGCAGGATCTTCTTTCAGAAGATTCTTAACCACTCTTTGTTGGAGAGGAACAATGAATGATTAAAATAATACTGTGGGCTCTGCTGCCACCTACTGGATGCCTAGATTATTACAAGCTGTTCTCGGCCTCATTGTGATCATTGCCTACCGGCTCCCATTGACTTGCATTCTACAGTTCATTCAAATCAGAGTCTGTGTCTGTGTTGATGCGCCTTTTTCTTTTTATCAAAACAGCAAAGAGAACGTGATCGTATATGAGCTGCCTAGTCAGAAATCAGTGGCTCTAGAGAACGTTGTTGGCAACTGCCAGGTCTCCTGGTCATGAAAATATTGCCAGATCCTAAGAACAGAGGGTCTGGCACATGGTCTGCCCTTGACAAATAACTGCTAGATGAACTTTTGCCAAAATAATTTCTAAAACAAGCAAACAAACCCATATACAACAACAACAACAAAAATGAAAAACAAAAACTACCTAATCATATTTTCCTGTAGTTTTAAGGTGTTTTCATATATCATCTTAATTTATTCTCAGAAAAAAAAAAAACTATGAAAGAGAGTACATTTTTTCATTTTAAAGATGAGGAAATTGCTGCTCAGGAAGGATAGCACAGTAAAGAAGTAACGCAAAAAAAAAAAAAAAATTAAAACTGTCCTCTCATTCCCCATTCTGAGTTCTACCCACATCACTACTCCACTTTGCAGGATGCTGTGGGTGGTTCACGAGGGGGGATTATCGGGAAAGAAGGGAACATTCTCATTTGGATTTGAGAGAGGAGAAGGGAACCCTATAGGGGAAGAAAGGGCCTCCGGGACAGACGGCAAGGCCCTGGGGCCCACAGGCTACGGTGGGAAAAGATATTCTTCCCCCTGCTCAGGGCTGACCCCACCACTCTGTCCATGTCCCCTGCCCTCTGGTGCCTCTGGGGTCCCTTTTCTGCTTGTCCAGCCTCCCTCTAGCCATGGATAAATCCCTTTCAGCTTTAAAAATCAGAAAACAAACAAAACAACCTGCCTTCCCCCAACTGTCACTGTGAATTCTATGGCATTGCTCTCCTCCCCGCCACAACGGGCTTATCAGACTCTGCACACTTCACCCCTCACAATCACTCATTAATGCACCACAGCACGGTTTTGACACCAGCCACCCCTCCTTCCCCCTGGAAACCGCTGTTGCCCAGGTGACTGAGGACCACTTACTTGCCAAATTCAGTGGACGTTTCTGAGGTCTGCTTTACTCTTTGGGGCATTTCGCACGTTGACCATGGCCTCCAACTGAAATTCTGTCCTTCCCCGGCTCCTGAGACATGAACGCCACTTCTTAGTCTCTCTCATGGGTGCTACTTATTCTCCAAGCTCCCTCACAGAACTCTCAAGAGAGTGGCACCACCTGACACTTAATTCCATGTCCTAGACTCGACTTCTCTGAGTTCCTGTCTCATTAGACCTCCTCAAGATACCAACAATTCACAGGATCCAAATTGTACCCATCGCCTTCTGTCCACCAGCTGCCTAAGCCAGGGAAATAAAAATTACCAACATAAAAAAGGTAATAGCAAAAAAATTAGTGGAAGACCCTGGGTTTAAAGGGAAAATAATGTTTACATAACAGAGTTGGTGAGAAAACTGCCTAAAGACTTGAAATATTTGTCTCTCTTTTTTATTTCATAAATTTCAAACTTATACAAAACTTGCACAGTCAGAACAGTGAACTCTCGTATATCCTTCACCAAGATTCACCAATTGCTAATACTTTGCCACACTTGCTCTATGTCTCTCCATCTATAACTATATTATTGTTATTGATAAATCATTTGAGAGCAAGTTGCAGACGTCATGACCATCGATTCCTAAGTACTTTACCGTCTATCTACTGAGAACAGGAAAATTCTTTTACATGGATCAATGATCATTTAGAAAATTTAATGATGATATAATACTACTATGTAATAGGCAATTCATATGCTAATTTTACGAGTTGTCCCAATAATAATATCCTCTATAGCAATATGGGTTTTTTCCCCCTAATTGAGCACCCAATAGAGATTCATGCTTTGCATTTACTTGTTATAGCTCTTTAATCTAGAATGGTTCCCCTGCATTCCTTTGTCTCTTCTGACATTGATATTTTTGAAAAGCACAGACCAGCTGCTTTGTGGCTCACCCTTGAATTTGAAGTAACATAATAACCAACATGGGGCCCTTCCAGGGCAACAAGAAGGACAGGGTGGATCTGGAGGCTTCCTCTCCAGCCTACACATGAAGAAAGGATGTGACACAATTTCTCTGTGTCCCCAAAGTTGTGCCATAAAAATGCAGTTTAGTTCTCTTAGCCGGCCTGCCATTTCTCAAGAGAAGACTTCATGCCTTGCTTTGCAGTAGGGTTGGTTGCTGCCTGAGTAAAGGACGACCATGTGTATGGCGGGGGATGGGGGGTTGGCTTCCTTTTTCATTCACAAGGCTGCACTGCTAGTGTTGTCACCAGCCTGAAGCCGTGAACCAAAGCAGGCGGACATCGATGTCCTGTCCAATCCTGGTACTACCGGGATTGCCCTCACAGTGGCAGTATAGCCTTAACTGGAGAAAGCTTATCACCGGGCTGCGTGGAAAAGGGCATCGCAGGGGCACTGCTTAGCTGGGAGGCAGCGTCCAGCCTGGGCCCTTTGCAGATGAACGCCGGCATTGCTGCCATGTCGGGCAATTAGGACTGCAGTCATTCATTCACTCACTCACTTATTCACTCATTTCATTTTTTTTCCACTTAGCAGCTGTACATCAAACGCCTGTATCTGTAGGAGCTCTGCAAAAGGTGAGGAGGATACGAAGATTAAAAAAATCTTTTTACGTCATGCTCCAAGACCTCCAGGAGCTCACTGCTGAGTAAGAGATTTGAAAATAGCAAATACCGTATCACCTTGAAAGTGTGTAGCATAGAAATTGTGGAAATAAAGTGGTGTGTGATGCAGGACAAAATTCTTTAGATCTCGGCTTGAACGTGGCTTGTGTGGGGATGCCTCCCCCGGCCCCTCGACTCAGCTCCTTCCCTGTTCCGTCGTTCTCCCGTGTCTCAGGTCCCTGCACTTCTCCTACTGAAAGAGTCAGCACCCTGCATTGTTATTCTTTATTTGTCTATCCCGACAGACGTAACAAGCCACTCAAAGACAGATCATTCTGTCTTGTTCTTTACTACATCGATAAATGTTTATTGAATAAAGACTAACCCAAGGACAACTGTTCCATGACAGCTCAAGTGGAAGAAACATCATATGTCTTTCTATTTCTAAATCAAATAAAATCTCAGCTGACCAAGATTAGCAACAAGTCCAATATTCTTTTATTGTTTTTTAAATGTCCTCCCACTTCCCACTTCCTAAGATTCATGCTCAAATCCCAGAGTTAGGAGGGTTATGCAATTGAGGGAAATGGAGGTGAAAGGCTTCTTGCCATTAGCCCTATCTTTTGTGCTCCCCACTGTGGCTGTTCTGGTCTTTTGTTATTGGTAGGGCTCGCTGCTCTGAGTGGTTTATAGCTATACCTCTCACAGCCACTTCGCTCTCAGCCCTGCCAGCAGCACCCCTCATCTAAGTCCTTCCCCTCTTGAATACTGCTTACAAGTGGTGCAAGGCGAGGCCCAAAACACATAGACACCCCACCCTTCCCAGCCCCTGAGAAGTCATCTTGAAGGTGGGGCCACTCCTCACTCTCTTTCCACTCTCCCCTCAGATACCCATCCTAAGTACCTTTGTGACTGTCCTTGTAAGCATCTCGGGAAGGGTAGAGAAAGGTACTTTCCAAATTAATACTGAGGAATTTACAGTTTCAAAAAGACAAGATACCATTTCATTCTCAATAATACTCCCTATGTATGAATTCATTTCATGAATGAATATGTATTTTTGTGGAACACTCTTTTATAAGGACATTTCATATTTGTGTTATAAGGCTTCTGTAAGTCAACAAGCACCCATTACTCCTGGGCTAATAACTTCTTTTGATTTCAGAAAAGAATACCTACTTCCCATGAGGATTAATGGACATGTCTTTGAATGCACTTTGGGAACTAATAGTACTATACAAATGTAGAATGTTGTTGGTACTAATGGTTTCTGTATTTCACAGTCAGAAGAGGGATGACATGATAAATACATGATAAATGACCTCTCTAGGGGTCCTTTCCAATTCTTTCATGATAGTTTTTTTTTTTTGTTTTTGTTTTTGTTTTGCTATAAACTGTCCTTCGGCTATCCATTATTCTAGAATGATTTGTCCTCCCTAAAAAAATCCATGCATCAATGTTGATTTATTCTTCTTTCTTACTGGCTCCTGATTCAAACCTGAGACTCTGACAAAGGGACTTTATGGGCCCCTTTTAATTCTAAGATTTCATGATTTATCAAAACTTCTTTATGCTAGTGATAACAAATACTTAATTTCTTCTCTATTCATTCATTCACACATCCCTTTGAGTAATATTTATTTAGCACTTATTCTGTGTAAGATACCATCATAAGTATTTCTCATATTCATAATTGCCTACAAACATGCCTGTTTAAATTCAGGTAACTCTTGAAATTTATCATGCTGTTTTAGCTCACAGTCTTCTCCCCATTCCACAATCCCCACCACTGTAAATTCTTCATTCAGAGCCCCGCTCCCTAGCTACTGCATGCTTTTCTCTGCTCTCCCTCGGTGAGCGTGGATGCCTTGCGCTAATGCGCCTCCACTTCTGTATCAAGATCCTTGACTATTACAGTACACACTGGGTTTATATTGGTTGTTAGAGGAGAACATGCAGAAACTCTGTGATGAAACAGTGAGAAGCAGAACATTGAGATAAAAGCAACAGAACAAAAACCCAGTGAGATAGAAAAGTGTTGCTCTCATGAAGCATGAACTGTCTTTTTTCTAACTGAAGAAATATTTATCTTGACTTGGCTATGCACAGAGTTAAATCTGGGGCAAATATTCAGGGTGAATGTACACTTTGACATTGTATGTATAGGGGGACAGTTTACTTTTGAAGAAAGTTGGACCACCGATGCGCTATTTGTACTGTATTCCTCTGACGTCTCTCAAACCATTCTTCACTTCTGTCTTTCTGGAAACTGACTTATTATTCCCCCTTTTTCTTGAACTTATGACCCTCAGTTCGCATCACGTGGTGTGAGTGCTCCTTTTCACATTGCGACCCTGTTCTCTAGTCACGGCTTTCATGTACAGAAAAGGTATCTGATGTGAGAACTTAAAAGGTAGGATTGGGAGGGAGAGCAGGTCTCCCTGCTTCTCTGCAAAACCGCAGAGCAGTGGGCAGTCACACTGCAGCACAGGGACTGTGAGAGCAAAAAAGATATAGATGTTCTAGTAGCTATGACGAACACGTGCTGAATCCCCGCCATGGGGCAGGCACGGCTGGGAGTGTTTGACAAGTATTACACCTTCACTTTCATAGATGAGGACACCGAGGCACAAAGAGGTACAGTAATCTGCCCGAGGTGAAACAGAAGTTAGTGGATCTGGGATATCAACCCAGGGATTCTGGCTCTAGATCCTGCATGTAACCACTGTGCTCTGCAACTTCCCATGGTTTCTGGGTCTTGATCCCAACAGTTTCTGCCTTCTTTTTCATCACCTAATTATTATGTCAGTTTTTCTAGAACTGTCTGCTTTCTTCAAACCTTGGCTTTCCCCTTTTGGAGGACACTTTCTCTCTCTCTCTCTCTCTCTCTCTCTCTCTCTCTCTCTCAAGGAAACAACCCTCACAGTCCAGTGTGGCCCCCAGAAATTTTCTGGTAAGAAGTAGATCCCCTGTAGAAGTGAGATCTAAACAAAACCTTGGCAATAAAACTAATTGGTAACTTTTATTACGAAAAACTCTTTTTAGTTAAAACAGTACACAAATCATAAGTCAATCATCACAAAATGAACGTAGCTATGAAACCAAGCCAAGGTGCACCCAGAAGTACCCCTCACGCCCTCCTCCAAACACTATCCCTCCCTCCTATCTCCATGAGCTTTGCCCCGCATTGAACTTTATGCATTCTTTTGTGTCTGGCTTCTTTTGCTCATTAATAGCTTGTGAGGTCCATTCATGTTGTTTGGTGTAGCTATGGTTTGGCCACTTTCATGGATCCATAGCATTCCACTGTATAAATACCCCACAATACGTTTATTCATTCTACTGTTGATAGACACAGTAGAATGAATAAGTTGAGTTGTTTCCAGTTTGAGGCTATTATGAATAGTGCTGCTATAAACATTATTGTACGTCTTTTGGTGAAAAAGTGCAGAATTGGTGTTGGTTATTTGCCTGAGCGTATAAAAGTAGAACTTTTAACCCAGAAGGCAGAGATTAAGGCAGGGGTGGTGCATAGCACATATCTGATAATGAGATCGTAGGAAAAACAATTTCTGACCAACAAAGATATCTTCAGGCCATATCTCCTGGGAAATATTCTTTTCTCCATTTAAATTCAGCAAAGCCTATAAGAGCCCTCTTCTTGGAGAATAGGATCTTTTGCAGAAGGTGTTCCTGGGCAGAGAGCATTTTTTTTCAGGGTACATTCAGAGTCGAGGGACATTCAGCCTGCCATGAGGTTGGTTTCTACCACTGTGAAAAGAATAAAACCGGAGAAATAGAAGTACATGTGATGGAATGTGTGCAGTCACAGGGAAAGGTCTCACATTTCAGCCAGTGCGGGCACAAAGTCTGAGAACTCTGAAAGCCAGTTGGATCATAGGAAAGCAAATTCATCCCAAGTGGGCTGGCATGGACTGGGATAGAGCAGTGCTGGGAGTGTAATGCAGAAGTGCACAATCTAACAGCAGGATGAGAGAAAATGAAGAAACTCCAGACAGGGACCAGCGCAGGCAGGATGCTATCTACCCGGGCTGAGACATGCACTGGGTTTCTCCCTCCAGAATGGAAGCTCCATGGGGACAGGGAGGAGAAAGCAAAGATAAGAGATGGGGAAAGCAGCACGCAATAGGTATTGTACATCCTGGATAAAACTGTGCCTGGATTCAGCTGTGCCAGAAACAGTTGCATCCTGACTTCCCAGTTTCATCAGCGAAACAGTTCAAGCCAGGTTTTCTGATGCTCACATCCAAAAGGGTCTTCACTAACCTACAGAGAGATATTACTTGTTGAAGTCACTTGTTGAAGCAAAGACTTGTGACTTCAGAGCCCATACTCTTACCTCTTATGCTACACTGCAAAAAAGGGCAGATTTGGAGATTAATTTGATAAAATAAATAAGATTAAAATCGATAAACAAAAACAAAATAGACTTGAGAACCACAGCAATGTCCAGTGCTTGTGATGAATCCTAGGCAAATCCTTGGTATCAGATCCTTTTTATCTGGTGTGGAAATATCTGCGTCTGTAATTTAGTTGTGTGAAGTCCTCATCATAGTGACCAGTATAGAGACATTACTGTGATGAGGTGTTATAAACCAATGATTCTCAGTGATTCTCAACCTGAGTACCACAGTCCTGTGTAGAGGGGACATAATATTGCCTGGGATCCATGAACCCATAGGCATAGTGTCTGGCTAGCAGTAGAGCTCAATAAAGTTTCGTGAATGAATGAATGAATGAATGAATGAATATGCACATAAAGCATTACTAATGAAATTACAAATGAAATATTTGGCTCACATGGAGACATTCTATTATTTTACAAACAGATGTTGTTGTGATTCATAAGATAATAAAATAAAAATTTACTAAATGACTTTATTGATTTAATAAAAGCTTTTCTCCCCATTAATAGATTTTCAAGTTAACAGACACTAAAATACTTAATTCCTCGGGTTTGACATTAGCTATGAAAACAGTTCTAGAGTTAAATACCCTATAGGCCTCCCTCACCCCTATAATCTCTCCTGCTCCCCATAACTTTTTGAAAATGAAGTATTTCCAATTTTACAATCCAGATTTTAAATATTTCTCTGATAAGATCAGAAGCTCTGCCAACACACGAGGACTGAATTTCTATTTGGCAACGATTGACTGATGTGGACAGGCCACGCCCTCCTTAGACAAGGCAGGCACGCTGTAGTTGGTCCAAGCCCCAACTAAACTCGATTGCCTCCCTTACTGGGAAGCTCAGTGTCTAAGGCTTTGTATTTTTCTCAGTTGCTTCTCTCATGTGTTTTACCTACTGGACTCTATATTCATTTTAGTTTACATCTCTTGGTCTAAATGTTTAATTGGTAAATGGAACTGTAGCTAGCCATTTGATATCTCCAATTTCTCTTTCTTCAGCCTGCATCTTTCTTTTTTTATTTAAGAATTCTTTATTGCAAACAAACAAACAAAATGTCATCAGAGCCTTCAGTGAGTTATGATCTTTTTGCTGGTATAGGGTCTTGCCACAGCCACCCCAACCTTCGGCAACCACCACCCTGATAAGTTGGCAGCCATCAACACTGAGACCCTACACCAGACTGCATCTTGCCCCCTTTGCATCCTATTCCATTTCAGCTTCTTGTCTTTAAGGCTAAAATTCAGAGTTCCTTTTATCCAGATTTCAATGGCACGAGCATTTTGGCCATTGGGAAGCCCACGTGCTGCGTTTACTCTGAGACCTGCACCTTCTAGAGATAGCCCCATCATCTTTATTATGCATTTCAAGGATTTATATTACCCGTTGTACAAGCCAAGGGAGCTATATGAGACTGGTAGGTGCCTTCCTGAAATGAAGGAAACCGAGAGAGTAATTTGTTTAACTTTGGTGTTTACTTCATCTGATCTTTACTTAGAACATTATCACTCCAGGTAATTCTGTTAAAAGAAATCTGACTTTGACCTCCTGCTTATTCGAATCTTAACCATTGATGAATCAGAAGAGTGAGGTTTAGCTTTGTAAATGTTACTATTTTAGAATTAAGAAAATATTTCTTAAGCCTCCACGTGGGTATATTGTTGAGCAAGACAGCCCAATCACCATGAGTCCTCTGACCTCTGGCTTTGAAACTGTGTCCACATGCTGCGGCATAGACTTCTCTGCATTTATAGACCCAATTTGAATCATGCCATTATAGGCTATTTTAAGTACATGATTTGGCTGATCTATTATTTTCTAGTTAATTCAAGTTCCTTCATCTGTGTGTTTTATCTCCCTCACATGGCAAGTGGCTGCTTACTAGAGAATGCAGTACGTAGCCCACTGATTTTACTCAGGTCTGTGTAAAATACTGAAATTGAGAGAAACTTGAGGAAAGGTCACTGGTAGGAGGCTATTGCAATAGTCTAGGTTTGCGGGATCATAACTTAGGCCAAGCTCGAAACAGTGGAAATGAAAAGAAAGCCATACATTCACTACCTGATTGAAAGGCAATCAATTAGAAAAACCCTTGAACGCCGGAAGCCACGCGGAATCAATATTGAAAGAGCTTCAGCCAAAGTTTGTCATCCCAGCACCAGAGCTTCCCAGGAATTCAGCTAAAGCCTCTG
>NW_011889035.1:2458832-2467139 GCF_000151845.1 Pteropus vampyrus | reverse complement strand
AAGTATTCTAAATTCACTCAGTTGGCTCATTCTGGCCCCCTTTTAACATGGAGAGGCCAGAGAGCTAACAATACTCGACTTCCTTGCAGCTAGAACTTCACAAATCAAGTGAAATCAAATGAGACTTTAATTTGGAACTACATCTTAAACCACGTGGGATGAGACAAGACGTCACATTGTTTGGCTGGTTGGGCAGTGGCCTTGGCACAGAGGCGGTCTGTCCAGGATCAGGCAGCTGAGATATTCGCTTCCTCAATCTGCAGCCTCTTGACCATTTCAGAGGCAACCACTCCCTTGATCCAGTTCCACAGCTGGTCTTGGAAAGTGATCTTGGAAGTTCGGCCTTGAGGGCAATTCTTTGCCTCCCAGTGGTATAGTAAACCATAAAAAACCCTGTAACAAATCCTTTCTTTTAAACTTGCTGAATAGATTCTGTTCTTCAAAACTTAACCCTGACTGATACACTATCCATACAGAATTTTTGCTGTATCTCTAGTAGAAAGATAATAGTAAAAGAAAAACAATTATCATCGATTAGTCTTTTTGCTCAAAGCTTTCTTCTTATCGAGAAAGACTGTAACGTTTCTTGTTCTTCAATTTAAATAGGAGTGACATATACAAATTGAAAATACGACAGATAAAAGGTTTTTTTTACATCTCAGAGTCTATCTTTTTTGAGACAGACAATATATATCTTAGTAATACCAAATTGCTCTGCACCAATCATACTTCTTTATAGTGAAACAATATTGTGCTTATTGAGTATTAAAATTCTATAGAAGTACAGAGGTGTGTGACACTGTGATAATTAAATAAAGTTCAATTTGCTATTAAAGTCACATCTACTAGATGTTCTTAATATATAATCATTACTGAAGAGGGCTTATTACAATCCTGAAGTGACAAGAGTGTATGTGATGTGGGTACTTACTCAGAGAGGTCACTCATCCAGCAAAAAGGAACTCGGCGGGGTGTCTGTTCAAATTCATAGAATGACTTAGTCTCGAGGTAGGAGTCCTGCCTGATTATGCAATGTGGCTCTTCATTCAGAGATGTCTAGATTAGACACAGTCTCCACAAATGGCGTTTCCTGGGGATGAGCCTTCTGTTTCCCATGTGTCGAATATGTGGCAAAATGACGATCAAGGGCATAAGAAAGTGTAATAATGTAATTATATTAAGACCACTACTTTCTGCTAAGTTCATTCTTCCTGTGATTGTTTTCTACTATGAGTGTAATCAGGTCATATTAAAATCAAATAGTAGGAGACATTTCATTAGCCGTCCCCACATAGCTTTCAGAAGGACCAGCCAGGCATACCATGGGGTTTGAGGGGTATGCAGGAGTGTGGGGGGAAGATTAAAAGGGGGAAGATTAAAGGGGGAAAGATTAATTAATGTGCCGAGCACCTGGCTAGAGGATGCTCCAGCAGAGAATTTGAACTCAGATCCACAAAACCCAACATCAGTGGTGGATCTGATGCTGAGTTGGGGATGGGGACTATTAGGCCATGCGCAAGAGATAAGCAAGTAAAAGAAGTTCATGGAAAGAGACAGAGTGAAGCAAATAGGAAGAAAGAAGCAATTTCCATTCTGCTCAAAGAGTATAATCTATTCTAAACAGTGCTTCAGAACCATGCATAAACGCATATTAAACAACCTTCACAAAGCTTCTGCTTTGATAACTGACCAATCGTCATGTTGAATGGATAATTATTTCCAGGGCCTCATTATGACTTTCATGGGATGTTTTTGCTTTCATAGATCCCTTCTCCCATAAATATATCTATTTATATATATTTTAATTATTTTTAATTAAATTTTTAATTAAAATATGTTATATTTTATAAATGCATTGGTGTAAAAGCAAATATAATCCAGGCTGAATTCATTATTACATAGTTATTATTATTATAGTCATTTTTTCTTCAGATTTTAAATGAAATTAAAATTAAGACATTTTTATGAGTCCTGCAAGTATCATGCATAAGAATATAGTATTGTGTGCCTCATGGATAAGTCAGCCCTGAGAATTTCTAATACCTTTGAGGATTAGGTATAGGGACCTTTGTTGAGTGTAAGTCACAATTTCAATCGTCATTGTTCCTTTTAGGACCTCTTCAGTTTTTTTAAAGATGGACTTTAAATTCTTCTTGTACACCTTTTAAAAATGCATGACTTGTTTGTCAGCAGATACTTCCTGCTCCAAGTACATCTGTAATTTGGCTGTCTGTTTTTAAGTGGTTGTCTTTCCCATCCTAGAAATCGATGCATTAACTTTCCTGCCTCATTTAAGGAAGTATGTAACTTTGAACTGAGTCACCCTAAGGACATGATTAGCTTTCCAAAATAGGACTGCCTCCTCAGAGCATCGACAGAGGAGTATTCAGAGATGGAAACTTCATCAGAGAGATTATATAAAAGACTGAGTGCAAAACTCGCAAGGAAAATGGAATATATGTGACCAAAGTGTTTCAGATTTGATAAATTTTAATAAAATGATTTGGCCCTTTTTCTGCCATCCTATAGAAGCTATGCCTCCTTGTGACTCTCATTCTAGGGCAGGGAATAAAACAAGCAAAGGCCAGTTAGCACTATTCAAAGAATGGATAAATAGCAAATATCGGTTTTGACTGTTTCTTAGCAATCCTGTATATTAATAAGATAATAACAATTTTTGTTTAAGAAAAATTTTTAATGTTGATTTTAAGTTATATTCAGTGGTTTAACTTCTGTTTCTTAATCTTTGACAGATCAAGTAGGATATAAAGCAGAGTTGCTTAGTATTTTCAGGGTCTCAGATCCCTTTTAGAACTTGAAAAAACTGTGAGTTTTCTCCCTATAAAAAGCATATGCAGATCTCCTGAAGTTCATCCATGAATCACTCATTT
This sequence comes from Pteropus vampyrus, assembly GCF_000151845.1. Lineage (NCBI taxonomy): Eukaryota > Metazoa > Chordata > Mammalia > Chiroptera > Pteropodidae > Pteropus > Pteropus vampyrus. Next base: position 2,464,248 of record NW_011889035.1, on the reverse strand, counting down.
GAAAAATCTTAACACAGAGAAGATAAATAGTTCAGTTAAAGAATACTGCACTTTTCCTGTTCATGTGCTCATAGGATTATTTATAGAAATCAAACATATAGTAAGCCACAAAAAAAACTCAGTAAATTCCAAAACTAAACAGAAAATTTACAATCACTATTCTCTGATCAACATTCAAAAGAGGTTTAGAAATTATTAACAGAAGTCTGAACAAAACATCCAACTTCTCAAAAATGGTAAGACTCTCTCCAAGAAACTGAGATCAAAAGGAAAATAAAATCTAATTGTAATTACAAATTATTTAGAAAATAGCAATAATAATACCATATAGCAAACATCTATGACATGGCCAAAGCTATACTCAGAGGTAAATTTGTATTTTTAAATTCTTTCATTATTAATAATACTAAATGGAAATAGGTAAACACTCAACCCAAGAAATTAGGAAAAAAAGAATAGCAAAACAAACCGGGAAAACATAAGAATGAAATTAATAAAAGTTAAGAAAAGAAATTGGTGAATTTAAAAAGTTAGTAGAATTAATATTTAAATTTAAATTATTCATGTGCATTCAGTGAATATCAGTGAATTGCTTTGGCTATTATCATCCTTATGGTGTTTCTGAATATTTCTTGCTTCTTTTAATACTGAGTGGAATTATGGTTTAGATTTCAAAGCTAATAAAAATATTAACTAATATCTGTAAGCACTTCAGTGGTTTATGAAACTGTGGCAGATAGAGATAGGCATTACTATCATCCCCATTTCACAGGTGAGGAAATTGAGATTGAGGGAAGCTAACAGAATTGCTATATTGAATATTTCTTTTCATTTCATTTGTGAGTTATCTAACCTTAGAGAATGAGCAAAGGTAAGACAAGTATCAGGCTATGTTTGGGAAATACTCAAATGTAACATTTTGTACATTGCCCATGGAAAGGAGAATAAATGCATGCTGTCATGTTGAGAATTCAGACAGTAAGTAAATTTGAACTGAATACTCTATTAAAACCCGGGTAGCTCAAGTCAGCCAGGCAAATAGTGTGCTTCATTAACTTTGTCTTCTTGAACAGATAAAAACTGTGAGCCAATGAAAATTAGACCTTTGCTCTTTTGGTTGGGTATGAGTAAAAATTAAACCATAGGGACCTATTCCTCTACTTCTGATGTTGCAGAAGTGCGAGAGGGGGATCAGTGAGAGGTCACCCTGAGTCCAGTGGGCAGTATTTGGGGAGGTGTGGTGGGAGGACAGTTCCATAGAAGCTAAGCAGTGGTTCCTTTCACTTCCATCTTGTTCAGGACATAACCTGAGACACAGAGCTCGCCTAATTCTGCAGTTCTTCTGCATAGGAAAAGTAGGTTTCAACTAGTCATGGAGAAATCATTACATCCTTTTCCAGTCACCTCAAGAATAAAAATATTACCCCTGAGAGCAGTGTACTCTAGAGCCACGGGTGGAAATGTATGCCGTTTGGCTATTAGTCCCATTTATTTTTATTTCTTTTTGTCCATATTGCCCAAATTACAGTAACATCCACTTTCCACTTTTAAGGGTCTTCTCTGCAAAGTACTTAATTTGCTGACAGCATATAGGTCGGTAGGCAAAATTTTAAAAGGTTGTCTGAAAATGATTTGCACTAAACCAGAAGATATTCTGTCCATCTGCCAAAGATCACACTGTTAACAAAAAGGTGTTCTGATTCTGAATCTGACATTCTTTCCACTTTTCTCCTATCTCACTATGTAAATAATTCTACCTCAGATTCAAAGCCAATCTTACTGTGGTTCACAGAGTCCCTGCTTTCTGCAATTGCCCTCAAATGTCTCATTATTGGTGTTACATAAAAGATACTAAAAAGGCTTTCTGTTCCAAAAATATCTTCCCCGTTTGCTTCCTAAACTGCCAAGTTAGAGTCATTTAAGTGAAGCAAATGGAATATATTTTTTTACTCTTGAAGCAACAAAAAATTTTATAATGGAAAATACAAATATGATGAAAAACAAAAATAAACAAATATATGATAAAAAATTTAGATAAAGAAAGCAGAGAAAAAATGTGAAAACCCTGTTAATAAAATGATAGGCACAAAGGATAAGGTCTGCTCTTAGATAGGATAGTTAACATGATAATCAAATTGTTATAGTTTTTGAAAGTAATCTACTCTTATGTACTAAGAGCTATCACGAATTCATAATAACAACTAGCACTAAGTTAAATTCTATAACAGCACAGCACAGAGAAGTGAAAGAATCTGCTCAAAATCACACAGCCAGGAAGCAGGGCAGCTGGGATTTGATCCCAGATGTTCTAGCTTTGCAGCCTGTGCTCCGCATCTATTCTCTGTGCCTCTCATAGCCTTTAGCCTAATAAATCTACTCCGAAGCATTCATTCCAAGAAACAAATTCTAAAAAAATTTTTAAAGCCAAATACACAAAAATGTTTGCAACAGCATATTTGAAACAAACAAACAAACAAAAAACCACAAACAAAAACAAACAAACAAAATCTCGTAATAAACTAGATGTTAAAGAGACCCAAAAGTATTAATAAAATGACAATTTATTGAGCACATAGCCTTACATCTCTGTTCTATGTACATCATTTTATTTAATCCTCACAGCAGAATGATCATCCCCACATTATCAATGGAGAAATGGAGGCTTAAGAAGTTCATAGAGCAAGTGACAGCAATGATTCAAACACAGCCTGGCTAATTCTAAATTTCAACTTTACTTCATCTTGTTTTAGGGCACTGGGGAATGCTTGCCTCTTTCCCAACCTGGCCCTGGTCTTAACTAAGTAAAAGAACATCAAACAGCTATTCGAGGCAGGTGGGCTTTGGGAAAAACAGAGTTAGTCAGGCCATGCAGTACTCCTCCACTCCCTAGAGGCAGAGTCACAGGCATTCCCTTGTGTCCCAGCAGGGTTTCCCAGCACCATTACTGAAATGAGATACACTGTCAGCAGGTGCCATAGGCAATGTCTGCAGTGAAAGTCTTTCCCACCCGCCACTGGGGCTAGTGGGAGGGCGAGGCTGAATCCGATAATCTAAAAGCAAAAAGAAAGGCGTCTTCCTTTCTGAGCCTAAAGGAGAGCCATGTCTTCCCAATCTCTATACCATTCTGGATGCAGGAGGAGAACTGGACATAGTCGCCAGATCTAGCAATTAGAAACACAAGATACCCAGCTAACTTTGGACCAGATAAACAATAAATAATTGCATATTCTGTGCAACATTTGATCTGGCAATGTTAGCTGGACAGCATGTTTTCATTTTGTAAGAATGGGACTGCCACTTTGAAAACAACATTTGTCTGTACACATGGTAATTCTCTGCAGTGTTTAGCCCTCAAGTCCCACTTTCTCACCAGAGTGACAAGGTCTTATTCTTTGACCCACTTCTGTGCATAGCAGAGTGCCTGACACACAGTAAGCATTCACTAAATTCATCTCAATCCTAAATGTATGCTGAAATGAATGAATGACAGAGGAATTTATAATTTACAAAGAAGAATATTTATAAGTAGATAATCTATTATTATTTCAGCATCTCTCTAGAAAGTGATCTCTGTGAAGTCTCTCCAGATAACCATCTGCATTAATCAGAGTTCTCCAGAGAAAACAGAACCAATAGGATGTAACACTGTGAGGGACAGGCATAGTCAAGAAAAGGTACAAGCCTTTGGTCTAAGCACTTTGAAGTTATGAGTAGCACTTTAAGGAGTGGCTAGTCGTACTCCTCTACTATAAGACTCTTCTAGGTTTTTCGACTCTATACACCTGCCCCTATGATGGCTACATGTCTATGCTTCCTCTCACTGCGAATTCCTTCAGAACAGAAACAAGACCCCAACTAGGTTTTTATTATTGTTTTTTAATCACTGTCCTCTTCTCTGAACATCGCTTTCATAGATAAGATGTATTTGGTTCAGGTGTTCAATGTGTTCTCTTGAACATGAGAGACACACAAGCTGCCCAGGGAACATGCCATATTTCTGAATGGCGGGGAGAATCATAATCCAGTGACTGAATCCTGCATGAGCTACTGTCACATCCTGCCACTGGACAGAAAAACATCATCATTATCTTATAGATGCCATCTCTGAAATGATATACCCAACTCCATCTGAGGGCACCCTACAAAGATACACTCATTTGTGGAAGACTCTTTGTGGGGTGTTAGACCTTTACTTCCTCCTCACCACCACTGTCCCAACAGGGGGCTTGAATTCTAATCAATAATCACACATTACAGCAATGTCTGTAGGTGTGGTCCATGGACCGCCTAAGTTAGAAAGTTTCAGGTGATTGTTGAAAATGCAGATTCATGAGGCCTAAATCCAAACATATCATATCAGAACCTCTGGGGTAGAAAAATCTCCATTTTAACAAGCTCTCAAGTGATTCATATATCCGCTAAGATCTGAGAGCCATAGCTTTAGAGTTATCAAAATTCTTTTGTATATTATAATTTTCCTTTAAAAACACATTGATGCTTCTATTAGCCTTGCTATTATTAGCCTCATTTTACATAAGAAACAGAAACATTGCATTAATTTCCTAATGCTGCTTTAAGAAATTGCCACATACATAGTGGCTTAAAACAATACAATTATCTTTCTTACAATTCTGAAGGCCTAAAATAAGTTTTCCAAGACTAAAATCAAGGTGTCGTCAGGGCTGGTTCCTTCTGGAGGCTCCAGGAGCGTCTTCCTTGCCTCTTCCAGCTTCTAGAGACTGATTGATTGCCTCAGCTATGGCTGCATCACTTCAATCTCTGTTTTTGTCTTCACATTGCCTTCTCCCACAATGCTTCCCTCTCATAAGGGTTCCTGTGATTACACTGGGCATACCTAGGAATCCAGGATAATCTCCCCGTCTCAAGATCCTAACGTACTCACATCTGCAAAGGCCCCTTTGCCATGCAAGGTAACATTCACAGGTTCCAGGGATTAGGATGTGGACATCTTTGGGGGCATTATTCAGCCTACCATAGGCACTAAATCCATAGCTGGTGAATGGCAGAGAAAGGATGCAAATATGCAAATCAAAGACTTTCGATTTCAAAATGAAATTACCTCATTAAACTTTGTTTTCTACTGACACCTTACTGAGCATTGGTTCCTCATATCAGCTTTAAGTGGGAACTTGAACTGATTGGATGCACAACAGGACAACTGGAGCATAGAAAAAGGCTATGCTCAGGTGGAATTCCACAGAGAGAACTCTGAGCTTCCACCAGGCACCTTGCGGGGAGTATCTAGAAGAGTGAAGGGTGCTGGAGAACCACTTTAGCTAATTGAGCAGGGCTTAAAAGCAATGCCACCAGCCTGTGGAACTTTCGAATTTACTAGTGACTCCAAACTGGAACGCTTAGGATATCCAGAACTACAGAGAGGGCTCATAGTCTTCCT
>NW_011889035.1:2453996-2457797 GCF_000151845.1 Pteropus vampyrus | reverse complement strand
GCAAATCAAAGACTTTCGATTTCAAAATGAAATTACCTCATTAAACTTTGTTTTCTACTGACACCTTACTGAGCATTGGTTCCTCATATCAGCTTCAAGTGGGAACTTGAACTGATTGGATGCACAACAGGACAACTGGAGCATAGAAAAAGGCTATGCCCAGGTGGAATTCCACAGAGACAACTCTGAGCTTCCACCAGGCACCTTGCAGGGAGTATCTAGAAGAGTGAAGGGTGCTGGAGAACCACTTTAGCTAATTGAGCAGGGCTTAAAAGCGATGCCACCAGCCTGTGGAACTTTCGAATTTACTAGTGACTCCAAACTGGAACGCTTAGGATATCCAGAACTACAGAGAGGGCTCATAGTCTTCCTACTCCAAGTGTGGGCCCAGACTGGGAGCATCAGCAGCACCTTGTTAGAATGCAGAACTTCAGGCCCCACCCAGACCAACTGAACCAGAACCCGCATTTTAACAAGAGCTTAGGTGACTCGCATGCACATTAAATTTTGAGAAGCACTGTCTTTTATCACAGCCTATTGGTTCTGTGTGCATGGGAGAGTGGAGCTGTTGATACATTTCAGGCCCAGGGCATCATTATGATCTGAAACTGGTCATTCTTAAAAGGATGCTGTAAACTCCACACAGGCTGACTGATGTAGAACACAGAGGAAAGCTTTGAGTCAAAATGCTCTCCAGGTTATCTGCTGTAGAACTGGGATAGATATTGGGTTCATTAAAAGAAACAATTCCAAGCCAGAGAGGACAAGAGTCAAGGACATCCTTTGAACATCACCTCCGTTCCATTTAAGAAATTTGGAAAACATCCAAGTATGATCTTAGAGCTACAGTCACTCAATGCTAAAAGCCATTGCTGGGTCGGAATAAACTGAAAAGAAATGTAAATGTCACCTGAATATAATATAAGAATGTATGTCATCCAAAGGTTAGCCCATTAATAGAAGTGAAGATGTAAAATACAAGAAGTCATTATGAAGCTTTATTCAATTATTTCTAGAAAAATCAATTACTTATAAAAGTTATAAATGAGTTGCATTCTGATTTGGGCAAACACTTGTTGAATCCCTCCTATGTGCCAGCTACAGTGGATATAAACAAGACACAGTATTTGCTCTCAAGAATTTACAGAAGAGATATATAGGTTTTTTTTTTTTTTAAGGTGCAACACAGGATAATAAGTACAGGGTGATAAGGGTAAAAGCGCAGGGTAATGGGTACAGGATAGTAAGGTACAATCTGTGACAGAAACAAAGAGGAAAAAGTAACAATGTTGGTGAGTAAAGTAGAAGCAATAGAAAATTTAGAAAATACAAAAATCAGGAAGAAGAAAATAAAAAACATATATAGTCCCACTAAAGTATTTCACAGTTAAAATTTTGCCCTATGCCCTTTGGAACATTTCCCCATGCAGATATATCAATTTTGTATTTACTTCTGATTTATAGGTAACTGTATGGAATTGCTCCTTTTGTAGGTTAAAAATGATTGACTGTTGGAAACTTCAGACGGTTCAACCTAACGCTTTCAAACATGTCTGGGGATAACTTACAATAGTTAAATGTATAAAACAGGTAATTAAAAAAAAAAGAGAACAAAAAAGCACTTGAAACAGCAGATATATAAATGGTCTCACGCATCTGAAATCCATTAGTTACTGCCTTTGCACTTTACACTGTGGTGGTGAGTTTCCTAGCAGCTAAGAAAAGGCAGAAAACCTTTTCTGTTAATAAAATTCTCTTTATAATTAAAGGAAGCACATGTTGTTCACCTGAAAAAATGAACTTTTCTTCCCAGTGAAACAAAAGAAATTTATTATTTTAAATGATGCTCCTTACATGACTCCCTCCATTAGAGCAAAAGCTATAATACTAAATCTTTACTCAATGGTGGCCTGTGTAATGCTGTAAAAGACTTTCAAGAAGCCGAAGGTCTGGAAAACTAATAAGTCTTTCGGACTCCGTCTCGGAAACTACTTCAAGTAAGCTTTTAGCAGGTCTCAATTCATGGTCAGATAAGCTCCTCAATTCTCTTGAAGTACTGGTAATCTACATCATTAATTAAAGAGCACTCCATGTTGCTCCTTAACTAAGTGCCAGAAATGTTGTCAGGGTTAACTTTCTGCAATGACAATTTCTTTAGGAACCTGATTCTTGCCCAAATAAAAGATCTTTTCCATGTTAGTTAGTTTTGCTCAGGGAGCAAGGGCCAGAGCTGTGTTCAGGTGACTTCTTTAAGGAAATGTCACACCATAGGACTTGATGAGAGCTGGAATGTTGACTGTCTTTCAGGGTCATTTAGTATGCCCTGCATTTCTGTGAACTTGCTTTAGCCCTAGTGACAAAGCCATCATCTCATCCTTCCTGATTCCTGCTAACGCCCATTCTCCTAACCCTTCTCTCTATTTTTACTTCTTTTATATTTCTGTTGCTTCCATCCTCTCTCTGTAAGTGTCACATTCAACATACCCTTCAGGAGGAAAGAATTTGATTGAATTGTAGCCATCCAATATGGAGCACCCTTATTGAGTGAATGAGGTGACCCCACAGGCTATGGGTTAAGATAAGGGCTCTAGAGTCAAACGGACAGAAAGGCCCTGGGTTCAAGCCCTAGCAACTCCACTTACTAGCCTGTGACATTGGACCAGTTACTAAGCCTCTGTGATGGTGTGGCTCGTCATGAGACACCTGTGTTTAAAGTTGGGTGATCGTGGAGAATTTTTCGCATCCTGTCAGGGTATCTCTGTAACTATATGTGAGTTATTATTAAGGTGCATTTGATAATATCCCAGCCAACCTCACAGGACTGTTGTGAAAATTAAATAAAACAATCAAGGGAAGGCCTCAGCCTAGTGTTTGAATCATAATAAGTGCTCATTAAATATTTAGCTATTATTACTATATTCAGCTCTTGACAATTACTTTCAAGCCTGATTTCTGGTTCAATCAATTTTGGCAAGATAACAGGATCACATAACACTAACCCTGATAACTTTGGGCACGAGGGACCATCTTTTCTCCTAAAGGGACAATGAACATGGCATGCACTTAGTGATTTACACATTGTTCAGGAAGATCCCATTTCTGCATGAATTGGAATGCATTTAGCATCATAAGCCTGGAAGATATGGCTTGTGCTTTAAATAATTAAAGACATCATTACAAACTGTCTTCTTTGACCATAAAAGGAAAGAACTAGTAAAATAGCATCCTTAGAGACTGTTCAGGATTTATCTACTCTTGTTTCCTAATCATTTCCTAGACATAAATCTTGATGCCACAACTAGATTGGGATCTTGAGAACAGAAAACCATATATTTTAAATTCTTTTTATTTCCCCAAATTCCTAGACAAATAAATAAAAGATTCTCAAAAGGCACTTGTGACCTGTCTTGTTGAAGACAAACATTTGCTCAACGGAAAGAAGAAATAACTTGCTTTCCCGCCCCTCCCCCCGCCCCAACTTTCAAGGTATGACTAAAGCAGAAATTCTCTTGGGATCCTTTGAAAATGCTGTGCTCTCCTCACCTATGTGTCCCTCCTCACTACATTTATCACAGTGGGTTAGCAGAACTCTATAATTGCTTAGAAAACAAGAGAGGCCCAGGTCACTTCCATTTGTTGTGGTTTCTGTACTAAAAAAAATTTTAAGTCACAAACGATGCAATAGAATTCTATTATTTGTAAGACAATACATATAAATTGATGAAAAAATATAGCGAAAATAATTTTAATGGTCACTTTACAGTATTTCTATACTTTAAATTTTTCTCAAAATTATAGAAG
>NW_011889035.1:2427842-2453946 GCF_000151845.1 Pteropus vampyrus | reverse complement strand
CCACAACTAGATTGGGATCTTGAGAACAGAAAACCATATATTTTAAATTCTTTTTATTTCCCCAAATTCCTAGACAAATAAATAAAAGATTCTCAAAAGGCACTTGTGACCTGTCTTGTTGAAGACAAACATTTGCTCAACGGAAAGAAGAAATAACTTGCTTTCCCGCCCCTCCCCCCGCCCCAACTTTCAAGGTATGACTAAAGCAGAAATTCTCTTGGGATCCTTTGAAAATGCTGTGCTCTCCTCACCTATGTGTCCCTCCTCACTACATTTATCACAGTGGGTTAGCAGAACTCTACAATTGCTTAGAAAACAAGAGAGGCCCAGGTCACTTCCATTTGTTGTGGTTTCTGTACTAAAAAAAATTTTAAGTCACAAACGATGCAATAGAATTCTATTATTTGTAAGACAATACATATAAATTGATGAAAAAATATAACGAAAATAATTTTAATGGTCACTTTACAGTATTTCTATACTTTAAATTTTTCTCAAAATTATAGAAGAAAAAGGAAAACTATAGTAAGTACTCACAGTGTACTGCAGATGGTGTGGTTATGGCAATGAGTTACACATGTTCAAGTTGTATGACCTTTGACAACTTCTTTGAATCTTGTCAGGGTTTCTCTGCAACTATATGTATGTTATTATTTGTAAACAATGTCTCGAGGTCAGTGTAATGATTTTTGTCAGCTGCTACGTGAGTTGTGTCTACTTATAGAAGCTCAGAATTTGAAGGTCCTTAGAAGTCTTCTTGCCCAACCCATTCTCCCACTCAGCTTTCTTCTTCTCTGTCCTCCCTTCCTCACTCTACCAACATCTGCTTTTAGTATTCAATAAAAACGAGTCAACATTTTTGATAATCAGCAAAGTGATCTAAAATTTCTAAAGCAAATCTATAATCTGACCCTTCCTTTATTCTAAAAACTGCAATGCAGAGGGACTATACTCCTGTACAAGAATATTCTAGGAGTCCTTCATGGTCCTACAATAAATCTTAATCCATTTCAACTCCTATGCCAGAAACTTTGGAATCTCTTTTCTTCTACCCATTCTCCTTTCTTCTCCCTCTTCTCCATCAATCTGACATCGGGCCTTGTCTATTCTTTCTTTAAAGTGATTTTTATCTTTTGGGTAATAGACTTCTATAGAATAAAATTAATTGGGTGATAAGCACTTTACATTATATTGTTTTGTTGCTTTGTTATCTCCAGAAGGTTAAGTAACTTGTCTAAGTTTTCGAAGCTACTAAGTGATCGTAATGGTGTCTGAGCCTAGATTTTCTATCTCCAATGTCGGTGACCTAAAAACACTCTCTATATTGCCTACTCAGAGATTAGTGAAATCTATAAAACTTAATACCTATTGAAAAACACATAAAGTCCAAATTTGAGAGCCCTCAAACCCTAAAGTTTATCCTTGTATCCCAAGTAGATCCATGGTCCACACATTAAGAAATTTCGCTTTATAATGTTTTTTGATTTCACTTTTTTTCTCCTCTATTCTCATTGCCATCACCCATGCCCGGGTCTCTCATAGCATCTCTCCTTCTCAGTCTACTCCGCCAACTTAATTGTCCTAAACTCTGCTTTCATTGTATCATATGCCTCTGTTGAAGCATCTACAGCAATGGTGGAGCTGAATCTTTGCACATTTTAATCATTTACTTAATAACATAATTTTTTAGATGCCGTTTTATCCACTGTGCTGTAAAACCCATGGAAGGCAGGGAAAATGTCTGTTTTGTTTATCATAATACAGCAATTCTTAAACATACAATAAATATTTGTTGCTTGACTAGTTTTTTGAACACTCTTCTACATAAATAGTGGGAACATAAATTGTAGAGAAACTTGCCAGTGTATTTATATGCGTGGAAAAACGGCTTGGGAAACACAGATAATGTTAATAGTAGATATCTCTGAAAAGTGGGATTATTGAGGGCTTTTATTTTTTAGGTCATCTGGAAAAACCTCATCTCCAATGTTTTCCCTTAATCTACTTAAACATATCTTTTTCTTCCTCCCTCGCTCCCTCCCTCCCGTCGTCCCTCCCTTCCTTCCTTCTCCCCTTCATTGGCTTCCCTTTTAAAAGGTCCTTCAGTGTCTGATCCCATCTTACTAGATCTCCCACTGGTCTCTTATTAGAAAGCTCTTCTCCAGTTAATTTATCCATCCACCCATTCAAACAATATTTATTGAAAATTCATAATTTTCCTGGCACCATGGTGTGGGGAAAAAGACACATGAACAATTCATTACACTACAATGTGATTAGTGCTGCTTTAGAGGCACGTACAAAAGGCTGTGGGAACATAAATGGGGGGAGTGGTTGACTTTTGCCCAGGTGCTGAAGGAGGTCAGGGAAGGCTCTAGAAAAGGAAACTATTTGAACTGAACCTTGAGGAGGGATTTAGCTAGGCAGAAAAGTAGAAGAAAAATATTCTAGGCAGAGTGAGCAGCCCCTGAATCATTTCGTGAGGCCTGTAATTTTATAGGAAATACATGTATGTATTTCACAAGGGGTGAAATACTGTGTGCCTGGAACACAGGCGTCCACAGGCAGGAGTGATTGTCCAAACCTAGACATCTCAAGTCCTGTTTCCTCCAATAAGTCTTCCTGGATGCTCTTGGTATCCTGTGGCCTCTCCCTTCTTGTAGACCTATCGCCCTATTTGGTATTTGATTCAAGACTTATTTTATTATTCTCATTTTTATCTATCTGGTTTGCATCCTTCTTAAGAGTAAAAAATAGACCTTACATTTGTTTCCACTTCAGAGACTGGTTAATGTACTCCTTGGTGCATAATAAGTTCTTAAAACTCATTGCTGACTGATCGACAGGTGACTAGCTTCTGTGTTTTGAGCTGCAAGGCTATCTGAAGAGCCACACAAAAATGGTAATCTTAAGGTGACTGACTGGAGCAATTTGATAAATCACTGGGATAAGTACTGGTGTGCAATCACCCCAAACTGTCTTTTGGATCTTCTCTCACAGTAAAAAGGACAGACCCACCATCGGTGCAGAACCAGAGTTTCTATAAATAAGGCCTGTTGTGGCCCCATAAGACCTTTCAATTCTGATTGAAGAGCTTGCTGTGTTTACTAAACTCCTGAGATCACTAAAGTCTGGAGCAATGTCTCATGCCTCATTAATCTCCAATGTTTGCAGTAATCACTAATGTGTAATAAATCTCTAGTCTCTGAAGGTTTAAACCACACAGATGTGTGGTTTCAGATGAATAATGACAGACATGATGTTGCCATTTAGTCATTCTACCCACACTTAGAGAATACCTACCATGTTCAAAATATTGAGCAGGGTTCTTTCCCTGTGACCCACACTACTGTGTCCTAACTGCTTTATGTCATAGTGAAAAACAGACTCTCTCTCTCTCACACACACACGAATGGAAGTTGTTTGAATGAAAATTAAAGGATTATTTTAGTGATCAAATATATTGAGGAACTTTTCCCTTGGGTTTAAAGTTAAGATTTGGAGATTCTTTTCCTTCCTTCCTTCCTTCCTTCCTTCCTTCCTTCCTTCCTTCCTTCCTTCCTTCCTTTTTTCTTTCCTTTTCTTGCTCCATCCCTCCCTCCCTCTCTTCTTTTCTTCCTTTCTTCCTTTCTTCCATCAATAAATGTTTATAGAGAACCTATAATGTATCAGATACTGAATCAGAAACTAGAGAAATGATGACAAACAAAAAGAGACACAAAAGTTACATATTTCCAGCTATAAAATAAATAAGTCATGGGAATGTATACAGTAGGTTGGCTGTAGTTAATGATACTGTATTGCATACTCGAAAATTTCTAAGAGTAAATCTTAAAAGCCCTCATCACAAAATATTTACGACTATCTATGGTGATGAGTATTAACTAGACTTACTATGGTGATCATTTTGCAATATATAAAAAATATTGAATCATTATATTGCACATCTGAATCCAATATAATATAATATGTCAATTAAACCTCAATAAAACAAAGAGATACGATTTATGCTTATGTGGTGCAATAATCTCTGTGCGTAGAAGGCAGAGTCATTTAGAACTTTTACATTTTATCATCCTTTACTAAATACTCATTTGATACCAGCCATTAATATAATCAAGATAAGTTGAGTGAATTATATATGTCCATTACTTCAAAGTGCGTCTTTTATTTGCATGATAATGACAAGTGTTTAGAACAGGAGATTTGGAGTTAAAAGACTTGAGTTCTATTCTGCCTTGTATTACGTACGTGAGATCAGAAAATCATTTCCTTCTTTGTGCTGTAGTTTCCTTATCTATAAAGCTGAGAAAGTGATAAATGTTTAATTCCTGGGGGTTTGGGGAGAGTATATAAGGTAACTCTCGATGACTTTGCACATGCGCCTTTCTCACTCCCTGAACTGTCTTTTCCATCTCTCCATCCCTTCTGTCTGATAAACTCCTATTCATCTTTGAAACCCTGGCTTAAGTAAGTATCACTTCATGTAAAAAGTCTTTCTCTTTCTACCCTGATGGTGCTGAGCACTCTCCCCTCTTGGCCCTAACTGTACCCATTTGGTTTTTTATATTGCAATTATCACATGATATCATCACGCAGAAGGGCAGAGCGCATGTCGTATTCACATGCTGTGTACCTAACATAGTGCCTGGCCCATAATCACTGCTTTAAAATCTTCTGAATGAATGAATGAATGAATGAATGAATGAATAAAATATCGGTGAAATGTTTTATAAATTTCAAAGTATTAAACAAAAGTAAGATATTATATCATCATTATGCTTCCCATTCTAGTGGGACTCAATTCATTTTTATAAAATATAAAATTTATTTTGGCCTAATCCTGATATGTAACTGGTGGACATTATGGTGCTCACTAATAGATCAGTCCTCCTTTCCTCCTGTGCATATAGGAGAATTGGACTTTCTTGCCCCCTTGAACGTAGAAATAAACATGTGATTTGCTTTAGCCAACGAAATGCATGGCATAGCTCACTTCCATACAAAAGCATTTCGTTGCCATTGTTGGACTGTTCGGCTCTCTCTTCCCTACACTGGTGACTGTGGAAGTACATGTTGACATAGAGTTGCCATGAGATTGAAGCAGCCCAGCATGGTAACCTGGTACCACACGGAGAACAGCCATCTGCAGAGGCACCTAGACCAAAAGGAGACTTGGCATGACTGAGCAATAAACGCGTATTCTACTAATCCTCTGAGATTTTGCCTTTTACCACAGCATAATCTAACTTATCCCAACTGATAAAGTGACCAACTGACTTCCAGGAAAAAATATGGCAATTTTGGGGGAATATAAACATGGTAATAATCAAAACCAAAGCATGAAGGAAAAAAATTTGTCTGAAAAGTATACATCTGAGAATCAAATGATAATACAAAGGATCTAGTTTACTTTATAGGAGTGATAAATCTCTCTTAACTTGAGTCTCCTTCCCAAAATCTAGAGAAATTCCTTTTGTAGTCAGCGCTGAAGTAGGGTCCAAATCCCATACTTACATTAGAAGGAAATTTTATGCAACAAAATATTTTTTGAAATAAGACATTTGGCATAACTTATTTTAAAGGCTCTTCTGCCAAATATGATCACCGTTAACAGTCTGTTCAGTGTACTCCTTCCCCAACTGTGAATTGTAGTGAGGAGTGTCTCATTATTTTCCACTCGATTAGTGCAAAAGAGGAAAACATTCTTTTATAGATTTAGTTCTGTTTCCTTTTAAAACAATTTTTTATTGTGAAATACACACACACACACACACACACACACACACACACACACACACACACAGAGTACATGAAACATATATTTACGGTTTACCAAAAACTCTAAAGTGAAACTGCGATAGCCATTATTCAGGTCAAGAAATAGAACATTACCAAGACTCTAGAAGTCCTCCTATGTATTTCTCTTGCTAGAGGAAACCACTGGCTTGGGAATAATCATTTTCTTACTTTTCCTTGTAGTTTTACCGCTGGGCCTATTTTTAAATTTATTGTATCGTATATATTGTGTCATAATTTATGTACCAAAAAAATGCACCATTTAAAGAATACAGTATAGTGAGTTTTACAAATATATATATACCTATGTTACCACCATCCCAATCAAAATACAGAATTTCCACTGCTAAAATTACTGCCCAAATCACTCTGTAGACATAATTGATAAAAATAATGTCTTTTAGTTTTCTGAAAAATAAATATATAAATGGAATACAAACCAAAAAAAAGATACAGAATTTCCATCACCCCCAAATTTTCCTTTTCTAAAAGCAACAAATGAACAGGACAAAGAGAGACTCATGAACATGGACAATAGACTAGTGATTACCAGAAGGTGGTGGGGAGGAGGCAGGTAGGTGGGGCAAAGAGGTCAAATATGTGTTGACAGAGAGAAATCTAACTATGGGAAGTGAACACACAATGTAAATATATATTGCCTTACTGTTTAAAATGTACAGCTGAAACTTACTGGATTTCATTAACCAATGTCACCACCAAAATTAATTAATTAAAACAATTTTTTCCTTGTGTCTCTGCAGGAAATCCCTCAGTCCCAGCCCCAAGCTACCACTAATTGCCTTTCTATCTCTATAGATTAGTTTGACCTTCGATAGACTCTCATATAAATAAAACTACACAGTATATACTGGCTTCTTTCACTTTGCATAATTTATGTCTGATTTAAACTGTATATAAACAGAATAGTAATATATCTTATGATTCTTTTGTGTCTTGCTTTCTTGTTCAGCATCATGCTTGTAAAATTTATCTACGAACTTGCATGTACCTATAATTCATTCATTTTTATTGCTGTATATAAACCATTGTATGACTGTAGCATAATTTATTTATCCATTCTGTTATTAATAGATAGTTGGGCTGTTCTATAGTTTTACCGTTGTCATATATTGATTTTATAAGTGGATTTTTATGTCCAGCTAGCTTGCTAATCTTTCTTATTAATAATAACAACTCTTCTGTAGATTCTTTTGGATTTTCAGTGCATATATTCTTATTATCTTCGAATAATAACTTTCAGTCCTTAAAATCTCTATATTATTTATTCATTTTTTTTTGTTGTCACGAATGATGTAAATTTACTAATAGTTTCAACATGATTGGAAAAAGAATTTTATCATATGTTTTATCTACAACTATTGAGATAATTATATAAATTGATATTCTATGGTATTATATTGGTATCTTTCATTCCGGATATAAACCAATTTGGTAATAATATTTTATCCATTATATATTTTGTTTATTTTTGTTTATATACTTCATGAGTAAGTTGGCCTGTAATTTTCTTTTCTCATACTCTCCTTGTCAGGTTTTGATTTAAAAGTTTTATTAATCTCTTAAAAGCATAGAGGAGTGTACCCTCTTTTAAGATTTCAACCTCATGTAAAATTGGACTTATTTTTTCCTTGAATGTTTGGTAGAACTCAGTAGTTAAGCCATCTGGGCCAGCAATTTTTTCGATGTGTGTGGGAAACTTTTTTCTAAAAATTGCTTTATTTTTCTAAATTTTGAAATTTATTGGTATGAAATTCTTCATGAAAATCTCTCCATTGACATTTAATATCGGTAGCATTCTGCAGTGTTTTATACTCTTTAATTAAATCTAGTTTGTTCATTATATTCTACAAATATTCTGTATTCTTGCTTTTTCTGCTTGTCGGTTTATTTGTTTGCTGATTTACTGAGAGAAGTGGATTAAAATTGTCCACTTGGATTGTAGTTTTGTGTATTTTCTCTGTAGTGCTCCAATTTCAGCTTTATATATTTAGAGGATATTTTGATCAATGCTTGTATTTTTATAATTGTTATATATTCTGAAGAACTTAACATATTTATCAATATGAAATCACCCTCTATCTTTAAGTAGTTGTTTGACCATAAAGTTTATTTTTCTGATATTAATGTAGCTGCGCCAACCTTCTTTGGTAGGTAATTTTGCAAAATATACATTTTCCCAAACATTTACCTTAGATTTTAGATGTGTCCTCTGAAAATAGCATATAGTTTGATTTTTTTTTAAAAAAAAACCTAGCCTGAATATCTTTGCCTTTTAACTGTATTCTTTTGTTCATTTATAATTAATGCAACTGCTGATATATTTGGATTTTAAAATATCATTTTTCATTTCTAATGTATATTCCCTATTCTGTTTCTTTTTTTCTCCCCTTCCTTTCTAACTTTTTGTTGATCAATATAATACTTTTGTTATTTCATTTTTTCTCCTACTAGTTTTCAATTTATATAGTTTATTTCTAATCTGTTCATGGTTAGAACCTAGAACTGTGTTCTCCAATACAGTTGCCACTAGTCACATGTGGCTATTTATATTTTAATTAAATAAAATTAAAAATTTAGTACCTCAGTCTCAGTAGTCATATTTCAAGTGCTCTAAAGCTATATGCATCTAGTGGCTACTGTATCAGACAGTATAATGGAACATCTTCATCATCTCAGAAAGTTCTGTTGGAGAGCGCTGTCTTACAAACTACAAGATACATACTTAACTTATTAAAGTCTAAATCAATACCTTTATTACTTCATAGATAATTCAAGGACTTTAGAACACTGTAACTCAATTGAACACATCCCAATTTGTATATTATAGCTGCTTAATGTTAATTCATTTAAAAATGTCACTAACCTAGTATAGTAACTAAACATAACTCTGGATAACCATGTGGCTTATATTATTTAATTGTTAATATAGCTAAAATAACAAGAATGACACTCGTAACAAGTCTATCTTCTTAGCAAACAAAGTAGATTGACTATATGTCTACGTAATTGCTTTCTGTTGTGAAATGTTTGATCCAGTTAAAAATATAGATCGACTCTTCTTTTTAAAAGATTAAAATACCATGTAATTAATTAACTAATTACTTTATTGAGTCATTATATTTACTTACTGAGTAGAGCTATAGGTTTCCCCAAGCAAGATGCCTGCACAAAAGATACAAAGCTTACGAACTCATTTATAAACCATTCTTTCCATCTCCCGTCAACCACCATTAGTGGCCAACCACTGTGACTTCTTGTCTATGCTTTTGGAATTGCTCCCTAGCTAGTCCTTTTCTTCTACTCTTGCTCTTTTGAGATCCATTTTTCAGTGAAGAACTAGGACATTCTTTTAAAACATTAATTGGGTCACATATTACTGTTCTGCCATAAATCTTTCAAAAATTTTCCAATATCCTTAACTTTAAATCCAAAGTTCTTAACACACCCTGGAGCCCTGACATGATTTGCCTATATTTCTAACCTTATCCCACTCCTGTCACCTGCACCGTGCCACAATGTCCCAAACATATTGTCCTCTCAATTTCTAAAGTGCTTTGATCTCTTTCCTGACACAGGCCTTTAAACATAGGATTCTTTCTTCCTGGCATTATTTTCTCCTACTGTTCACCTGGCTAATCCCTACTTGTGCTTCCTGTTTTAGATTTCACTTCTTCAGAGATACCTTTTCTTATCATTCATATTAAGATAGACCCCTAACTTACTCTCTCAACACATCTGAAAGTTTGCTTTCATAGCACTGTCACAATCTGCACTTCTATATTTATTGTTCGTTTACTTGTTTAATGTCTATTTCCTCCACACGAGTCTGTAAGATTTAAGATAGGAACCATGCCTGTCTTGTTCATCACCTAGCACCCAGCAAAACATCTTGTATGAGCTTCTTAAACATTTGTGGACGAATGAATGAAAAAATTAGCAAGTAATTCAAGGCTTATACAATTGCAAGTAAAAATGGCATTCTGGACAGGAAGTGCTAGAAATCACAGAAAAGAGGGAACTCAGAGGAGCCTAGAAAGCTAAAGAAAGGCTCCTGAAGGATGGAGTACCACTTTAGGGAGATCTCAAAGGATGGATAAGATGTAAAGAGGCTCTAATGAGACCTGTGGAGAGAAGCTTCATTGCTCAAGGAGAGGGCAGGACCAGCGGAAATGTAGCCACTTAGCAGGAGGCAGTGAGGGGTGTCACTTGGATCTAGAGCTCACTCCCGGATGTCAGTGAGTAGTTGGCTTCCAAGTGCACAGGGAGGCTATGAAGTAATTTCTTATGAATCTTATCTCTTGAGTAAACACTCATGCAGTGAAACTACTCAGAATATAGACCTCCAGATGTGTGGTGTGGGCACAGAGGCAGGTACTGCAGGCTGGCTCCCCGGATTTCATGTCAACCCCTGACAAGAGTGTGCTTGTCGCATGCCTGAGCCTAGAAAGCTAAGAGCACATATCAAGACTCCCATCAGCTTGAGTTCTGGTCCTGATCTAATTTCTTTTGGGCAGATATCTCTGTGCCAGATTTAGACAGAAGCTAATATCATGCATAAGAGGCCACACTTCTGCTGCTGCTTTTTGCAAGCAAGGCCATTAAAGTACTTGCTTTTTTGAGGCAGCTGTAGCAGAGGTCTCAGTCTGATCACTAGCTTCTTGATTATTGAAAGGCATGGCACAGAGTATCACTTTTGCTCAGGCAAGTCATGGCCAAAATAAAGTGATTCCATGATGAAAACTCCTGGAGAACCTGTGATTTTTGGTTCTCTCTTAACTAATACAAGTTTAAAAGTCACCTTAGGACTTTTGACAGAGACAGTGTCAATTCAATGATTTAAAATGCTCTTTAAACTTGATGTAAATTTAAAATCTTCTCCATTCCCATAATGAAACTAGGGCCTGCAATAGGCTGGACACTTGCAGGAGGTTAGAGAATATGGTCCTTCTTTCTTTCCCTTTTCATCTTAATCCAGCTTGCTTTCCAGTTATGATCTCTGTGTGAGTGGAAATCAGAGAGGTTGGAAAGGAAAGGGGAAAGGAAAATTTTTATTTGACCAGTACTATTGTAAGATGTCTTCACACTTTCTGAGTTGAGCATATATTTAAAGTTGACTCAGTCTGAGGGGGTTCCTTACAGACCTCAATATCACAGTAGTCTTTCCTTTGCAGTTTCTCTGATCTGGGCAAATGCATGCTATTCCTGCTCCTTCTCCTATAAGCTCTAGGGAATGGGCGATCCACCTCAGCTTCATTTCTGTTGAGGTCTTATTGTTCTTCTGATGTTCCTAATGGAAAAGATCTAAGATGTCTTTATTATTTTAGCCATAGTAAGGCAGAATTTCTGTTGTTAGCAAGCAAAAGCTAGTGGTCTTCCAAAGATCTCTCGTGCCAGGTCATGAGTCCTGAACAATTCACTGCGACAATGGAAGCATAGGGTGATGCAAACATTAACCAGCATAGCTAGCGTAGGTCACTTGTTTCTTCCCTGCAACTGTGGTGATTTTCCAGGAACCAAAGGACTCCTCCATATTTGTGGGAAAAGAAAGAGATAAAGAAATGCAGAAGAGGCAAACACCCCATTGAGACTGTAGGCAAATGTTTTTTTAAAGTAACTTCTGAACCATTCTCCTTCGTGGGTGCAGTTTTAACATTCCAGTTGCCTGGGCCATGTTAACAGCACTCAAGCAATTAATATTATTTGAGATCATTGCTTCATGTACATAGCAGAAGTCCACTGTGCTTGATTATCTCCTTCCCAGTGAAAAATTTACCCTAAATTTTATTACTTTATGAGGCTAGTAGGTATATTGGAAAAAAAACAAACAAACCTACAAATGTATTTTATAGAAAGATACCAAATCAACACATGAGCTTATGAACTTCATTTTTAATTAAATAAATGTCTTTATGGGAAGTTGCTGCTTCCAGCCAATGAGGCTTTTTAGTTAACCATTTTGTTTTTATTCTATTAGAGTATTTAATTCTATCAGCTTAGTAAATTACTTGTGTACTCTGTGTATTTCTGGGAAGCTCCAGATGTCTGGGATATCTTTGTGAGTATTTTGATGTGTTCAATTGCCGTAAGCAATGCCACTTTGCTTGTAGGTACCAATAGCATCAAAGATAAAAATAGACAGAAATGAGACACTTAGGATGGCATCATCTGTATGATGGTTGGAGAAATGATCAACAATCTCTGAATGTCTCTTGAATCTTCCTTCTCCACCTCTTTTGTTCAGACTTGCACTATCTTGCTAGATGACTGCGAAGCTGCTGAAGTGGAATCTTTTTAAGCTCCTGTCTTTCCCCTCTTCAGTCCAGCCTTTATGCTGTCTCCAGATAGATCTTACAGTCACAGAGTTCTCATCACATCACTGTCTCAGTCAGGAGCCTTTGGAGACCCTCCACTGTTGGCCAAAATGAATGGCACTGGGGGCCGTGGTATTCAAGGGCCTTATAATGTGACCTAAACTCATTTTTCAAACTTTTCTCCCATTTTCCCTGCATGTACTCTATTACTCAATAAACTGGACTGTTTGCCATTCTCCAAATATCTCTCACACTCCCACTTCTCTGAGCCTTGGCCGTGATCTTTCTCCTATGATGACTATTGTCTTAGTCCATTTGGGCTGTTATAACAAAAATCTAGAGGCTGAGTGGCTTAGTAAACTAACATTTACTTCTCACAGTTCTGGAAACTGAGAAGTTCAAGATCAAGGCTCTGGCAGATGTGGTGTCTGGTGAGGGTTTGCTTCCTGGTTCATAGACTGCTATCTTCTCGCTGTGTCCTCACGTGGACAGTTGCACAAGAGTGGAAGTCCCTCACTACAGTGTGGGGGCCCCCATCCAGAAGGAGAGAGGGCAAGGAAATATCATGGATGAGGATGATTAGAGAGGGAGCTTCAATAACTAGGTGAAATGAATCTGGGTCAGTGAGGTGTAAAGGGCCATCGCACCTTGGGGTCTTATAACCACAAGCTCTATCTTATCAATTGCTAGCAGATGTGGGGTTAGGTTTCACAAGGTCTACAAAGCAGGTAGGCTCTAAATGGCTAAAAATACGTTTGTTTAGGTTATTTTAAAAATAATTGAATGTGTAAAGTTTTGATTTTGATGCTGGTAGGCTTTGGACTAATAGATATCTATCTTCAGTGAAATAAAAACAACCTAAGGGTCAATACCGAGAGACCATCTTTGGCTCAATGATATAATATATCGGGCAATACCTAGCAGTCAGTGCTACAACAACCATTTATAAATTGCATCAAGTATTAAACACTCACAGTTTAGAAGATACTCCAGCAAATATCAAGGGCTATTCTTTAGAATTATAAACTAGAAAAGAACAAAACTGATTTTCTTGGGAATGGAGGATGGGGAGGCAATCGTTGGCTCCAATAAAGATATATAAAATCAGCTTAGACGTCCTACTGTATTTTTATTTAGAGGTGAAATCATCACTCATACTCTTCTTCTCCCCGAGATAAATTTGTGGGAACTCTAAATCAGAGTTTAATGCAAGATACCCAAATTGAAGTGTTGCCTAGTGTGATGGGGAACAGAAGACCCCCCACAATGATATTACCAGTCTAATGGTGCCCCTCATGACTGTTGTATAGGTTGTTTTCATGAAAGCACTTCCTTTCCAAGCAGAAGAGATGAAAATGTTAAATAAAACGTATTATTCTTCCATGGTTTGGTGTACCATCGGAATTTTTTATGTAATCACAATTAAAGTGTCCCACAATTTATATCATTCCCCCACAGAGCACATCTTCTTTGTTTTAATATAGGAAGCACCTACAGTCCAGAATCAATAAATATCCCCAATTATTTTTTGTATGTAAGTCCAGAAGCACAGAATTGCTTTACAAAATGAAAGCTTAGCATATTAGAAATTCACAAGTCCCTTAAGTTTCTGGGGACATGGGTCATAATTTAAGATTTTAATTACTGCTTAATATTCTCTGAAATGTTTCCTAATTCAATTCGAATAGGTAATTTCAATCATGCGACTCTTGATATCTATGTTTTTGGTCAATGAATGTTTATTGAGTGCCTGCTATGTGCTAGGCACTGCGCCAGAAAATGGGGACATGGCAGTGAACAAATTCAGCTTAATCACTGTCCTAAAGGTGTGGGGACTGATGTGGTGATCATAAGTCTGCCCCAAATCGAAGATTCTGACACCGTAAGCAAAAATAAGTAGTTTTACTGTTTTATTTTCTTCTGGTCTGGGCTCCCCTGAGGCTGAAACTGATTGACTTCGGTTACAAATCCTGCTGGAGAAAAAGTGTTGTTTGTTTGTTTGTTTTTTTAAGAGAATTGATAGCTATGTAAGCTTATCACTGGTTTGAGCACTTGATCTGAGCTCCAATTTGCTTCAACAAGGTCCCCGATCAGCCTCAAGGAGGCTAGTTCATGGAATCCCACATTCTGACTTATCAAAATATTCATTTGACCTTGAAAACATTCGTTTTGATGCAGTACAGCTAGAAAACAAAGTATTTGAACAAAATGTTTGTATCAGTGACTCCAAATTGGCACCAGCTCTGTAGGTTGTCTAGGATGAGAAACCTCTCTAAGGCTCATTTTATTTAGTGCCTGCGGGGTTTTGTTATTCTCTGCTAAAAGATGACAAGAAGCATGTTAATTAAAAAATGGACATCTTTCAATTTACTCTTTTCTCACTACGTGCGATATTCCTTTCTCCTCCAACTCCCATCTCCTGCCATTACCAAAGAAGTGTAAATGAAAGGTTTCACAGTTTTTACATGAATAATTTGGGGGCAGATACTGTTCTTCTCATCAACCACTTTACAGCAGTGTCAAACTGTGTGCCCTATTACCTTAAATGTTGATTTCTTTAACAGAAGAAAAATCATTTTGATAAAGGTTAATGCCTCCTTAATATTTATACACTTGAATATATCGAAAATACATTTTTGAAATTCTGAAATCCTGAATTAATATGACAACGTGCAAAGACTGCGCGACACCATTTGTAATTCATTAGCACATACTTTACAATATATTAGCATCAAAGGTGGAATGCTCTGTCATAATTCTGGCAAGCCTGAGTTTCGTCCTAGTCTATTTTCTAGCACTTTAAGGTTTTGACATGGATGCCCAGAGACAATTCCAAATGATTCTTACAGATCCAGAATAAATTAATTTATCCAGCAACCTGCTAGGTATAATATATTATCCTGAGAAACATGCTTACCTAGCAGCCATCCAGCATATGTTTGTCTAGTTTCAAGCAGATTTTGAACACCAGACCGTTATAATGTGAATGAATTGTGACATGATTCTGGTAAATTGGGGACTGCATCTGCTGAACTGCACCTGGCACATGTCCTCTTTGTACAATGAGACTGCAGATAATTAATGGTCCCTACAACTCACATCATTTTGAAATAATGCCTGGATGACCCCACATGTATCATCAGTGGGTCCTAGAACAGATGGAAATCTAACAATGTCTTAGATTTCCACAAGTTTGTTTTTTGCTGATGCTAAAATGCTCAGGAATATTTATTTTAATAACCTGATCTCCTGGGAATCTAAAAATCCAGTCTCTGACTGACAGATACAGTGTCCAAAACAATAATTTAATGACTATACTTAGTTTGACTATCACCTCAAATATTTAGATCGTAGCTCTTAAAAATTCCCAAATCTCAAAAAAATCCTTTGGCATTGTAGAATATTCAGTCCCCCTGAGTCTGAAAACTTTTGTATGGGGTGCAGCATAGGAGTTTATGTTTTAAAATGTTTATAAAGATGTTTCTGGTTTTATTACTATCATTATTAGAGAGAAAGCCAAAATTCTGAATTTTAGAATTGACAAGTCTGCTTCATAGTTATTATTAATCTCTGTGACTGAAATATTTAGAACTGTAGGCAATATTTTTGACCCATCGTGTAGTGTGTGTGTATAAGTGCGTGTGTGTATGTGCATACACATACAGATCCTTCTGGAACATAGCAAATGCACTGTTGGATGTGAGTGTGGTCTGATCCTTGTTGCCTGTGCAAATGAAGTTGTTCTTGCTTCCTCCCTTTGAGAAATGACAGACAGCTTTGCTCTTAGCCTCATCTCTGCCACGCTACTTCAACCCTCCAGTAGTGTGTCAGGGACTACTAATTTCTTCCTAACAGCCATTTTATACCCTCAATGGTAACATCAAGCTTGGTTTTAGCTGGATACATTGCTGTCCACACAAATACACATTTTCCAGCCTCCCTTGCAGCTAGGTGTGAACAGATAACCTCATTTTAGACAATAAGACACAAATGTATCCTCCTTGGATCCCCTCCATCAATCTGCTGCCTGGAAAATCTACCTGATGGCTTGAGCTCCAGCAGTCATCTTGTGCAATATTTGAATGATGTTCATACAGTGAGCTGGAAGGAGCCTTGTACTCTGACCATTGGGGGACCTTACCCCTCCCAGGCTATCTTCGGATTATTCTATGCAAGAGAGACATAAACCTCTATCCTATTCAAGGTATTGTTTTCCCTGCTGTTGAATCCCAACTGATAAAAAGATTTCTTCCACATCTGCCCTTGATGCCATCTGTTCCCTTCTCTGACCCCTGCCATCCATGTTGTCCAGGAGCCACTTTTTGCCTGTCTAATATCCTTGACACATGAAGCCTGCCAAATTTGATGACTGCTTCTCTGTTCTGCCTCACATTTACCATTACTCCTAACCTTCAAACTCCACATCTCAGCAATATTGCCATGCTTCCTTATGCTTCAGGTTCATGGTTGCTCTTTCTGTCTAGACAGTCCTTCCTGCGTTCAACAACTTGAGAAACTCAAGTCTCAGCTCCAGTGCTCACCTCCTTCTTTGAAATTTTCCATGATTCCCCTAGACAGAGCAAATTCATGTGTCCTTTCTTTTATATGTCCCTGCACTGAGTTAACTAACTGTATTAAAATACTTTGTATGTCTGCCTCCATGTGAAACTATAAGCTTCTGGAAACAAGCGCTCAGATATTTCTTACTTGTATATCTTGTAACAAGCACATTATAGTCACTTAATGTATGTATGCTGAGTGAAAAAAATGAATTAAAGAATGAATAAATGAATGATTCAACTAGGGACTCATTCCATCAGGAAGCGTTCCCCCTACTTTAAATAACCTAGCTTCAACTCCTTAGTTGTGACAAAAAGCCTCAATGATTAAAAAAAAATACTAGAATTTTATAGTATACTGTTTAAATTTTTATGTTTTATCTTCTTCGCCTTAAAACATTTTTAGGGTAAAAAATGGCATAAAAGTAAAAAAAAAAGTATGTTTTTATTTAATTAGTTTTAGTAATGGCTACTGTGTATAAAACTATCGTACAGTGGCAACTTGGCCCTGCCAAGCGCTATGCTAAGTGCTTTACGTGCTTTATTTTATTTAATTTTTGCCTTAATTATTGTATTCAGGTAAGTATTGTGTCCAGACTCTTTTAGTTGTAAGTAATAGGACCCCAAGTCAGTCTAATTTAAGCAAAAGAAATTTATTGGCTCATGAGCTAAAATGCTGTTAAGGGGCTATCCCTATCCTTACCTCTAACTCCATCCTTGTCTCTGTCCCTACCTCTACTCTATCCTATCCTTACACCAACTCTATTCTTGTCCCTATCTCTACCTCTAACTCTATCTTTGTCCCTATCCCTAACTCTAACTTTATCTCTATCCTCATCTCTAACGGTACTCGTATTTCTCTCCCTAACTCTATTCCTTTCCCCATCTCTATCTCTGTCCTCACCTCTATCTAAATCTCTATTTATATCCCTGTCCTTATCCCTATCTCTATCTCTCCAAAAGTCTCTTCATTTAGCAACCATGGTATACATCATAGGCTCAAACTTATATTCTACTCCCTTAGTAACCCAAAGAGAAAGGAAGTATCTTCCCTATTCCTCTGAGAGTAAAATCCCAGAGAATTGTCTGATTGGCTGCCTTGAGTCATTTGCTTATCCTTGAAGTTGAGATTGATTATGTGAATAAAACAGAGTGGTTTCTGTCCCTACCTGAACTAACCATGTGGAATGAGTGTCCCTAAATGAGGAAAGGTGGGTTCCAAAAAATGGTGAAAGAATGCCAGGCAGGCAAAAAATGGAAGAGTTCTGACACAGATATGTTCGCTCCTTGCAGATGAGGAAATCAAGGTTAGAGAGAGTTTTTTTGTTTGTTTGTTTTTTGTTGTTTTTTTTTCATTTTCCCAAGAACACACAGAATGTAAGTCATGGAGCTGAGATTCAAATCCAGTTCTGTCTGACTCAGAGTCTTGGTCCCCTATGCACTCTGCTGAATTATGTTCCTGAATTATATAGTACTAAAAAGTAAACACTAAACCTTCAAAACTTAACTGATAATGAGGCAGAAACAAAGAAAAATAATTAGGTGGTCACGGGGATGGGGAGAACAGCATGGGGAATGCAATCAGCATTAATATATAGAGTAGGTGGAGAGCCGGAGGAGAGAAATAGCAATTGGGGGATCGTTTCCTAAGCGATATAAATGTCTAACCAATGTACTGTATACTTGAAACATAATAAAATTTTAAAAATAATAATTAATTTGCCTAAATTTGTGACATAGGGCTAAGGTTTTGATATGAATTGCCATCTCATATCCTACTCAACCAAATTACACCTCCTTATCAAAAAAGTACACAATTCCTTTTCATACATTGTCCCTAAACAAACAAATAAAAACATAAACGAGTCACTTCATTCCTTTTATTTTATTGTTTCATTTTCCTTGAAGCTTTATTCTTGGCATAGATAATTCTCACAGAGATATTTTCTAAATGATACTCAGCTTCTCAATACTTTTTCTTAACTATACATAACCATAGCAGCCTTAAATTACCCAAATAGATTCCTATGTACACTGTACTTGTCCTGGCATTGCTCTTAACACTGGGCATGCTTTTTAGGTTTCCCTAAGAGAATAAAGGCTACTCTACCTACATACTTTCTGTGTTTAAACACTCATCCATAGAAATCCTAAAAGATATAAAACATGCCACATCAATATTAAGGGATTTGGGTGCAGGGACCTATCTGAGAGATCATTAAACCCAATCATCTCATTTTATAGATGAGAGAGATGAGATTCAGAGGTTAAGTGGCTTGCTCAAAGTCACTCCACTGTTTTGGCAGAATTTGGGGACTTAGATTTTCTGATGCTTTGTCTCACATTGTACCATTACCCACATTGGCCCACAGTTCATTTACCACACACTGTTAGGACTCTCTCTCCAGGACCTGAGATAAGACATCCTCTGAGACATTGTGGACCAGAAAATTTGAGCTCTTTTGCCCTTGCACACTAGCCATGTGATTAATATAAAAATGAGGCAGATACAATCAAATTCCAAGGAATATAAAAGTGTCATTGAAAAATGCCAGGAGATTTTAACAGCTGCTGTGCTTGATGGATGTTAAGTATGCTCCTTGAATTTTGTACAGAAAAGCATTTTCATCATAGAACAAATAATCTCACTGCTGTAGTAATAGAAATGGAAAAAAGAAAGAATGAAAACTATGATAAAAGAGTGACAAAAAGTCCTTGCAAATGACAGTTAAAAGTTGTCCAGATAACTTTACTATTCTATTTTTCCATCACAAAGCATTTCTTTTCTCTTCCTTTTAATAATCCCTTTTTTGAAACTGTTCAAACCTCATTAAATTGTCATATTGTCATGGTAGCCTAATCTCCAAATGTGAATTAATTATATGTTGACTTCAAGGAACATGATTTTCTTATAAAGTGTAATGCCAATACCACTGGTGGAGATATTTCGCTGCTTTGGAAACTCTTAAGTAATTAAATTCTATTAATCATAGTGCTGTAAAGTTTCAAAGTATATCTGCATGTTGGTGTTCAGAAACCTAAATGGCTTTTTTTGACTGTAGCAATTTCACGGGAATAATAGGGTTCTATAGTGATGACTTACTTACATCTTTTAATTAAGGTGTTTGTAAGAATTAGGTATACTGGGATACATGACCTAATTTGGTAAACCATTAAACAGACTCTGGGCTTGCTTTCACTCAAACTCAAAAACTCCAGGGCCAGATGAGAGACTGAGTATTTTCTCAGGCCTATGAGAGACTGAGTATTTTCTCTTACGCCAAGAATGGCAAATAGTTTTCATCTGAAGACTCAACTCTGATTGACCTAGAAATAGATACTGGGAAGGATGGTGAGTCTGTTTCTAGGCTCTGGAGGGAAAGCGAGATATTATCAATTAGTAATGTCTCCCACGGACAGAGAAGAAAGTGGTAGCACCTGCGGGGTGCATTGATACTCTCCAAAAGATAGTTCTCACTGTTTCTTCATTTTCTTTCTTTTTGTTTCAATTTCCATTTTTATCAAACATACATATGGTTAGAAAGTCAAATAGTGATTATTAAAAAGCCCAACAGAAAGACAAAGGTTCACAATGAAAAATATTAGTTTCCTGATTGACTTCTTCCCATTCCTGAATTTTGTTTTTCTAAGTTAGTATTTTTTAACATATTTCATTTGAACTTCTTTAGCTATTCTTTTGGTATTTGCCTCTATAGTTCTTAGGGTATTAGTTCCTAGGGAGTAAACAACTGACTCCGGGTATCATGTAGCTCATAGGGATGCCCAGCTTTCAGGAACAACAGATATAACTGTACAGCAAAACTGCCCTGAAAGAAACACATTCTACCACGATTTGCCCCACTGATGCTCATTCTGCTCTGAAACTCAACCTTGTGGCAACCCGCCAAAGCTGAATGATGCTGTCACAGCCCTCACCAACCAAACGTTTTCCTTAAGGGACCACCTTCCTCAAGTTGCTCACATCTAAGTCAAAATCTCGTGTGAGTGGTAGTGGAGCTCAAATTATGTGTGTCTGTGTTATCTGCAAAGGACGCTGAGAAACAATTTTCTGGGTTTATTTTGAGGTTACAGGGCTCATCTGGCAGTAAATTCTCCAAATATAATAGGATGTTGTTCAAAAGGTGCGAACAACCTGAAAAGAAATGACAAATATCTACCACAGTTTTCATGTTTCTAATAAACAAGTTTATTCTACTCTTTCATATTTTGTATGTTAGTTATTATCTATGCGCTTCCCACTGTTAAAGATAGGTCACAACTTCATGGAACACTCACATGGAATTTTCCTCCCTCATCTAACCACATAAATAGCTATATCGTATTTTTGATAGATCACTATTTGGATTTTCATTATTTGGTCTATGTAAACATTGTTTTTTTCTGAGCCAAGTACTTTACTATATTCTTTTCTTATATAATATAACATTTTCTCCAGAATTAATAATTATCTTTTTTAGTCGATAGTTTTCTATATACCTATTATTAATGCATTCTAAATTTTATTCCAGAATTATAATTTCTCATATCATATTTTAGAATTTCTAAGAGCACTAATTTGTGTTTGAGCACTAAATGTTTTTTATGTATTTTTTGTATGTGTGTTATAGATATAATAATGCCTTTTCTTATTTCCCTAAAAATAACTATAGTTTTTTTTTTCTGCTGCTTCCCACATTGTTTGTCTCTGTGTTACCTTTTTCTAATTGTTTTGGTCTCTCTGAAGTTAAATGTTTCCTCGAATCTCTTGTCATTCTTATTTGAGTTCATAATTTAAGAAAGAGGCCCTAAAATTGTGGGAGAGAGTAGGGCTCATTAAAGGCTTGGTATTGCTGAAGGCCTTGTGGACTTAGATATCCGCTTCCTCATAGGAGACCCACAGAGTTTCTAAAAATAATTATCATTAAAGAAACACCAGCAGCTTAGACTGAAGGAGATAGAGAAAGGACACAATGAAGAAGCCAAGATTTTACTGAGAAAATACACAGATCCCAGACAGGTTATCTGTCAAGGAAAAGGAAGGATGACTCAGAGGATGGAAATGAGAACACCAAGGGTGCAGCCAAGAGGCATGGAGAATTATTCCTGGGAAGGAGTAAGACCGAGTTCAAATCGAGAAACTTCTAACATGCACCTGGGTGGATGTCAGAATAGCTTTAGAACAATGATTGCTTTGAGCCTCCCATTTTCCCTCTTTTTGAACGAAAATATCTAGAGTGGTTATCTGTGCCTGTCCTACATATGTATATCGGGTGTGTATTTGAGCAAATAATTTGTTTCTTTAGCTCCCAGGGCTTGGGATAGAAGGAACCGTACTCAAGAAGCTGCACTGAAGGAATGACACCCAAGAAGCCTCATCCACATCTTGATCTGATTAAGATGACATTTCTGGACTTTAAGCTGATTCTGTGAAGAGTTGAGACTTGAGATTGAGGGGTGGATTTGGAAGGTGCTGAGCATATTTTTCATGTATAAATTTTAATAATTTGTGGCCAGAGAACAAGTTGGAATAGTTTTAAAATATGTACACAAATCATTCAACACTCTTCCCCCCCAAAAATGGAGCCTAATTTGCCTTCCCTTGCACTTAAAATGGACTTGGTGACTTGGTGCTAATGAAGAGAATATTATAGAAATGATAGTGTGCTACTTCTGAGACTAGATCATAAAAGCCTTACAGCTTCCTCTTGTGTACTCTCTCTTAGATCACTCTTTCTGGGAGAAGCCATCTGCCATGTCTTTAGGATGCTCAAGCAACTCTATGAGGAGGTCCATGTGGAGGGGAACCGAGGTCCTCTGCCAACAGACATGTGAGAGAGCCATCTTAGAAGTGGATGCTCCAGTTCCAGACAAGCTTTCAGATGATTGCAGTCTTAGCCCATATCTTGACTATAATCACGACAGACCTTGAGTCAGAAACACCCAGATATGCCACAACCAAATGCACGATCCATAAAAACTGTAGGATAATAAATGTTTGTTGTTTAGGGGATAATTTGTTATACAGCAATTAATTTAATTATCTTTTCCTCTCCCATTTATTACTATTCAATTATCATCATTCAAGTGTTATCTGACTAAGCTATTTTTTTCATAATTTGTTCAGGCTAACCTGTTTCTAAAAGTTGCTGTGTATTTTTCCTCGCTGATAT
Organism: Pteropus vampyrus; assembly: GCF_000151845.1. Taxonomy (NCBI): domain Eukaryota; kingdom Metazoa; phylum Chordata; class Mammalia; order Chiroptera; family Pteropodidae; genus Pteropus; species Pteropus vampyrus. The sequence goes on along the minus strand of NW_011889035.1, from coordinate 2,431,086 downwards.
TTTAAACATAGTAGAATAGTTATATTACAAATAGTAATAATTATAATAATAATACTAGTAAGAACAATATAATGATGCTAATTTGAACTATTTTGGAGTACCTACTGCATGACAAATGCATTATACGCATACCTGACCTAATTCAATATTTACTATAGCCTCGTAAGTATTGTTATTTCCCACTATAGAAATGAGGAAATTAATATCCAATGCGATTAAATAAATTAGCCACAGTCCTATAGTTATTAAATAATAGAGTCAAGATTCAAACTCTTGTCTGTCTGAATTCAAAGCCCATATTCTTTCTATAGTGCTCAGCTGACTTTCTTAGATGTGAATCATTTGTATAGTTGTTTCATATTGTGTATTCAAAAAAAAAGGAGGATTCATGAAAAGGATTCCACAATTTAAAATGATGAACATTGAAATTATATGTTTTTCCTGCCTGAAGGACACTGCTAACTGCTATTGATTCTTTTTTCAAAAGAACGAATATTTTCCTTTCCTTCATGGTTTACAAACTTAATTCAGCCATCAATGGCAAGTGAATTATATCCAGTTAAAGTAAGAAAATGCAATTGAAACATTTAACTATGAAAAGAAAAAGAAAAGAAAATGCCGTTTCTTCTCACAATGATTATCATTCTCTACCATCTAAGGATTTATGTCAAGCAGAGAAAATTCTCCCAGTTGGTTCAGAAATAGGACTGAATAATGAATTTTAACATAACTCTGGGATAATGAGATTGATGCCTTCTTCACAAAGCAATTTAAAAACTTTCAGAGGTAATTTTGGTTCCTGGATGTTGAGGTCACCACTGATTGAAGGCGAGTATACTTTTCAGGTGACATTCCAAAATGTTTCATCAGAATGATGTAAATTTATTTTTAAGAGAAAATAACTCCCCTGTACTGTCAAAGTTGTTTTCTAACAAGCCTTGTACGAAATCATAGCACTGTAGAATGCAACCGTGATGGAGTAAACGGCACTGTAATGAGGACACTGCAAACTAGAGTTCATGATACACATTTCACTGTTTCCTTTTCTGCCACATATCTAAGAGTTTTCCTAATTTGAGTCTGGGAAAAGAAAAGGAGAAAAATGTTTTGGTTTTCTTTTTTCCTATTGAATGTGGCAAACTTGCATTCTTTTAATGCTGAACTCTCACTCTCATGCTTCCTAGAATAACGTTTTATTCTAGGCATAGCATCTCCTATTCAGTAGCAATAGCAACAATGCTAACATGCTTTATACCAGAAACAAAAAGAGGCATAATAGTGGCAACATGATGAGCAGTCTTGCAACACAAACCTAAGTAACGAGGGTACTGGGCGTCATTTTTCTTCAACCTGCGTGTTGTTCCACATGATCATTGAAAGGTGACACTAAAATGGATAAAACGCCGGTATCTCTCTGAAACAGGTGCTGCAGTCTCTCATGGTGATGACAAAATGTTTATTCATTAATATTTATTTAAAGTACTTCTTTGTATACCTGCAGCTCAGTTTTATTCAGCCAACTGCACGTTAATCATTGTTTGTATGATAACCAGAAAACATGACACTCAGAGATACACAGGAAGTAATTCATGGAAATCATTTCAATAAAATTAAGTAACAATAAAATAACAATTGAATTTCCTAATACAAAATTCTGTGTTATAAATATATTTTAAAGCCGTATTCTCTTACTTTATAAATGGCTGTATTGTGTTCTTCGATTTTTTACTAACATCACGATTTATAGCAGATGAAGTCTGATCTTGAAGCATTATTTATTTAACCCATTCATAATTTTCACACTTTCTGTTTTCAAAAATAAAGAGCTGAGGGAACGTAAAAGACATTTATATATAATGGAATATGAAAAAAATGAAAATAATGTAGAAAGCACTTCCATTTTTTGGCAGCATGTTCAGGTACCCTGAACAACACTCCTAACTGAAACAAATAAAATATTATATAAAATATCATTATATTGCTGAGTTGGAATGAAAAAATGGAACCAGCAGATTTCAAAATCCAAGTGAAAGCAAGAACTCTAACAAGGGAGTGAATGCTAAAAGTAGCTTTGCTTTGAGTATTTCTGCTTATGCTATGATGGTTACGTGCAGAAGGGCAACAGGATATAAAGCCCAGGATGAGTCCAGGTGAGGATTCCAACAGAAGACCTCTGTGTATAACTGGGATCCCAAAAGGCTGCACTCGCTATACAAGTAAATGAGGCACAAAGAGTGAACCTTAAGGTCTGTAATTTAAAAAATTACTTAGGGGGTTGGAAGATCCCAGAGTGAAATGCAGAATGTGAGAAAAGAATCTAATTGTGTTACAAATGTATGAAATAACCTCACTGAAAGAGGTGGGGAGAAAAGCTACTGACCTAAATAACTTTGGAAATGAGTAGAAACTATAAGACTGAAGGCAAAATTAGCTGCACATAAGTGCTGTACTCTAATTGATAAAGTTGCTTTCCATAGGATACAGTAAAACGATTCCAATACTGCTATACCTATACACTGCAGTTGTATAAATTGGGTAAATTGGATGGCAGATGGTGGGAGCCAGTTTTTTACTGTTGGGGTAGGAGTTTACAAATAAGCAAGGGGAGGAGGCTAGGGTGATCCATGTGGGCAATAGATTAGAGTTGGAGATTACAGTGGGAACTCATGTTTAGCCTAATAAAGATATGAATGGTTACACATAGAAATATTTACAGATATTTGTATATACATGGATTAATATAGATACACGTATTTCCTTACTTTGTCAGCTAAGAGGGCCTAGAATCGAGGACGCATAAATAGCAATGAATACACGTAGTGCCCAGATCTTGGCTTCTCATTGTATTCTAAATAAAAGGAACCATAGTTCCATGGAGAAATAGCTGATTCTAGGACTGAAGCAGGAATTTACATTTACAAGATGAGCCTAGAATATCTTACAATGCCAGAAAGTGTGAAATGCTCAAGTGAAAACAACAACAACAAAAAAAAAACTAAAACCCACAATTATGAGGGTATGAAAGAGAGACATAGGAGTTAAATAAAAGAGCTCTCAATGGCAAACTGGAATAATTTGAGAAACAAACTAAAGTAGCTTTGGAATATAATTCAAAGTGTACAATAAATATTCACTAGTCTATACTGATATAAATAAATGCTGGAGGTGAGACAAATCTGTGCAAAAGAATTCTAAATAATTATATACATACTCTATCTTTAGAAGGTGATGGAGCGTAACTCCC